>NW_020665065.1:2516475-2613835 GCF_002925995.2 Terrapene triunguis | reverse complement strand
GAAGAAGTGGGTATTCACCCACGAAAGCTCATGCTCCAAAACATCCGTTAGTCTATAAGGTGACAAAGGACTCTTTGCTGCTTTTATAGATCCAGACTAACACGGCTACCCCTTTGATACTAATTACCATATGGTCATTCTAGTATCTCTTTTATCTCATTAACCACTTCCTCAATGGCTTTCATTACACAGCCAAGAATACATCCTTAGGATTTATCCATGTGGCAATATGTTGTACTCATGGGTTGATCATTGTCTCTTCCATTATAGTTAGACTCCATGAGGCACTTTTGGAGACTTGCTCAGATGGAAGTGTGATATGTCATTACAGAGGCAGCTGGAGATATCACAGTCAGCCATAGCACTGGTTTTATTAAATGCAGGTCTTTTTCTCCTACGGTTCTGATATAACTGATAAGCCTCTTTGCCAAGCTCCATTTTGGTCTCTGGAATTTGCAGCGACGCAGTGCACAAACAAGGCTACACTATCAAATGTGGGCAGTTTAATGTCATGCTCCTTCTCCCTCTCGTCTACCTTCGCCTCCTCCTCCTCATCATCTTCCAACACCAAGGCTACGTAAAACCAAGGTTATGAGCATATTCCACCCAAGTCTGTTTTGAGTTGCCATCTGAGCCTGTTGTGAGGGTGACTGTTATACCACTGGCTCCTTTGACATCCATGGCGTCACCATGAACTCTTCCACAAAGAGCTATTTCAGTCACTCAATATGAGGTCATTTTAGCAATGTGGCCATACAATTGTTATTGGTACCTTTTGCACTTTTCAGTCTTCTATGGATGCCACAGTTTTTATTAGTCTATCTAGCCTTGTCACACCTACAAGATGGTGCAGGTACTTCATTTCAAAGGTTTGCCGCTTTTGCTCTAGACACTTTGTTAGTACCTATGTTTCATGACCAGAAAGTAGAGTGGGTAAAGTAAGCATTGTATATCCTCTGGTTTTAACTGTCCTTGACACTTATTTAAGGTTCCAAATGTTTTTACTCAAGCATATGAAGGTTCTGCTGGAACTAGCTTTCTCTTGTTGATGTTATCTTCACAGTGGTTGTCATATGTCATGATGGAGCCCAAGAAGCAGAAGCTGTTTACTTGCTAGACATCTACACCGTTAATGAGTAGTTTAGCTCATTTTTTTGATGTTACCATTAGTTTGATCTTTTGTTCATTCATTTTTAATCCTCATTCTCTGGCTATTGTCTACAGGTTAGTTGCTGCTCCTTGGTTATATTATTCTGTAGGCATGATATCTACAAAGGCTAGGTGATTGATGATTTGCCCTGATATCCTACAGCCTCCATCAATATTACTAAGGGAGCTGGACAAGATGTTTTCTAAGTGTAGAGCAAAAATACTAAACCGAGTATGGCTCCCTCTTTAACTCCAGTTTTCATTTCAAACCACTCCGTCAGCACACTGTTGATTCTTACCACATGGTATGCTATGCTATACAGACTCTGCAGTATTTGAATGAGCTTGCTGCTAAAACCATACCACTTGAGTCCTTTCCACAGAGGCTCTCTGTTAGCAGAGACAAATGTTTTATTTAAGTCAACAAATGTGCAAAACAAGGGTTCTTTGAACTCCCTGTGTCTCTCCAAGATGTGATGAAAAGCAAATATCTGATCTACAGTGAACGTGCAGGTCTAAAGCCAGCTTGTGACTCAGAAAGGATTTCCTCAGTTCTTCTTCTCATTCAGTTGAGAATCACTCTACAGAACACCTCGCTAAGAATGCTAATAAGACTGATTCTTCTGTAGTTATTGTAGTCTTAAGGAGTGGTAAAATGATTGGATGTTGCCAATCTTCAGAGACTTCACCTTTCATCCAAATTAGGTTAAATAGTTTGTAAAGGAGCATAACCATGCCTCTTCCACTGTGTTTTAACATTTTAGGCAGTATGCCATTTGGACCAGGTGCGTGGTGATTGTGGCTTCAATTTCTGCTTCCAATATGCATTCTTCTCTTTCTTCTTTGTTGCCTTCACAATTGATGGCTTCAAGGACAGGTAAGTCAACCAGACTGTTCCCGTTCAATAGCTGATGGAAATAGTTTTTCCATCTCTTGAGCTCTTAATCTTTATCTACTATGTGGGTCCTGTGAGCATCACATAGTTGACTTGTTATAGGTGTTACCTTCTTTGATAGTAATCTAACTTTCTGAAAAAGCCCTCTTGCATTACCTTTCTGAAGGTGTTTTTCAAGCTCTTTGCCTTCTCTCTCAAGCCAGTCTTTCTTAGCCTTTTTGACCATTCTTTCTAGTTCCTTGTTGAGCTTTCTCTATTTTTTTCCTCCTCTGGGCAATCTTCAGTTTTCAGATATTCTTAATATGCTTCCTTTTTTCTTCTTGATAGGTTTTCAATCTCTGGTGTCACCCAGTCTTTCCTTTTTGGATACAACCTCATCCCTAAAATGCACAAATCACCTTATTGTATCCTGAAGTAACCCTCTGTGAGTGCCATTACCCCACCGGCAAGTGCAAAGAGAGGGGTTTACAAATTTTGCAGATATAATATAGACACCTGTTGCTGAAAGTGTTTTAAACATAACAAAAATCATCCAATGTTCTCTGTCTGTTTGACTGTAGAGAGAAGCCCAGTTGTATTGGTCTTTCTATTGTAGACTAATAAGAATATATGGAAAGTAACTTTGGGGGCGGATGGAGATTGCTCCTTGCCTCTCATGTTGAGCACCCACCGCCACCATTCTCCCCCTTAGAAAGTGGTACCGATCAGCACAGTTGTGAGCATTGGTCAGTGAGGAAGACACAGTAGCAATGCTCAGATACTTAGGTAATGGCAAAGCAAGGGAACTTGGTACAGGTCCTGGGGTCCCAGAGTGCAAGGCTCATGTGGAAAGCACTGTCTCTTTTCTACCTGTTTGTGCAGAGCCTTGCACAATGGCATCCCTCATCTTTGAGAGTGGTCTCTTGGCACTAATAATTTAGACCTTCATCATAAAATTATGGTGCTTTTGTGTTGCACTTCAGCATGGCATCATGTTGAAAACAGACATCTGCTCAAGTGTGCTCATGCTATTTGGACTGGTTTTCATCAGCATCTCTCATTTGGGGTTTCTACCCCTGCATATTTTCCCCAGGCCTAACATTAACAAACCACCAAAGATAGCAACCTTCTTACTTGAGTTATAGTCACCTTCAGTTTAGACAGCAGGAAATGTGTTGATATGGAAATTCTTTAATGTTGTTCAGTTACAACTGCAGAGGATGTGAGGGAGATTCCCACACCTGAGCCATTCTTTTTAGATGACAAATCTGAGGAACTGTCCCAGATTGAGGTGTCAGTAGACAAGGGTTTGGAGCAAACTGATACATTAAACAGTAAAAAGGCATCAGGTATTCACCCAAGAGTTCTGAAGGGACTCAACTATGAAATTGCAGAACTACTAACTGTGGTATGTAACTTGTCACTTAAATCAGCCCGTGTAACTGATGATTGGAGGCTAGTGTCAATTTTTTTAAAAGGATCCAGAGGCGATCCTGGCAATTACAAGCTGGTAAGCCTAACTTCAGTACCAGACACATTGATTGAAATATAATAAAGACCAGAATTATCAGAAACATAGATGAACACAATATATTGGGGAAGAGTCTACACAACTTTTGTAAAGGGAAATCATGCCTCATCAATCTATTAGAATTCTTTGAGGGACTCAACAAAAATGTGGACAAGGGTAATCCAGTGTATATAGTGTACTCGGACTTTCAGAAAGCCTTTGACAAGGTTCCTCACCCAAGACTGTTAAGCAAAGTAAGCTGTCGTGGGATCAGAGGGAAGGTCCTCTCATGGCTCAGTAAGTGGTTACAAGATAGGGAACAAAGGATAGGAATAAATGGTCCCCATGTGATCTGTGCTGGGACCAGTGTTGTTCAAAATATTCATAAATTATTTGGAAAAGGGAGTAAACAGTGAGGTGGCAAAGTTTGCAGATAATACAAAATTACTCAAGATGGTTAGGTACAAAGCTGATTACAAAGGGTTACAAAGGAATATCACAAAACTGGGTGACTGGGCAACAAAATGGCAGATGAAAGTTAATGTTGATAAATGCAAAGGAATGCACATTGGAAAATGTAATTCCAAAATAATGGGGTCTAAATTAGCTGTTACCACTCAAGAAAAAAGATCTTGGAATCATTGTGGATCATTCTCTGGAAACCTCTGCTCAATGTGCAGTAGCAGTCAAAAAAGTTAATAATGATGGGAACCCTTATAAAAGGGATAGATAATAAGCCAGAAGGTGTCATAATTACGATATAAATCCATGGCACACCCACACCTTGAGTACTGCGTACAATTCTGGTCACACCATCTGAAAACAAATATAATCAAATTGGAAAAAGTACAGAGAAGTGCAAAAAAAAGTTTTGGAGTTTGGAACAGCTTCTGTATGAGGAGAGATTAAAAAGACTGGGACTGTTCATTTTAGAAAAGAGATGACTGAGGGGGAATATAATAGAGATCTATAAAATCAAGAATGGTGTGAAGAAAGTGAACAGGGACATGGTTTTTATCCATTACCATAACACAAGAACTAGGAGTCACCAAATGAAATGAATAGGCAACAGTTTTAAAGCAAATTCAAGGAAGTACGTTCCCGCACAATGCACAGTCAACCTGTGGAACTTGTTGCCAGGGGATGTTGTGAAGGCCAAAAGTATAACTGGGTTCAAAAAAAAATTAGATAAGTTCCTGGAGGATAGGTCCATCAATGGCTATTAACCAAGATGGTTAGGGATGCAACCCATGCTCTAATTGCCAAAAGCTGGGATTGGATGACAGAGGATGGATCACTTGCTAATTGCCCTGTTCTGTTTATTCCCTCTGAAGCATCTGGCACCAGCCACTGTCAGAAGATGGGATATTAGGCTAGATGGACCATTGATCTGGCCCAATATGCCATTTTTACATTTTTATGTTAAACATTTCAATTAAACATGTGGAGACACACATTTGGTTTTGTATCTCTCTTCAGGTATATGTAGAGTACTCAGCATTCTCAATGTGTTTGTGGTCCATCAAGGGGAATGATATCTTTCCCACCAACAGCACTATCATGTGTTTATGGCTGGACCAACAGCCTGTAATTTATGGACTAATAAACAGGGAGAATGGATGTGTTATGAAAGTAAATTAGCAAATGAGAGTCAAACCAAACAGCCCAATGAATTAAAGGCAGGGAGGCTAATTTTCAGACGTGCTGAGTGCCCACAACTCCATCTGAAATCAGTGGACTCAGCGAATGCTGTCGTGCAGAGGCCAATAGTCTAAGGTATCCAAGATGACAAAAGTCTAACGCAGCCTGTTACATAAAATGGCTTGTACAAGTCAGCAAAGGTTGAAGACAGAAAGAGTGAATTGATCCAAACAAGAGGTCTCCTGATATCAGGATATCAAGGAGTGTGGTCAGATGGTGACTGGTAAAGAAGAGGAGAATGGAATCACAATGGACTTAATGGACTAAAACATGTGTGTTTGGAAATTAGGCCTAGTTGGTGGACACAATATTGAGGGGCTGAGCTATTTTGCCCATCACCTCCTTTTGAGATCTTTAACAAGGGGGTATCAAAATGGTGGAGATGGGGAGAGGGGTGAAGGAAGATGCAACATTTATCCTCGTGGCTGGCCCTCACTATCATCTCCTGGGATCCCAGCATCCATTCTGACACCCTCCTGATCCTGAGAGATGTTCTGACTGCACCAGGCCAGAGGGATGGGCCCAGAAAACCTCGCCACCTCCACCTGGTATGTGAGACTCAGGTTCCTGCTCTCACCTGCTCCCTCATGTATCCTGCTCATTTCCCACCTTATTTCTTCTCTTTCTTATCTCTCTCTCTCTTTGCCTTTTGTTTTAGAAGAGTCTGGCTTTGCCAGCCAAGACTGTGTATTTTGCAGCACCTCTGTGAGTCTAAGGCCAGAGAAGCAGCTAAAAGAAGAGCCCTGAACAAACCAAGGTTGGTACAAGTTTTGGAGGTCTCAGAGTGGCTGATCAGACCATGTGCTCAGCTTGTGTTTCTCCAGCAGCGAGGTTACAGATGTAAGCAGAGTCAGGATGAGCTCTACCCTGACATCTGGTGGTGAATTGTGGCGAGTTGTGGAAAAGAACTTGAAGGGCTGATCTTGTTTGCATAGGCACACCCACCCCGCCTAGCATGAGCCCAAATGGTCACTTTGGCTGCTGTGGGATTCCCAGTTTCTTTGTTATTGGGGCAGGAAGAATAAAGTGTTGTTACCCTGATTATGTGAATCAAGGACAATGAAACTATTTTATGACAGAAAGGAGTACTTGTGGCACCTTAGAGACTAGATGACAGAGGGACTCGCCATCAACTAAGTCCCCTCTTTGGTGTATGTTTGTCTTGCTTTATAAGGAAACAGGATTGGACTTAAACAAGAACAGCGGCAACAACAAGACCTCTAGCCCCTTGGAACTAACTTCTTCTCTTTTCCCAAAAAGGACAGTTAATATCATCTGTAATACTATCTAAAAGATTGTCATATGGGGGTCCCTCTAAAGGGAAAGAGAAAGTCTGTTAAAATGAAAAGCCTTACTTAATACTTTACATTTCAAATGCATTAATTGCTTTTCCTTTCTTTACTTTAATAAAGGTTTAAAAGGTTTCTCTGTGGTGATTGTTGCCATTGGGCTAAGCAGCCTGGTCTCCGTCCTCAAAATCCTGAACCATATTGAACTGTTTAGTGTTGTACAGTGAAAGGGTTGTGCTGACACCTTTAACTCTCTGGGGCTATTTATTTCATCAAAATTAACACCATTGTTTCCTGCGCCAGTGAAAATCAGGCTTAGAATCTTTTTTTCCTCTTTATTCTCTTTATTAGGAAAGTTACAATAAAAAGGTTAACATACTACATGGTACATTACTGAGAACTTAGGGTCAGGTTAGTATTCAAAGAACCTGGTTAAAGATTCTGTCTTGCTGGCCGGGGAATCCACCTCCTCTGAGTATGCTAAAAAGCATGACCAAATTTCTAAATACTTATCCACTTTTTGGCACTTCTCTTGTGTACGTACTTGGTGTGAAAGCTTTTCCATTGAAAGAACAGTCCATATTTTACTGAACCATGATCCCACAGGCGGCGAAGTCATTTTTCCCCCAAAATATGCAATAGAAAGTCTTGCTGCAAACAATAAAAGAGAAATTCATTTGTCATTCTTTTGAAAATGTAGATCCTTCACTGGAGGTCAACACTTCCATTGCATACGAGAGACAGGTGACCCAGTTGGTCACAATGGATTTAAGAGTATGAGTAATGCAACCACTCTGCCCAGCCCTGTGAGAAAGCATACTAATCTTTGCAGCATTGCTATGAGGCAGCATGTAGTTTATTATACATTTTAATGGGCAGGAAATACAGAGGTTAAGCAATTTATCCAAAGCCTGCAGAACCTGGATTAGAGCTCTGGATCCTTTGCTCCTAGTTCAATACTCACTGCACTGCTTTTCCATGCTATAATATTTATTATTCTTAATTGTCTATATTTAAAGGTGCACAGCACACACTTTTAAAGAAAAAAACTCATCAAATGTTTGCAATACCAAATTAGCAAGAGACCACGGGCTAGATCCCCAGCTGGTGTAAATTAGCATAGCTCTACTGAAGTCAATGATGTTCATCAGTTGAGGATTTGGTCCTACAGGTGTAGACTTAAAAAACTGCATGTAAACAACTTTTAATACACAATAGTGGAAAAATCCTTTCTTGCTGTGTTTACGCAAATCATTGCTTATAGCATATTGTGAGAGGAAATCTCACTGCAGGACAATATATAGAAATCATTAAATCCAACCAGAAAAATTATCAGCATAAAAGATGTATGAAAACTGAAGAGCATATTTCTTTTTTTGTAAAGCTGTTAGCTCTGATCTTTCAGCAGACAGTTAATTCAAACTCTGCCACAGCTGTTTAATAAAAATTGAAAATGCCTTGGATGTCTCTTTAGAAGAATTGAAATTACTACCACTCTTCATTAGAAATGGCATGTCCAAATTGTTCTCAAATTGCGAATATGAATGCTTCTCAGCAGGGTCAATAGATGGGTGTTTTAGCCTGAATAGTGCCGTGATGCAGCAATGACAGAATTTACGTCTGTAGATAGAATCTCTGCGTCTGAAAATCTGAGTCTGATCAGCCTTCAGTTCTTCAGGGAATAAAGCATCAAACTGAATCTAAAAACAATCCAACATAGTCCGACCAAGATCAGTGGAGGAGCACAAACTGCTTTTAAGGTCAAATCTTGAGGTCCACTTTCAGCGTTTACACAGGCAGATCTCTCAGTGAAATGAACAGGAGCTGTGTTCCAGGCTGAATGTGCCTGGGAAGCATGCCTGGGATAAGGGGCTGAGCACTAGGGCTGAAAGAAATGAGTTCAGTTTCAGTTTGCATACTTTGCTGCTGCATGAATGTCACTTTGAGTTTTGGATTTGAAAAGAGTCCACCTCCCCTGCCCAAGCAAACAGAGTTGATGGGGTTCTGAATGAAAGCAAAGAAGGATGGAGGGAACTGGCTGCAAACTCAGAAACGAGGATTGATCAGACAGCTCAGGAACCCTGGGAGCTTTCAGTACATCTGAGTAGAGCTGCTGGACAGAAATTCTTTGATAAAATGGGGTGGCGAGTTTCTGAAAAATGTAGATTCATCAAAACTGAAACTGTTGGTGAAACGGTGTCAGGTTCAGTGATCCACCTGACTCTTTTTTTCGGGGGGGGGGGGGAGAGGGGAGAAACAGTTTTGAGATTATTGAACCAGAAATTTTGGGGGTTTTTTTAAGTCAAAAAGACTGTTTTGATATGTTTGTATAATTTACACTTAGAAAAGCAAGGGTTCTTTTTTTAAAGCAAGAGAGGTCAAAATAAAAACAAAACGTTTCAATTGACCTGAACTGAATTTATTTATTTATTTATTTGAACTGTTTAGTTTGCAAAAATTGTTGGGGTTTTCATTTTTTTCTCCTGATTTGGGACAGGAATTTTTTTTCAAAATGTCAAAACTTCTCTCAGGATGGGGAAACGATTTATCGCCCAGCCCTATATCTGAGCTGAGGTTCAGCTGTGTAACGAGTTTGGCATAGGTCTAATGGAGGGGCACCTTCTGCCTGACCTCCTTAGGGCAACTAATACAGAGATGTTGCTTTAAAATGGCTTTTCCTCATGCCTAAATTTTCTACCTCCATTTTGTGATTCTGAACAGGATTGTGCATCTCATCCTGTGCCCCCAGGGACATGTCACCGCCACTATCCCTGTAGGTAGGGAACTCTCTAGCCAGCTGTGTTAATCAGCTGAAGGGGGTCACTCTGGAGTGATGGCCCATACTGCCTCCGGAGTGTGCTTTCTCTGCAGTATGACAGTCCATAGAAGTTAAGGAAGCAAAAATCAAATAAAGCAGATCAGGAAAGGCTGCTCCCAGTGACTCACTTGGCCATTGCTCACAGCGCTGTCAGCCCAAAGGAGTAAGAGGCTGGAAATCAGAGCTAGGTCTCCTATTTACCGATGAAGAAAATTTTTGGGGGCCTCCATTTCCCATACTATGGTAACAGAATCCACTCTCTGAAATTCCAGCTAAGAAGCGGAGCTGATTGAAAAGCAAGAAACACTTTTCTTGAACGTTGCTAATTAAAAAAGTTTCACGTTATTAATCAAAAACCTTTTGATGAAATTGTTCTGACCAGTTCGACTGCTGCTAATGGGAACAAACACTTTGCACATCCGAGGATCTCAAAGAGAGAAACAAAAGCAACAGGTAGCAAAATACAATGTTAAATCTCCTCCACAACCCGCCCTACAAAGAGCTCTGTGAGTGCAGATAAAGTATGTGATAGTGCTCTTGGCTTCCCGGTCTTTGTCTTGGAAGATCATATTTTCACTAAGCTGAAAGCTTGAGTAAGACACACTGTAAATATGGAGTGCTTAGGATGCAACCGGCATCACCAATAAATTTCAAGCACACATTTTTCATACCGTAAAGGTTGTGTCGTGATAGCTGCTGCATCCCATTGAAGGATTAGAATGTTTGCGGTATAAAGAAAGGAAAGATAAATCTTCAGAGATGCAGCTTCATTATCCAGGTGGCATTTCAGAGTAAATTATGCCCAATATCTTAATGTGTTGCTCAGCTGGAAATTGTATTGTTGGTTGTCTGACTCGCAGTCACTACAGCAGCCGTGTCAAAATGTACTGAAATAAATGGATCTGACTTGAGTTCTCTGTGCCTTTTTATGCCTGGTTTTTCAGTATCGTTGAGATAATACAAATTAAATTACTTATCTTTCACAGAAGCGGGAGGGGAATGAATCCTCAAAAACTTTCAAGACCAGCAACTCACACAAAAAATGTAGTGCAGTCCTTGATAGAATGATGGATACAGACAGTATCAAATCTGGCCTCAGAATGGCTAAGTTGTCGGTTATTTACACTAGAAATCAGCTTTGCTGATTCCTTGAATTTATAGTCCCCTGTCTTTCTCATGCTATCCTGCTTCTTTAGCGAAAAACAAACTCATCCACTCAGTGGTAGACCCTGCTGCCTGCTATGCTGGCCATGTTGAGCTGTCTAGTTGAGCATTTTTTTCTAAGATGCTATTCGCAAAACTGGGAACCAAATCCTCCAGTGTATGAATGAAAGATTTGTCCTTCCTAGCAACTGTCTGTTAGGTCAAGTAAATGTCTGCATCAGGTGGCAGAGGTCATTCAGGAGCTGGGAGGAGAAGGAAAGGTGAGAGCCGGAGGGATAGACAAAAGAGAAATATACACAAAGATAAGTCAGAGACAACAATAGCAGAGTCACAAAAAATGAAAGAAAGGAAACAAAGGGAAATAAATGAGGAAAAGTAACTATAGAAATAGAGACAGCCATAGCTGCACAGCATAAAAAGACCCAAAAGAAGGTGAAGTAGTGAGACGATGGAGGGAGAGGCCCACATTTCCAAAAATGCACTCACATAAATGCTCACCTATTTCTGAGCATGCTTCATTTGCACAAGCACAATGTCTGGTTCAAGAGCTCCAGTCAGGACTGCAGACACATGGATGTGTTCAGACAACTCCTACGCTATATAGAGAGTTCGCACATTCTGGACACATGCACAAGTACCCGAACTGCTTTGCACTTGAACTTCTAAAAATTTGGGCCAAAAAAAGTTTAGTATAACATAGAAAGGAATAAATTGAGGTGGGGATTCCTTTTTTAAGCTGCTCAGTACACTAGGTAAGTAAGTAGCACAAAGGCAGAAATAGGGCGTATATTTCATTTGTATATTTAATCAAAATTTAGAAAGGAAAGCTCTCTGGAAAATGCAGTCTAAGCAGTATATCCCTGTGCAGTTTGGGACATATGTAAGAGTCAGGGTCTGAGAGCAATCAGATTAGAAAAGGTAGGTCGAATTAGAAAAGCTGTGGAATTTTAATTTTAAGAGTAAGAGAATTAGGAAGGGCACAGGAATAAAGGAACAAGCTAAACACAAACAGCCAGGTTGTGCCAGGACATCTTGGAGACTGGTAGATGGCAAGTGTGCGTTGAGCCCCCGAGACGGGATATAAAGGGGAGCAGACAGACAAGAGGAAGGCTGTGTCTGTTCATTTTCCTACTGTGCTTATCCTTGAATCGTCCCCTGAGTTGAAAAGTTAGCCATGCTCCTGTGAGACCTATTTGTGGGCTATTTCCTTCACCTACTCCCAATTCAGAAAAGGTTTGTTAAATTTTAACTCGATACTTTGTGCATAAAAACTGCACGGCAGCCTGTGTCCCTCATTCATTTCCTTGGGCAGAACCGTTGGACTGTCCAGTTAGAGCTACCCCCAGCTCCTCTGTCCCCAGAGATTAGTTGCAGGTACAGAGCACTACAGGTTAAGAAGCAGGAGATATTTAAAAGGTCCTGAAAAATCCTGGTCAAAGGCATTTTCCTCTCTTTTTTCCAAACTATCACTTTCCTGCTTCTCTGTAATTGCTGTGAAATCCTCTCCTGGGCATTCTCGTGGCAAGGTTCAGAGGCTCGCTCTGGCTTGCATGGTCGCTTGCTCGCTCTTTTCCCTCCTAATTCAAAAATCTTTGAGTTCCTCTACAGCCCTGGATGGAGAGCGCTTTAGGTGACTGTGTAGCCAGGTTTTTATCTCTTGAACTGTCAGGGCTAATGTTATAGCTCTGGTGTTTCTTTTTTCCTACATTCAAATCAAGCCAGTCTTATGGGCAGCCTGTCTTCCCCAGCCCTGGTAAGCCCAAGACATAGAAATTCTTCCTAGGACATTAGCCTACCTGTAACCTCCTTTGGACATTTGTCAAGCTCTCTGACAGCCCTGTCAGCCTCACTGTGCTAAGCTGTCTCCCTCTCATTATAATGGACCTCTGGAGGGATGTGGCTGAGTTACAGTTATTGAGCACAAGTCTAAGAGAGGGCCCCGTTCCTAAGGGCTGAGCACCACTTGCTGCCTGTACTGTTTTATGGCTGCTGAAAGGAGGCGTTGGAATGCCGTAGAACTTACTGGCAAAGTATTTATTCCTTTCCACTGAGCCATCTAGTGCAACTAAAACTTGTTCTGACCCTCTGAGAGGGTGGTTAGAATTGCTTAGAGCTCCAGGGCCCATGTCAATCTGGGGTAAGCAGGCAGGTCTCTCTGCCACCGTATAGCTTTGCATTGCCTCTTGCTGAGCTGCAGAAGAAAAGGTGCAATCTTATTTGTGGCTCCGTGCAAGCCCAGTAGCTGTGTGCCTCCCGCGGACTGTATCGAAGCAAACTCGCTGCCCGGAAGGATGCTTCACTTCTGCCAACTTACCAAACTCCACACAGCAGCAACAAAGCAGAAGGAGCTGCTGAAACCTGAAGCCGGAAGTGAACCATCTTCAGCCAGGCCAAAGGGAGAGGCCCGCAATGGAAGATAATATATAGAAATGCAGACCAATATTGCCCACCCCAAGAATTAAAAAATCATGATTTTTTAAAATAAATAAATAGTGGGTTCTGTTTTCAACATTCAGGACACACCTGGGTCACAATTTCAAGCTCCTCTCTGTAACCAGGAGGGCTAGAAATGTACATACCTCTCTCCCCAAGGTTCTCATGAGACAACATAACTCCTGGAGCTGGGGCTTTAATAAAAGCACTTACGTCGTATGAAAACAAGTGGGACTTAGGCACTTAAATGGCCCACGCCCAGATTTTACAAAGTATTTAGGCATTGCTGCGCTCAGTGTCGCACCACCTAGCAGATATAGCCGTCTACATCTCATCTGCAAAAGGGATTGTCTCATTTTGGAATCCATTTTGAAAATGAGATTTACATTGCTAAAAGTGTTAAGCATTGCAACACCGAGAACAGCAATTCCTTTAAAAATCTGCCTTTTGAAAATGGCGCTTAGGCTCCTAAGTCACTTAGCAGTTTTGAATATTGTACCCACTGTAATTAAGAAACCTTGGCATTCACTCTCTTGCAATAACCACCGTGGCTACTGGCCATTAAACAAAACTGGACTCTGTTATTCCAAGGTAGGGATGTAATCTTTCGTACCATTTATGTTGAAATGTTCCCAGTTAGTTGTTAATGATATGGGTGCAATAAAACCCAGCATAGTTTTCAGGTTTGGGCCTCTAGGTCGATTACGGAAAATTTATTTAGTAGAGGAGCACTAGGCGACCCTTTGAATGATAAAACAAGACTTTATTTAAAAGGAAAATAATTAGTTAGCAAGCAGGCATCTATTTACCACTTATACAATATTACTTACACTCAAGACAACAGAGGGAAGTACACAGTCTTATAATCCTGGAACTCAACAGTACCCTTCTGATGTTGGCTGGAGTTCTCTTGCCATTTAGCAAGGTTACTCTGTTTATAATTCATTATAATTCTAATTAACATTAAAAAGTCCATAATTATATTTCCACCACCTCTTTATTGGCTCTGACATTGCACATTATATAAATTAACATCTACACCAATGTCCTTCCCATATTATCAACATAGATAGCATTTTAATAAAACATTCACAATTCTCAAAAACACTCATTAAAAGCTTCCTCAATGCAGCTATAACCAAAACATAACCACAACGTAACCTTGGCTCATCTCCTCACTAACTCCAATTTTCCCATCTTACTGTCTCCAACTAATCTCTAATTTTCTCACACTAGAAACAACAATTTCCCGTACTCCTCACTTAGGCCCCAAACCTAATTTCTGCATATTTTTTAACCTAAACCATCCTGTAGGTTACAGGGATCAGGCCAAAAACGCTGCTTGCTTGCTTTCAAATTCTAATTTCATTGCCATGAAGAAAGGAACCCAACATCAGATTAAAAAGCAACCCCAACTTTCAGACAGAATAGTTGCTTTCCATATGGAGAGTAGAGATTTTTTTTCGTATGCATGTTGCAGTTCCCTCCAGGCTGTGAGCCCTGAATAAAGATATCTAGTGAAAACTGAATCCTTGGAACCTTAGTTCATTTTAATTGTATTGTGTTGAATTGTTTTTATACCTCTCAGTCTTAATGGGGGGTATCTGGGAGTTTACTCCCATGGTAAATTGTTTTTGCAGCCCAGACTCCTTTGTCAGTCAGAGAGAAAACAAGTTGTGGTTTGAACTAACAACTTTTGGCTCTTGCTATCATTTGTTTATGTATCAAGTATACACACAGCCTGCAGCTTCCTTTTTCTGATAGCAAATGGCCGGGCAGAATCAACAATAAATATCTACTGCCTAGAGGATGCATCTTTGGGTGCGTTTGTAAACAGAATCGCCAGCCAGCAGAGCAGCTGCTAGCGTCACACCATCTGATGCCCCAGATGACAGCCTAGCTGCTGGTTAGCCAGAGTATTCCTCACCGCAACAGCTCTCTTAATCATTCCTTCTGTTCCCCAAGTTGCATGCTAAACTCAGAAATGGGGTACATGCCACAAGTGGGGTCTGTTTGCAGTGGTGGTGTAGCCATGTTGGTCCCAGGATATTAGAGAGACAAGGTGGGAGAGGTAATATCTTTTATTGGACCAACATCCATTGGTGGAAGAGGCAAGTTTTCGAGCCACACAGAGCTCTTCTTCAGGTCTGAAGAAGTCACAAGTTGTGTCTGACAATCTCTGCTGAAACGGCTTCTTCTTGTCCCCAAATTCTCCCCAACTTGGGCTTTCCCTGGGAAGCTCCAACACTTGCAAGATTTGCAGAGAGCTGAGGGAAGCCAGAAGAAGGCATGCAGGACTCAACCCCCACCACTCTATGCACATAAGGAAGACCTGTTGGTTGCAGTAAGAACTGGCATATTCTGATCCTGCTCATGACACTGATCACAACTGTCTCACTGTTCCTTTGTGCTCCCTCTGTCTGTCTGCACCCCCTTGTTCTCTCTCATCTCATATTTAGACAGTAAGGTCTTTGGAGCAGGGGCTGTCTCTTTATTATCTGTGTGTACATCCCTCAGCAAAAAGAGGCCCCAACTCAATCCCCTTGGTACTGCAGGACTACAACTGACACACAATACTAGTCTTGCAAAGGAATGATACGAATGATGGATTAAGAGAATGGAGTGATGAAGGGGGGAGGAAAAGAGGAGTATCTGGCTGGCTTGGGAGGGAGGGTGAAGAGTGGGAGGGAAAGTAAAGGGCAGAGAAACTTCAATAGTGTTTTTAAAATGTGAAGAGAAAACTTTAACCCTCTCACGAAGAATTTCAACCAGATTCCAGAGATACTACAAGAGGAAGAGCAGATTCTGACCCCTGACCCATCATATGGAATCAATGTTAGCCCAGTTTGTCATGGGGATTAACATCTTATTTCCTAAATCTTCCTATTAAAAATGGTCAGCCGGGGGCTGTTTACAATGAAGCTGCATCTTCCTCTGGCTGCTGAATGGATCAATCCCTGAAAGGCCGAGAGAAACTATTTTTACAAGTAATAAAACAGTGTATGGAATAATTGTCCTGGGGTCCATGAAGCATGTTGGATGAGATCACTGAGGAGCTAACAGAGGTAGCCTTAGCTGGGTTTAGAACAGTCATTCCTTGCTTCCAAATTGAAGGACGGTGCTGCCTAAATTAGCAGTCTAGCAGAGCTGCATTGTCCTCATTTGTCTTCATTGTACAGGATCAAATCTACCATCCTTCAGAATAACCTGTCGGCCTTTTCTCTTCACAGAGCTTGCTTTCCTTTGGCAACAATTCAAGAGGTCACTACAGATTTGCAGCAGTCAGACTGGAATTGCCACCAGGTCATGGTGCCATGCATTTATAACAGAGCAGGGAGGTGGAGTACAGCAGAACTGGGCATCAGGGAAAGGGAAACTCCCAGAACCTCTCCACTGCACCAGAAAAGCAGGAGCAGTTTGTTCTACTGTGGGCATAGGACAGGTCTCTGTTGTTGTCACTCCTTCCCTGCTTCGTGGCATTCAGACCTCCTGACTGTTCTTTTTTCTTTCTGCTTTGTCAGCACTTTGTTTGCTTTTCATTTCCTAAGCAAGGTTGCTAGGAGGCTGGGGCAACATTTTCAAAATTGCCCTAATCCTGAGTTCTCTGACGCTCCAACGGACTCACCAGTGGGTTACACCAGCACTAGGAGAGGCAATAGGGAGCTAATTATTGAAACAAAATTTTTAAAAAATCCCTTTTGAGCATCTTGTATGATCCTTGTGGGTTCTCTTGTCGGCTTCTCTGGCAATCACATTCCCCAGAACTCTCAGGTGCTAGTGTTTGTGCATGTGGAAAAACAGCTGCCAGTGCTGGCATGCAGTGAGAGATATTTACACATTCAAAGCTGCAAATAAAAGTTGTAAACTTCTGCAGGAGAAATTCACACATTTATGAATAATCAGAATCCATGACAAATCCCAGACCGTACAGATTCCCTTGAGATACCCGCTGCATCTGAGAACATTGCTTAATGCCACAACATATCCAGGTGTTTTACAATAAGTATGAAGTTTTCGGATATTCATTGCTATAAATTATTAGCTGGTTAGACTGCAATCACTTTTATATTCAGCTCAGAGTATTAGCCAGCATGGTGTTAGCTCAAGATTACAAACCCCTTTTTTCATTTAGAAAAAACACAGTGTATTCAGGATCTGCAATTTCCTTGCCCCTACATTTGCTTCATTGTTGTCATTGTACATGTTGTTTGTTTCTGTTTAGCACTGATTTACTAATCACATGGAGCTAATTATGGCCTGAGTTCCATCCATCAACTACCATTAAAGTCAACTGTGCTTCCATGGCAAAAAGGTTTCAGACTATACTGAATAAAGTCACTGTTGTCTGTGATACCGGGGGCCTCTTGTGACTCTTGGGCTGTAGGCGTTGTGAAATGAGGCGCATCCTGAGTGTGTCTTGCTTATGTCTGGGGGCAGAAAAAAGGCTGGAGAGAGAGTGTATGATCTGGATGAATTACCCTACCAGGCAGGATTCAAGGAAGAGAGAGAATGGTGGAGATGCCGAGCTCCACTCTGTTAGATTTGCCATGTGCCCTGCTTATTTTAACCCCCGCCTTCGTATTAGGCCACTTGTCTTTATTTCTATTTTTTAACCAAGTTTCAGTTACACATTAGATTTCCCTTATAAGCACCTTGTGGCCAGCATTTCCCTTCTTGGGTGTGATTTGCCTCCAGTCTGTGTTAGTCAAGGAGAGCTTGTTGCAAGGGAAGGTTTAATAAAAGTGTATCTTCATTCTCAAGGTCTAGCTCACAAACATAGCAGAGTGGAAGACACCGGCTTTAGTGATTCCGCCAGGTAGTGGCCTGACAAGTTCCTTGCTCCTTAAAGAGTACTTTTTCTTTGCTGCAATTGTGTACAATCTCTCTCTCTCTCTCTCTCTCCCCCCGTGGGGCCTTGGCAGCTCTTTCTAACCAGCTCCAAGACTTTCTGGTCTGCAGTGAAACGATACCACACAGTGTCCCAGTTCTACAGAACTGTTACAATTTACCATCAGAGGTTGGCAAGGAAGAAAGTTACTGTTCTTGCTTTTGTCTTTGGCACAATGTTAGGGATGCCAATGGAGACATTTAACACCTCTCGGGGTGATTAGAAACAAATATACATTGGAAGAAAACATTCCACAAATGCGAACCTTTCTGTAGGCTGTAAATCTGCTACATATTGTATTCTCCTCTAAAACAAAAGAGACTGCAGCAAGTAGAGGCTATTATTGCTCAGATATTGTTTAAACATTTCTGTTGGGAGATGCTGCATGAAGAGGAGAGACAATAGCTGTCCTGACACAAGATTTATTAGAGAAAGTTGGCACCAATATATTTGTAGTGAACAAAATGTTTGTAGAGATTATACCAGATTTACAGTGATTAATAATGGATTGGACATGGCAGACATCAAAGGGTTTGGCTGCCTCGCAGTTTCTGTGCTGGATTGAGTCAGAGTAAAGATTAACGCCAGTGTTTCAAATAACCTTTTACCAAGAGAATGGTGTTTTCTCTTGAACAATGGAAAGGAAACAACAACTAAACCCAGCCGTGTGCCAAGATATTTAGGGAAAAGGAAAGGCTGGAAAGTTAACTGCTAACAACTGACTAACGAGCATAGAACTGTGTGTAGTGCTTCATGCCCCCAAGCCTGGAGAACTTGGGGAAACAGTCTCTATTTATTTAGGGTGAAAGTGTCCTTTTCGCTGTGCCCCCACCCAGGGGAACAGAGGGCAGGGCCGTGAGTCCAGTGGGTCAGAATGCTGGGGGTGTGGGGTCGGGCGGAGAGCTGGCCTTCACAGGGCTGCCACTCCCCAGCAGTGCACATGAGCAGGGTGTGGACACGTAGGGGTGGGGACTGGACATAACCTTGACTTTGCAGCGAGGCTCCCCCAGGGGTGTGTTGGAGATGCAGTCTGCCCTTGATTCACGGTTGTCCATAAGCTGCAATGTAGCCATTATTTTTTTCATTAGATCTCTCTGTGTTTCTCACTCACATTCTCTCACTTTCTCACACACGCAAGGGCACTTATCCATATGTCCCAGGTGTCCTTGACATTACTTAAAAATACCCACATCAGACACGACATCACTGGGCAAAGCTAACGCTCTCCCGCTCCGTCTAGTCGTCACCCTCGCAATTCTCTACCATCTTCAAATGCTTGGGAAAGAAATGTGATCTTTGCAACATGCCTGCATGGTCACCAGGTTTGGGCTATTTTGGACCAAGTGTGGTGTGAATTCCAAAGCTGGGGGTGCCCTACAGAGAACTGCCAGCCAGCAGCCTCTTCTCACTTCCAGCCAGAAGGGCTGCCGCTCAAGAGTCTTTCCTGATCTCATCTGGGAATAACGACCATTCTGCTTCGACATCAGTATTTGTCTGTAGTTCTTCCCCCTTCTTTAAATTGCTAAGCAATGTTCACCAGCTAGTGCCGCTTCTCTACTTGCAATCATAATCCTTTGTTTAAGGGCGTGCGGAGGAGGGGTTTCTTCCATATCCCCCCCGGCAGAGCCACCCTTTCAATAAAAGCCACTTTTCCGGAGAAAATACTACAGACTTTGTGCTGGTGCATGCGTTTTGTTACTGTGCAAGGCCTTTAATTAGGTGACCTCAAACAGCAGCATTGCACTGGCCAGCGAAACTAAAAGCTAACCAAACAAATAATGAAAAGGACATGTGCCACTGTGCTGGGGGAGCAGCTTTAAACTCTCTCAGCTAGTAACATTGCAAGCGGTACTCTAGAGAGAAAAAAAAGCAGAGATTTTGTTGCCGCAATAATGTGGACAAACTGGATGATCCATTTCTTTGGGATGGATGGAATTAGTCGTGATTGAACAGGAATAACTCTAATATTCTGAGGGTTGTTTATTCATTCGTTAATTATGAGAAGGCTGCTGCTCAAAAAAAATGAGCTCACATATCACAATGATGAGTAGGAATCTCAGACCCTAGCAAATAGAGGGATTAAACAAAGATAAAGAAATAAGGGAGGTTCCATTATATCGCAGAACATTTCCTATATATAGCATGGGTGTCATGGTCCTTTAAAAAAAAAAAAGATCTTCCACTTTATATGGCTACATTCTTTAGTATGATTTTTAAGTATTGTACATACAACCCTTCTCCATTTAGATTCATCTGTATCTTTCTCTGTGGTTAGAAGGTCCCTAGAATATTTTGCATGATACTATGCTCTAAATAAGTGGTTCTCAGCCCGTGGCCCACGGGCTGCCTGCGGCCCACGGGCTGCCTGCAGCCCAATCAGCACACAGCTGTGGCCCATGTGATATCCTCAGGGCCATACAAGAAATATATATATTATGAGGGCTGCATCCACATAACACATAGAGAGCTGCAGTGTGGCCCACCATGGTAAATAGGTTGAGAACCACTGCTCTAAATAGGAAACACATTATTAAGAATATAATCATAAGTGATTTATTTTTACTCAGTCTGTTTGGGGTAAATTAGTTATGCACTGTAGCCAATAGCTGTAATTGTATATTTTCGGTGTACTTGTTTGTTACTTACATTTGTTGAAATTTGTTATAAATTTGTGAAATGTATGAACTAAAAAGAAAAATAGGGAGAATCTGAGAAGGGGCAGACATAGAAGTGTGTTTCATCAATGATAGATTGTGCAGTATTAATCAAACATTATTATATGTTATGGTTGGGAGGCATCTTGCAGTTAATGAAGATGTTTTCGCTCTATGCTGTTATCTTGATGCTTGGAAGATTTCAGTAGGAGTTCTAGTTCTGCCTACCAGCCAGGGCTTATGGGATTTGCACCAGTCCCAGTTGCCATGGAGAAAGTGTTAGATAGCTTTAATACATCTGTGCGAATTTCTCCCTGGAGTTTTCCCATGACAAGTTGGACTGGAGGTAGCATATGAGAAGCAATAATCTTCAAACTGTATGAATAAATGATTGATTGAGCATGAGGGGTGTAAACAGCTCTCTGTGCCTCAAGACAGCATGTGGCAAAATAAAACAAGATAATTAGTGCATCAGAGAGACAGACCCTCTTGCTAGATGTTCGCATGTTACCTGTTCCTCAATGGAGCATGGATGCAGTGGACCATTCTGTTTGCTGTGGGCTTGTCCTCAGGAGAGCTATCCTCAAACTAAGACTCCAAGATGCTCTATCAGGGCCGTGAGTGTGAGTCATTTTCTTAACACACTTCAGCATCTCTGCATCTTCCTGATTAATAAAAGGCAAGAACTTATCTTCCTCTTGCTATAAAGAGAGGACAGGACAGGACAGGAAGACATTGCCGTTCTCTCTGAAAAAGTTGTTGGGTGGTACCATACAAGGGCAGTAAGATACATAGGGGAGAAAATAGTTGTCTTATTAAGGATTTATTGAAGATACCAGTTTGTCATTTGAATCTTGCATGGCCTATAGTCACAGAGAAGCAGGCAGCTCCATTAAAATGTAATTAGCGTCTGCAGGTCTCTCTTTTTGTTGGTGTCCCCATCAAGGGATAATGTTTGTCACCGTTACGCAGTCAGCAAAGTTGTTTGAAAATTACATTAACAAGCCCTCCAATTTCTGGACATTAGGAAGAAAGATGCTGCGTTCTAATGGGTTAGCTAATTAGCAACTTCAGAATCATGGGTGTTAAGTCTTTTTTATCTTCATTAGGTCATATCTACTTCATTCCCCCAGGGTCAGTGCAAAGTTGTCACCTACATTATATTAGCTAGTGCTGTAAAACTAGATTGGATAAAACGTCTCAAGCAGTGGTCCTCTGCTGTGTCTCTTGGAGCATCATTCTACCATCTAATAAACTACTCCACTAGCACTTTTTCTGTTATATTTTCATCCCATTGCTCTTTGTCATCTATTTCTAACAGAACTTAAAGCTGCAGATACCATGGAGGGAGACAAATTGTTTAGAGTGGTTCAAGAGGGTATGACTGTCATTTGGCCCATGGCTAGTAAAAAGTTGATTTGTTGACCTTCCTCCTGTGGGTAGCTGCAGGTATCCAATTTATCTGTGGCTATACTTAGATCCAACAAGATGCCACCTCTATAAGGTTAGTGCTTGGATTAGCAGTGTCATAGGATCAGCCAGTATGTCCTGATATCAATTCCAGGAGCATTGTTTCCAAAAATGGGAACAGCCTGGCATGACAGGGCACAGCATTCCAAACGTTCAGGTAGCCAACATACTAGAAAACTAGTGCACTCAAACAGTTTGGAATTCAGCTTCCTCTCATCTCAAATCTAGGCATGTCTCTAATTATAGCTGCTTCTGTAAATATTACCGAATAGTTCTAAATTAATGTTGCCTAATTAACATGCATCCAGCACAAATTAAAGCAGATGAAATTAAATATATATTTGCTTTTGCATCAGTGCATTTTAATAAAAAATAAAAGTCCTAATGTTTACATTGACATGAATGCCTTTCAAGTTGATAAAAAAGCATGAATGATTCATAAAAAAATAAAACAATAAAGAATTTCTTATTAAACATGCCAGGAAATGTGTAATTTACTCATGCAAATTATATAACGTTAGCCCAACTTTTCTTTCTTTCTTTATTAATACTGGAATCATCAATTTTTCCAGTCTTTTGGACCGCCAGGTTATCTGAAGGAAATGGAGCCAAGAGAGCAATGAAATGGGTATAAAAATGTGAGAGAATCAGGAAACCTCATACAGCAAAATTAAATGGAACAGGTGGCTACTGAAAACCTTCACCGATGTTTTATTAGGTTTCATTCTTCCAGTACAAAAAGTTGGACAGTTCGGAAATCAATCCTGTTTTATTTCATTTAGTAGCAACCAACATTCATTACTTAAAACTACTATGCACCACCTATCCAAACACAGAACTGCGATGCAGCATCTGGAGTGAAAATAATGTCTAGAAATTTGGCTGCAAATCAATAAAAAGGGAGAAGTATTGCCTAGTAGATTGAGCCAGTGGATGGAAGTCATGAGACCTGAGTTCTATTCTCAGCTCTGCCACTTGCTTTATGTATGACCTTGGGCAAGTCACTTTAACGTCTACAAGCCTCAGTTTCTCTATAAACTGGGGTTGATAATAGTTACCAAAATCTGCATTCAAAGATCTTTGGACGAATATTGCTATGGATGTGCAAAGTGTCATTATTATTATTATTATTTATTTATTAATTCATTATTATTATACATGGTGATATCGCCCACCATCAACATTTTTCGGAGCTATTTCAGATTCCATTCTCACGTGGTACTGACAGAGGTACTGTCCAGAAATGTTCCCATCTCAACAACCCAGTTAGTTATCTGTTTTAACCTTCACTCTGTGCTCTATTGCCACTATATTGATAATCTCATCCAGCAATTATCTACTCTGTCTGCATATCCTACCCACTGCCAAAAAGACATGCTGCAAGGCAATGAAGAATTAGGCTGGTGAAAATTAGATTAAACTCCGCAGTTGGAATCCTGGTTTTGGTTTGGGCTAATTTAGAATTTAGTAAGATATGTTAGCCATTGCTAGCATGAGCATGACATCTAATTCCAAGTTACCAGCATAATTGCAGACTTGCTGGGGAGGAGATGGTAAAGGCAGGAGTCCCTGTCTGGTGAAGGTTGATAATAGAGCTAGCTGGGATAAGATGATAGGAGATATTGATTAAAAATCTCAAAGGAGATTAAGATGTTATTGTTGTTTTCACAACCCCTATAAGATTTATATCTCAGCCTCACCTTTCCCAAACATTCGCTATCCCAATCATCTTCAGGGATTTAGATAAGCAGCCATGTCTGTCTCCAGAATGGTGCCACATAACCCTGTGGAGCATGAAACAAGTGAACACAAAAGGCTGAGGCTTGTTTGCAAATCAGATAGGAACTTTCACTTTCAAAGCTTTGTCAGACTCTAGCAGGAAGCAAAGATAGTGAGACCTTTGTGCTCAGAAACTGAAATTCTGCTAGGCTATTGCATATGGTATTTGTCATTAGAGATACATTAGATGAATTGTCCTCCATGTAAATGTGCTGTCACTGGAAGTAACAAGATTTCTTGCTTATTATGCAGTTTGCCAGTCTAAGATTCCTTTTCCTGTTAAGGATCTGGGTTTTTGACATATTCTAGATGCCTTTGCGATCCTGTTTTAGGTACACAGAGCTGAGATTCACAAAAGTGTAAGGAAAAGTGACTCATTGCTGTGAAACTCTTCTTCAGAATGACCTAGATGAGACATGGTTGCAACATTCTGTTAACATTCTGCTCTGCCGTTAACCAAAATGTTCAGAAAAATAAGAATGTTTGAAATTCCCTGCAGTTACTATAATCCCAGAAATTGGGCTCCCTTAGTGTCCTCTGACCCTCTACTAATGCCTGACACATACGGTACACCATATGTGGCACGTAACAGTTCCAATCCGTTGCCACAGAATAAATACACTTCATTTCACAGATGGCACATTTCATTAATAAATAATTATAAAATAGTTCTCTAATGTTTATACTTGGCAGAAAGGTTTAGCTGGAGTTTTTGCATGAGTGTTGGGCTTTCTGGATTAAAATAACAAATGCAAAGAACACCAGAAGAGACCACTCCACTGTTAACACAGTTACCTAATAGCCCAGAAAATATAATTAACTAGGTTCTTAAGCCTGCTTTTAGGGGACTCTCTGATTTAGAATAACAAACCCTCCAGTCTAAAGTCTTCAATATTCTACAGCCTTAGAGAGGAATCATTTTAATAAGACGATAATAAATCTAGCAAATAGCGAGAAAAACATGGGTGAACGCAAATTGCATTCAACTCTGGACTTGAAAAATATAATAGTTTTTAAGTAAATTGAATGCCTATTGCAACAGCTTACACAATACTCTGTCAGGAGGGTATTACACTAATAACAAAAGGGAAGGGTAAAAAGAGGTAAGATATGAGCCCTCAGCACAGAGTCAAGATGCTAATAACAAAATTAATCAAAGGACCAAAAGACAAGAAGAGATTAAATCCTTTAATTGCCTCCACACTAATGCTAGGAGCCTAGGTAACAAACAAGCTGAATTGGAATTGTTCATTTATGAACATAAATTCCATCTGGTTGGTGTTGCTGTTGATTCACACAATCGGAATGTTAAAATCAATGGTTACAGCCTATTTAGGATGGAGTTAGTAAAAGGAAAGGGAGAATAATAGCACACAATGTCAGAAATGGAATTACCTGTTTCTAAGACACGGATAACATGGGAGAAAATGCTCTTGAATGGGTATGGATCAATGTCCTAACAGATAAAACACAAGATGGAGCGTTAGTCAGTGTCTGCTACAGCCCACCAAATCACACTAGGGAACAGAATGACCGGCTTTTTACACACCTATCTACCAAATGCAGGAAAAAAAGCAACAAAAGCATTCTTGGACCTATGCTATTTAGCATTTTTATATATGACCTAGAAGAAAACATAAAATTATCACTGATAAAGTTTGCAGATGACCCAGCATTTGGGGGAGTGGTAAATAATGAAGAGGACAGGTCACTGAGGGCTTGTCTACACTACCTACGTGAATAGCGTAGCTGAAGTCAACATACTTAGATCTTCTTACCGCGGTGTCTTCACTGTGGTAAGTCAACAGCTGACGCTCTCCCATTGACTCCACTTGCGCTTCTCATTCTGGTGAAGTACCAGAGTCGACAGGAGAGTGCTCAGTGGTCGATTTATTGTATTGTAGAGCAAACTAAGTCACTTAATAAACAGGGTGCAAGAAAACAATGTGTGTTATAATATGGCTGGGAACAAAGAATGCAGGCCATACTTACAGGATCGGGGACTATATCTTGGGAAGCAGTGACTCTGAAAAAAGATTTGGGGGTCATGGCGGATAATCAGCTGAACGTGAGTTCCTGGTGCGACACTGTGGCCAAACAGGCTAATTTGATCATTGAATGCATAAGCAGGGGAGCCTCCAGTAGGAGTATGGAGGTTATTTTACCTCTGTATTTGGAACTGATGTGGCCACGCCTGGAGTGTCCAGTTCTGATGTCCACAGTTCAAGAAGGATGTTTAAAAATTGGAGAGGCTTCAGAGCAGACCTGTCAGAGTGATTAAAGGGTTAGAAAACATGCCTTGCAGTGATAGACTCAAGGAGCTCAATCTATTTATCTTCACAAAAAGCAGGTTAATGTGTGAGCTGATTACAGTCTTTGGTACCTACATGGGAAATTTAGTAATGGGTTCTTCGGTCTAGCAGAGGAAGGTATAAGATGATCCAATGGCTGGAAGTTGAAGCTAGACAAACTGAGACTGGAAATAAAGTGTAAATTTTCAACAGTGTGAATAATGAACCACTGAAAAAAATTAGTAAGGGTCATGGTGGATTCTGCATCACTGATGATTTTTAAATCACGATTGGATGTTTGTCTAAGAGATCTGCTAAGGTATTTTTTAGGGGAAGTTCTATGCCCTGTGTTGTAGAGGAGGTCAGATTGGATGATCACAGTGCTCCCTTCTGGCTTTGGAATCTATGACTGTCTGGGCAGGTCTTCACTACCCACTGGATCGGCGGGTAGAGATCGAGCTGTCGGGGATTGATTTATCACATCTTGTCTAGGCACGGATAAATCCATCCCCGGTTGCGCTTCCCGTCGACTCAGAAACTCCAGCTCGCAAGAGGCAGAAGCGGAGTCAACGGGGGAGTGGCAGCCGTCCTCATGGCCAGGTAAGTCGACCTAAGATACACCGACTTCAGCTACGCTATTCACTTAGCTGAAGTTGCATATCTTAGGTCAACCCCCCCGCCCTAGTGTAGACCAGGGCTCTGTCTCTTAGCATAGTTGTTGCCCTTAACCCTCAGACTGAACATATTTGCCAGTAAATTAATGGTATCCTAGAAGATAGGAGTGGAAAAGCCCTACTAAATCACCCATTGCTCCCTCTGCCAATGCTTTTGTTGCTCCAATGAGCATTCCTTATGGTTGTTTTGTCCAGGCTAGTTTAAAAGACCCAAGCAATGGGATTTCCACCAGTTTCTTTGGCCGACTGTCCTGCAGCCTGATAGATCTTACTGTGAAAAATAATTTCTTAGAAGTCAGCCTAATTTTTCCCGTTACTGATTCTACGCCTTTACTCTTAGTTCTAAATGTACCAATCCCTCCCCTTCAAATACTGGTGTAGTCTCCATCACTTAGCAATGGCTGTTGGATGCCACTGAGTATTATAAATAATGTGTTTCGGGATGCTGGAACACATACTTTGGGTGTAACATTATTCATTGTGTTAATAAAACAGAACTGATCAGATCTGGATGACACTGAGACAGAGAAATAGATAGATAGATAGACTCTGATCTCTGTTCTATCAGTGGGATATAGCAGTACAGATGAAATCAGAAAGTGAAGCAAGGCTATGGATGGGCAATAGTTCACAGGGTGATCAAGAACAAATAAAAGTGCATTTATTGCTAGATGCAAGAGTGGAGCAGAGGGACACAGTTCTCAATGTAGACATTGAGTTGTTGGAAGAATTCATTACAGCAATGATCTACCTTGCTCAATGCCATTTTCCTCATTTGATATCTTGTAGATTTCACGCTGGGTAGGAATTGATGGCTGCACCCTTGCACATTGGCAAGCAATGCATACCTCACATAAGCTTTGCTGCAGGGAAAGAAAGGCAAAGACATGGAAGAAAAAACAATGTACATTTAACCAAGCAGAAAACAGGGCAGTTAAACTTTAGGGAAATAGAGAAATTAGATAATAGTAATTGTGAATAATTAGATCAGTGGCTTTTTAATTTTCAAAGTATCACTCTGAACTGTTTCTCATTTTCCCAATATTCTCTGTTCGACAAATGATGAGCCTTCGAAATGAGAAGTGGAGCTGGCCAGTCCTTAAATGCACAATTAATGCCATATTTGCACAGGGCCGCCTAGAGCGGGGGGGCAAGTGGGGCAATTTGCCCGGGGCCCCGCAGGGGCCCCGCGAGCCCTGGCCGAGAATCCCTTTCCTCACCCGGCGGCAGTCCGGGTCTTTGGCGGCATTTCGGTGGCAGGTCCTTCAGTGCTGCCGAAGACGCGGAGCGAGTGAAGGGCCCCCCGGCGCCGAAATGCTGCCATCGCCACCGCAGACTCGGAGCGCCGCCTGGTGCAGGGCCGGCTCCAGGCACCAGCCCAGCAAGCAGGTGCTTGGGGTGGCCAATAGTGAGGGGCAGCACGTCGGCTCTACTGCGGTGGGTCCCTCACTCCCTCTGGGAGGGAAGGACCAGCCGCCGAATTGCCGCCGAAGGCTGAAGCGGCGGCGGTAGAGCTGCAGATCGCGATCACGGCTTTTTTTTTTTTTTTTTTTTGCGATGCTTGGGGCGGCAAAAACCCTGGAGCCGGCCCTGGCCCGGTGAGTACAAGCTCCCCCGCTTTGCCCCAGGACCCTGAATCCTCTGGGCGGCCCTGAATTTGCAGTGTTGTTCAGTCACTTGCTGGCTAAGAAGTGATGAGTGCAGAAGTCAGACTGAGCTAATGAAGTCTGGTTTGAGAAGTTTTTCTGATCCCACAGGAACCTGATCAGCCTTGAAATGGGAAATTTGTTTTATACCAGGCGTCTATTAAGGGGTAATTTGGCAGTGCCGTGGTCAATGGATTGGGTTTACCTGTATCAGTATATGCCCCCAGAGGCGTATCCAGTCAACATTTTCAAATACAGATGCCTACAGTTAGGCACCTAACTAAAAGTGGCCTGATGTTCAAAGCTGCTGAGCACTGTAACTCCCATAATCCCAGGTGCAGCAGTGTGTTCTCAGCACTTCTGAAAATCAGGAGACTTTTAGTGAGGTGCCTAAATATAGAACCTAATTGTATCCATCAAGGTTTGAAATGTTTGATCTTCTAACTGACATATACTGATACAGCTAAAGCCAATCTATTGAGCAATGTATTGGTCCACAGATTTTATGACCAAAAACAGGGGCGGCTCCAGGCACCAGCGCAGCAAGCGCGTGCCTGGAACGGCAAGCTGCGGGGGGTGGCGTGCTGGTCGCCGTGAGGGCGGCAGTCAGGCAGCCTTCGGTGGCGTGCCTGCGGTTGGTCTGCCGTTCCCGCGGCTTCGGCGACAATTCGGCGGCGGGTACGCCGAAGGCGCGGGACCAGCAGACCTCCCGCAGGCACGCCGCCGAATCTGCGTGACCAGCCGAAGGCCGCCTGACTGCCGTGCTTGGGGCGGCAAAAAACATAGAGCCGCCCCTGACCAGAAAGGACCATTATGATCACCTAATCTGACCTGCATAACACAAACCAGAGAATTTCATCCAGGGATTGCTATGGTGGAATAAATTATTCTTCCGTACTACTGAGTCCAAGCAACTTGTGGCTGAACGGAGCATATGTCTTTGAAAGATGCCCAGTGTTTATTATTCAGAGAGGCAGAGATACCATGAGCCTAGAAAAATTTCTAACAATCAGCATTCTCCACAGTGTAATGATGAGATACTCAATCTATTTCACTGTAGTATGGGAATCCTAAAACTTCATAATGAACAATCTAAATAAGCAAGAAACACTGGCACCTGGATTCCACAGATAAACTTGAAAGCTGAACACCTTCAACAATATTTGAATGTTTTTCTCATGTGAGGAAAATAATCATTCTTGGCTTGACCTCCTTTCCCCTAGCTGGCTTTTATTATTTCACTTAGATCTCCTACAAATTAGTCTGCTGAGAATCCTATAATAAACAATGCACATCTGAGAATATTTACTGGCTACGTATTAAGCAAATAAAGTCAATTGATTTTGTGGGGGGATAACACAGTTGAATTTTTAAACAACAAAAAAGCAGGGTCATTGCCCAGATTTTCCTTTTTTCTCTTCTGCATGAAGGAGTGATAAAGAATGAAGGGGGGGGGGAATCTCTCTCTTTCACCTGACCCCCTAGTCTTCCACTGAGTGTGACTGCTGTATATAGGTGAATAATAGAATCATAGAATCATAAAATATCAGGGTTGGAAGGGACCTCAGGAGGTCATCTAGTCCAACCCCCTGCTCAAAGCAGGACCAATTCCCAACTAAATCATCCCAGCCAGGGCTTTGTCAAGCCGGGCCTTAAAAACCTCCAAGGAAGGAGATTCCACCACATCCCTAGGTAACGCATTCCAGTGCTTCACCACCCTCCTAGTGAAAAAGTTTTTCCTAATATCCAACCTAAACCTCCCCCACTGCAACTTGAGACTATTGCTCCTTGTTCTGTCATCTGCCACCACTGAGAACAGCCGAGCTCCATCCTCTTTGGAACCCCCCTTCAGGTAGTTGAAAGCAGCTATCAAATCCCCCCTCATTCTTCTCTTCTGGAGACTAAACAATCCCAGTTCCCTCAGCCTCTCCTCATAAGTCATGTGCTCCAGCCCCCTAATCATTTTTGTTGCCCTACGCTGGACTCTTCCCAATTTTTCCACATCCTTCTTGTAGTGTGGGGCCCAAACCTGGACACAGTACTCCAGATGAGGCCTCACCAATGTCAAATAAAGGGGAACGATCACGTTTCTCGATCTGCTGGCAATGCCCCTACTTATACAGCCCAAAATGCCGTTAGCCTTCTTGGCAACAAGAGCACACTGTTGACTCATATCCAGCTTCTTGTCCACTGTAACCCCTAGGTCCTTTTCTGCAGAACTGCTACCTAGCCATTCGGTCCCTAGTCTGTAGCAGTGCATAGGATTCTTCCGTCCTAAGTGCAGGACTCTGCACTTGTCCTTGTTGAATCTCATCAGGTTTTTTTTAGCCCAATCCTCTAATTTGTCTAGGTCCCTCTGTATCCGATCCCTACCCTCCAGTGTATCTACCACGCCTCCCAGTTTAGTGTCATCTGCAAACTTGCTGAGAGTGCAGTCCACACCATCCTCCAGATCATTAATAAAGATATTAAACAAAACCGGCCCCAGGACCGACCCTTGGGGCACTCCGCTTGAAACTGGCTGCCAACTAGACATGGAGCCATTGATCACTACCCGTTGAGCCCGACGATCTAGCCAGATTTCTATCCACCTTACAGTCCATTCATCCAGCCCATACTTCTTTAACTTGGCGGCAAGAATACTGTGGGAGACCGTATCAAAAGCTTTGCTAAAGTCAAGGAATAACACATCCACTGCTTTCCCCTCATCCACAGAGCCAGTTATCTCATCATAGAAGGCAGTTAGGTTAGTCAGGCACGACTTCCCCTTGGTGAATCCATGCTAACTAAGGATTCTTTAAAATACAGCCAGCTCTCCTGGACCCCTTTGCCCTTCATGTTATTCTCCCAGGGGATCCTGCCCATCTGTTCCCTGAGGGAGTCAAAGTCTGCTTTTCTGAAGTCCAGGGTCCGTATTCTGCTGCTCTCCTTTCTTCCTTGTGTCAGGATCCTGAACTCGACCATCTCATGGTCACTGCCTCCCAGGTTCCCATCCACTTTTGCTTCCCCTACTAATTCTTCCCTGTTTGTGAGCAGCAGGTCAAGAAAAGCTCACTACCTTCTTATACTGTATTGTTATCTATACAAAGACTTCCCATGGAATATTTTATCCTCCCCAACCACCTGCTATTCCAAAGCACTCATGATTACCTATAGATTTCATTGTGTTATTGCTGGGTCCAACCTTGAGGTTCTTACCAAGTTTTCACTCTGTCCTTATACAGGCATTAAGATGAGAACTGTGCATGCATCTAGACTGAGTATAAAACTGAATGCATGATCCTTCCTTTCTGGGGGAAAGCCCCTGGGAGTGGGCTATTTGCTGGTCACTGTTTTGGCACTTCCAAAAGAGTGCTTTGATTGTTCAGTTCCAAAAGGAGTGTTGATCATTGAGCAACTTGGACAGAGAGGAAGCATGGCAAAGCACGGGCAGTGTGTGGTACAAGGGGGTTAAAAGGAATTAATTAGCTAGTTTCCAATGTTTTCCCACCTGAAATTAAAAACAAAAATGATGTGGAGCATAGTGTAGGTATGTGAAGCACCAAACTACAACACACATTAAATGAGAGTTCAAAAAGTCTGGTGTTCAATGGCACATATTTAGTGTAACAACTAATAAAAGCTTTGTCCCCTTGATCAAGTCCGTTGAAACATTTATTACACATTGACCGTCCTTTATGGATCTAAGCAGGGCCCTATCTGAAATTTAATTTCTAAGATATTTGCTGCTTATCCATGATCAGATTCCCTGTTTGGAATCTATTAGCATAGATGAGGAAATTGGTTTATATTTTATGTGTCTAGTTCAGCGTTATTTTTTTGCATTTATAACTGGTCCCGGGTGTTTAGTTCACTCCTAATGATTTAGCTATGCAAGATGTTCCACCAATTTATTAGAGTGGAGTTAGTGGAACAGACCATGCATATTAAATGTGAAGATTTTTATTACAGTTGGGTCAATAATTTGAAAAGAAAAACTTTTTTTTTTCTTTTTTACTATGCACCAGATGCTAGTTTTGGAAGAACAGCTTCCCCAACTTGGCATCCAATTCTTCCGATCCTCTTCCCAGAATGAATAATAGGATATTGTACGGACAGATGACATCCCAGCACAAATGTATTTGGCGTAATTATTTATTATTTAAATGTTTAATGATAGGACTTTAGCTTTGTGAATTTAAAATAACCAAGTACATGAAGGAATCAGAACTATCTTTCAAACAGTGGTGAGTGAGCCATAAACTACTAATTGTTCCCTCTGAATCTTCTGATTCTAGTCTGTCAATAAATCAGAGCTAGAATTCTCATGAGGTTCAGACTTTTGTGCAAGATTTCCAGAAATTTTTGGTTTCAGCTGAGTCAAAAAGGTTGGGCGAAGAACCTTCCATGTTGTATTTAATTGTCCATCATGCTTTCTGGTCCTTGTCTAACCTAGAAAATGCAGAGACACTTGAAAGTTAGCTTTCAAAAAGATCTGGATTTTGGAGTAGGTTCTTATTTGTCCAAATCAGTTCATTCAATTATTAGGAAAGGTTCTAGAAAAAGAGCATCAAGATTTAAAAACTTAGGGGAAGATGAACATGAGCAAAAAGCAACAGATAGTCCTGTGGCACCTTTAAGACTAACAGATGTATTGGAGCATAAGCTTTCGGGGGTGAATACCCACTTTGTCAGACGCATGTAATCTGACGAAGTGGGTATTCACCCACGAAAGCTTATGCTCCAATACATCTATCAGTCTTAAAGGTGCCACAGGACTCTCTGTTGCTTTTTACAGATCCAGACTAACACGGCTACCCCTCTGATACATGAGCAAAAAGGAATCCCGAGGAACAATAGAAAAGGATGAACAATATAAACAGCCAGACTGGATCAGATCCAAAGCCCATCTTGTCCAGGATCCTGACTCTGATAGTATCCAAATTCAGTGTAGACGATTATGGGACAATCTGCCCAAAGGGGAAGTTTCTTTCCAATCCCCTCAGCTGGAGGTTGGTTTGTGTCCTGAACCAAGAGGATTTATATAATTTCCTTTAAAAAATATATATTGAATATGATTGTAGATGTTCTCGTTCCCTCCATATGAATGTCTCATCCTTTTCTTTTTCAATCCTGCAATGCTCTTGGCCAAAGTGGTGACTTCTGGCCATGAGTTCCACTGGATAAATATGTATCAAGTGAAAAAGCAGTTCCTTTCATCAGTTCCAAATGTGCTGCCTTTCAGTTTCATGGACTGCCTCCATGTTTTTGTATTCAGGGGAAGGTTATATTGCAGCACCCAAGTGACCTTCTCGACACCATTTGTTGTTTCATATACCCTGCCATGGCCTTTCATTTTCAAAGAAAACAAGGGAGAAGGTCTAGAGGAAACAAGATCGAAACAACTAGGAAGAGAGAAGGAGAATGGGATCCTGAGTACAACAACAAAGCAGAAGCTCATGGGGGGGGGATAAAGCCCCCAGAATAGACCCAACAGCCTCTTCTCTGGTGTGGGTGGAGAAATGGCCTCTGAGTTATGGAAAAGGGCAGTGATCCACTCTTTTATTCCAATGGCCCATCTTTCTAGAGCCATAAATGCCCTATTTCATAACTAGATCGAACCCTGGCATTTACAACATGGCTGCTATAAGTAAAAAGAATATGGTATGTGTGTTCTGGTGAATACAGGCAAGTGCATTACTGTGACAGAATATACCCCTGTATTCATATCCTACACATGATTGTAATAATCTTTGTACAGAGTATGACATGTAAGGTATCATTTGAAAACAGGTGAGAAAAGACAGCAGGGAACATCTGTCCACATAGACTCTTTGTCTCCTAGTGCCCAGCTGTAAATGGGTTTCAAAAGCGGGATTGAAACTATAAAAAAGAGGGACAAACACCCCAAACCCCCCTTCTCTCTCTCCCCACCCATTGTATCCACTGCACCTGAAGAGACAAAGGAAGGATTTGTTGGACTCTGGGAGAAGGGTCCTGACCTTCAGAGATTGGTCGGTGAGACTGCTGAAAGCATATGGAAAGAAACTTTTCTTGAATCTGATACAGTTTGTTAAGTTACGCATTAGTGAGCATTTCATCTTGATTTTTCTTGTAACCATTTCTGACTTTTATGCCTCATTACTTGTTCTCACTTCAAATCTCTCTCTTTGTAGTTAATAAACTTGTTTTACTGTTTTATCTAATCCAGTGTGTTGAAACTAAAGTGTCTGAATAACTATTTGAGATAATAAAATGGCATATTATTCCCTTAAAGGAACAATGGATTTAAAAATATTTGTATTATCTAGGAGACTGTGGGGCAATACATGATATACATTTCTGAGGGAAAGTCTAAGACTAGGGGTGCATTGGGGTCATCCTGCAATATAACCGAGGCTGGAGAGAGCCAGAGTGTAATCCAAGTGTGGTTGGCAGGCTGCAACCTGCAGGAGCGAGGGATGATCAACTCACAGAACCTGGTTGGAGCTGTTAGGTCATGCAGCAATATCTTCCCCATCCAGGAAATATTGTCCCTCTTTTAGTCTTATTTGTATTCTACCGCAACTAAAATTTTCAATTACAGTTTTGTCACCTAGATCAGTCATTGCCTGTTCTTATTTGCTGGCCTAGAAAATCTGGATTGCAGCTTCATTTAAATTATGTTGCTTAGTTTATCATACAAGGGCACTAACCTGAGCCCGATGCAATGAAATCAATGTGTTTGATATCCTAGAGTTAGCCTTAGGAACTCATGCTTAACGATCTGTTACCAGTCTGGTCTTCAAAATAGATGTCTAGTTGTGTCTGCATTCAGATGAAGGGACCTTTGAATGCAGTACTGCTCTCTGTTCAGTAATGTTACACGCTGGAAATATAACTCAGTGATGGTCCTGTTTCACATTCATTAAGGATGCTGGATTACAACCCTAGTCACTTAAAATTACTGCAGAAAAGAGGTATCCTTTCACAAAATGTCAGTGTAAATCAATGGCATTTCCCCTGCATTGCAGGAAGGCATTCCTAAAGAGCCTGGACTGTATATTTAAAGGTGTCCACGGAAAAGCTCTCACTTGACTTTTTAACAACTAGTCTGATATTCTGCCTGGTTTATCTGGCCATGTGGCTTGGGGTACTTGCAATTCATTAGAATCACAGCTCCAAAACCCAACAGAATAAATTTATTTTGCCGTACTGCCTAGGAAGTGAATCCCAGGTAATTTGCTGTGCATTAAATCTTGAAAAAACTGACCACAACACTTGCCTGCTTGGGTCCCTATAGGAAGGTTCTTCGATCCATATATAGACACCGGCGCAGAAGTGGCCACATGTCCAGGCTTATTACCATTGACTTCAATAGGAGCTGCAGTTACTCAACACCCCTGAAAATCAGACCACTCATTTAGGTGCCTAACATAAGGCTCTCAAGTTTGAAAAACTGGCCACAAATTCTCTGTTCTCCATATGGACTTTCTAGTTCCCATGGGGAATTTATGTAATCTTCATCAGAGCCTGGGGTTTGCTCCTGTATCCTCAGCAAACAACAATCCCCCGCCAGCCCCTCATTATTGTGCAGTTTGCTCTGCACCGCTTGCTCATGTGCTTGCCAAGATGTGCTGGATGCTTTCCAAACACAGAAGAAGGCACGACACCTCCTCCAAAGTTCTGCAATGCACAGGCAGTGGGGACCCTTGGTAATGACACACTTGTTTCTTGTGGGTTTTGTTGATACTGTTGGGATTATTTTTAAATGCTCCAAAATTCCCCTCCCCTCCTCTGATAATTCAGCTCTCTTGGTTGCCCCCATCCCAGTGCCCAGCTTTCACTGAAGTAACTTTACGTCCCTGCTTCCCAGCATTCTCTTCCTCCCCTCCCCACAAAGGAAAATAAATAAATGAAAATGATGAGTCGTTGGCACAGACTTTCATAGAATCATAGAATATCAAGGTTGGAAGGGACCTCAGGAGTCATCTAGTCCAACCCCCTGCTCAAAGCAGGACCAATCCCCAACTAAATCATCCCAGCCAGGGCTTTGTCAAGCCTGACCTTACAAACCTCTAAGGAAGGAGATTCCACCACCTCCCTAGGTATGCTTCAAAACCTCCTGAAATCAATGGTAGGCTTTCAGCTGATTTTATGAGTTTTGGATTAGGCATTTGGCTAGATCAGGGGTTGGCAACCTTTCAGAAGTGGTGTGTCGACTCTTCATTTAGTCACTCTAATTTAACATTTCGTGTGCCAATAATACATTTTAACGTTTTTAGAAGGTCTCTTTCTATATGTCTATAATATATAACTAAACTATTGTTGTATGTAAAGTAAATAAGGTTTTTAAAATGTTTAAAAGCTTCATTTAAAATTAAATTAAAATGAAGAGCCCCCTGAACCAGTGGCCAGGACCCGGGCAGTGTGAGTGCCACTGAAAATCAGCTCGCGTGCCGCCTTTGGCACGCCTGCCATAGGTTGCCTACCCCTGGGCTAGATTCTGAGGAACCAAAGAAAGGCAGATGTAATGACCTGACCTATCGAAGTTCTTTGTCTCACACTTTGTCTTGACTATTTAGGAGCTATGTTGAAATGGTAAGCTCTTCCGGGGGGTGCACAGTGCTTAGCACATTAGGGTCCTGATCTCAGGAACAGACTCGCTGCACTACAGCAACACAAGAATAATAACGGAGAAGGTGCACTCAACCAAGCCATCGTCTTCTGTGCCTAATATCATGTTCTTAAGCTTTGCTAATTGAAACTCATTCTTGCCATCTTTCCTGCATGGTATTTCTCCACTGACCAAGTACCAGAGTGTATGATTTATTCTGCCACTGCTAGCGCAATCAGAGATAATGTATTCCTGAGATAAAGTAGGACTAATTAACAAACAGTCAATTGCCTCTTTTATACTTTCATATTTCTCAGCTTGTCAAGTTGAGAATGGTAACATAATTATATTAATTCATTAGGAATAATAATTTTAGCCTAAATAATCTCTTTTCTCCTTTTACACTGTTGTTAGGTTAAGCTGGCCTTATTGATCCAGGTGTGGGTAGCATTCATTCCCGCTGAGAATAGTCATTCTGTTCTGGCAGGTTACCTGTCCTGACAATTAGCCGTAGATGTCTGGCTCCTATTGAAAAGTAACTGAGTGTTGGCCATTAGGCCAAAGCGCCTATTGCTAAGTAAAGGCATATTGCTGAGTGAAACAAAGCCCTAGCAAGCGTTAAGGATAATTTGTAGTAATAATGCACCGTGATGACATTAAGATATTTGACCTTTACTGATAGCAGTAAGAATGGAAAAATTAGTTGCTTAATGTAATATCCTGTTTCATTAAATCAAGTCTTTTTAACCACAAAATGTACTAACCCCATGAGTCTGGAAAATCTGGATATTACAATACGGGCTTGGAAATTTGCAGCGTGTATCAAACAAAAGGGAATATCAGTAACTGTCATGTATAAAAAAGGGGAAGTTGTAAGTGATAAACAGCTAATCTATAGTAGTTTTGTTAGAAGAATTGATCTTGAAACTGCTCAAGTCATCAGCTGCAAGCTCCGATTTCTAGAAAAACTAGGTATCGTATGGAAATATCTTCCTTTGTCTTTGTGTGCTGTTTCAATAAAGGCAATCAAGCTTGAGTACTCCAGCAAAAGACAAGACAAAGCAAAAACTTTGAAAGTGTTATTCAAGCATCTTTTTAATCTTATTCTTACATTTTTTTTCATATCTTAGTTTAGCATGATGCAAAACTGCTGATTTATGCTTTACAAAAACTTTTGCTACATAGGATTTTTGTGACGGGGAAACATTTTATGTATTTATTTATTTATTTACTTATTTGCATAAACATCTGCCAAGTTCCAGGCATCAGCTCTATGTACAGTGGGGTGTAGTGGTTGGAGCAGAAGACTGGACACTAGGACTTCTGAGTTCTGTTCCTGGTTCTGGTATTTACTTATTATATGACCTTGGGTAAAATTTCTAAGTGACTTTGGAGCCAGCCCTATTTTCAAAAATGTTGTAGGCACTAAGAAACCTAAATCCCTTTGACTTTCAATTAAATTAAATCTTCCTTTAATGTTTCTTCACATAGACTCATAGACTCATAGACTTTAAGGTCAGAAGGGACCAATATGGTCATCTAGTCTGACCCCCCGCATGATGCAGGCCACAGAAGCTGACCCCCCCACTTTCCCTTAGCTCTGCTGTTGAAGTCTCCAGATCGTGATCTAAAGACTTCAAGTCGCAGAGAATCTTCCAGCTTGCGACCCCTGCCCTATGCTGCGGAGGAAGGCGAAAAACCTGCAGGGCCACTGCCAATCCACCCTGGAGGAAAATTCCTTCCCGACCCCAAATATGGCGATCAGCAGAACCCCGAGCATACAGGCAAGAATCTCTAGCCAGACCCTCATTTTATCAGCGATGTCCGTTATTGCCTAATTGATTAGAATCACGTAATCCCATCAAACCATTCCCTCCATAAACTTATCTAGCCTAATCTTGAAGCCAGAGAGGTCTTTCGCCCCCACCGTTTCCCTCGGAAGGCTGTTCCAAAATTTCACCCCTCTGACGGTTAGAAACCTTCGTCTAGTTTCAAGCCTAAATTTCCCCACGGCCAGTTTATATCCATTCGTTCTCGTGTCCACATTAGCACTGAGCTGAAATAATTCCTCCCCCTCCCTGGTATTTATCCCTTTGATATATTTGAAGAGAGCAATCATATCCCCCCTCAGCCTCCTTTTGGTTAGGCTAAACAAACCAAGCTCCTCGAGTCTCCTTTCATAGGAAAGGTTTTCCATTCCTCGGATCATCCTAGTTGCCCTTCTCTGTACCCGTTCCAGTTTCAGTTCATCCCTTTTAAACATAGGAGACCAGAACTGCACACAGTACTCCAAGTGAGGTCTCACCAGCGCCTTGTATAACGGAAGCAGCACCTCCCTGTCCCTACTAGAAATACCTCGCCTTATGCATCCCAAGATCGCATTAGCTTTTTTCGCAGCCACGTCGCATTGCCGACTCATAGTCATCCTGCGATCAACCAGGACTCCGAGGTCCTTCTCCTCCTCAGTCACTTCTAACCTATGCGTCCCTAGCTTATAACTAAAATTCTTATTAGTCATCCCTAAATGCATCACCTTACACTTCTCACTATTAAATCTCATCCTATTACTAATACTCCAATTTACAAGGTCATCCAAGTCTCCCTGCAGAATATCCCGATCCTTCTCCGAGTTGGCAATGCCTCCCAACTTTGTGTCATCCGCAAACTTTATCAGCCCACTCCTACATTCGGTTCCGAGGTCAGTAACGAATAGATTAAATAAAATCGGACCCAGAACCGAACCTTGAGGAACCCCACTGGTGACCTCCCTCCAATCTGACAGTTCACCTTTCAATGCTACCCTCTGCAGTCTCCCCCTTAACCAGTTCCTTATCCACCTCTGGATTTTCCTATCGATCCCCATCTTATCCAATTTAACCAATAATTCCTCATGCGGAACCGTATCAAACGCTTTACTAAAATCGAGGTATATTAGATCCACCGCATTTCCTTTATCTAGAAGGTCTGTTACTTTCTCAAAGAAGGAGATCAGGTTGGTTTGGCACGACCTGCCTTTCGTAAACCCATGTTGTAATGTGTCCCAATTGCCATTCACCTCAAGGCCCTTAACTACTTTCTCCTTCAAAATTTTTTCCAAGACCTTACATACTACAGAAGTTAAACTAACAGGCCTGTAGTTGCCCGGGTCACTTTTTTTCCCCTTCTTGAAAATAGGAACCACATTAGCTATTCTCCAGTCCAACGGTACCACCCCCGAGTTTACAGATTCATTAAAAATTGTCGCCAAGGGGCTCGCAATTTCTCGCGCCAGTTCCTTCAGTATTCTAGGATGAAGATCATCCGGTCCGCCCGATTTAGTCCCGTTTAGCTGGTCAAGTTTGGCTTCCACCTCTGATACTGTAATGTCTATCCCCCCTCCTCTATTCCCCTCTGTCCTACTCCCTCTATTCCTAAACCCTTCATTAGCCTTATTAAAGACCGAAGCAAAATATTCATTTAGATATTGTGCCATGCCTAGATTACTGTTAATTTCCACTCCATCCACATTCTTCAGCGGTCCCACTTCCTCTTTCTTTGTTTTCTTCCTATTTTGTACTTTCCAAATTGTGCAGTTGAACACAACTTCCTTACAAAAAATAGAGAAGAAGAAAAACAAGAAAGCTGTGTGAAAAATGATAGTAATACAAACCAAAACCAATGGACAGTGGAAGAAAAATAGTTCTCACAGAAATGTCAGCATCAACCCTGCAAGTGGGAGAATGGGAAGGATGTTGTTAAGGGGTAAAAAAAATAATAATCTCTATATAAATAGTACAGATACAGGAAATATTGCACTAGAAGATAATGGTTTGAGGGATGTCAAAGGTGATTTACTTTTCTCTGCATTTTAGCTTCACACGCGTTCTCTGGATAATGACTGATCATGTTTATACTGTTGTTTCTATTGTACTCTCCACTTTTTGTATTTCTCTTCACTTTGCCTATCGGTTTCCTTTCTGTTTCTATTTCTTTTCTTTATTATCTGTCTTTTCTTTTGATTTTTAGGCTACTCCCTCCTGGACGAGACAGATACATCTATATTCCCTGCAGTAGTGACATTAACTCCTGCCACTGGATGCCTTTTCTCTTGTCAGTATGCGTCTCCCATAGCTGGCTTTTTTATATTAATTATGGTCTATAAAGTGCTCTGAAACCCGCAGGAAAATAAATGTGATTGAAGTAAACCCTCCCAGCACCCCAGTGAGTGAGACCAGGGTTATAATACTCCTGTTTATACACAAAGAAACCCAGCCAGAGAAATTGAGGTGCTTGCTCCAGATCATAAAGCATGGAGTCAGTTGTAGAGCCAAGAATGGAACCTAGCAGTTCCCTGACTTCTGAATAAACCATGACTACAATCGTCTTTCAGCTCAGGTGGTCTGGAAAGGACTCTCCTCTGAGCATATCACTGCCAATTCTAGAGCAGCTACAGGTGTCAATGTAAAGTCCCACGAGGTTCTTTCATTGCCTATAAGGAGTGACTCTATTGCCTCTCTGTAACCAGGCCCCTGGAGTATGACAGTTGTGACAGCATACCCGGGCCTTTCTGTCTATAACCATGTACCATAGCAAGAGCTCCCATTTTCAGTTAACTCATTTTATTGTGTCCCAGCCAATGGCTGCTCAGGAAGCCTGGGGCTAACAATTCTGCCAGGCTCCATTAACCCCAGGATTGCATTGTTCATTCTGGAGGCAGTGGGGTGAAGAAACATTTTGAGGTCTGTGCTGCTTTGCCAAGCAAAGTGAGAGGAGCTGGTCCATTGTCGGCTATGATTTGAGTCTCCAGAGAACTTCTCACAGCAGGTCTACTGTCAACAAACAGGATGGTTTCCATTCACGTCATCTTATTTCTAAGCCATCAAATTTTCCACAAAGTCTAGCTCTCTTCTCAGGTCATTAACTTTTTTGAATGTATTTGCTCAATACAGTCTGTTCTGTACACACCCAGCCTCCTCATTGGGTCTGTCTCTCTGAGGTTGACCCTTGTTGCCAACACGAATATCGTATTTGTTTATACCAATATACTTACCCTCTAGAAATAACGAGGGCTCCCATGCATGTGTGTAGGAGAGAGGATTCTTGTGAGGAATGTGCTACAGGCAATGATTTGTTTTTCCCTTGAGCACGTGAGTGGAGAGTATTGTAAGAGACATAGTTAAACCGGGAGCTGTCATGAGGCCTTGGCCGCAAGAGTAGGAAACCAGGGAATGTGAGACCATCAGCGAGACCAGGGGGAAACAAAACATTGTGATACTGGAAATAATTATCAACATTAATCTAAAGAACTAGGGCTGGAGACAGGATATGTTGGGAGCTGGGTGCAGCAACTAGCTAACATAGAAAGGAGGGCAAGCAGAGCACGCTAACGACAGGAAAGTGTTTATTGGGTATAATTATACAGCACCCTCAATATGCATGGGACATGACAGATATATAACCGGTAAGCAGACAAATGTTCAACAGCGCTGACTTTCAAAGGATGCGGAGAGATTCCAACTGCCGCCGGGGTTTAGACCCCCAACTGCATAAATCCCTTTTCAAAAAGAGACTTAGGTTCCTCGATCCGTTAGGTTGCAACACTGACTGCCATCATACCTAACGACATTTAAAAATCTGGGCCCGGCGTTTGAGGGTGCATCTGCATAGCAAAAGAGACCCTGCGGCAGCAAGTCATGGAGCCTGGGTCAACTGACTTGGGCTCCTGGGGCTCATGCTGGAGGGCCAAAAATAGCACGTTCAGGCTCGGGCTGGAGCCCTGGCTCTGAGACCCGGCGAGGGCAGAGGGTCACAGAGCTCTGGCTCCAGCTCGAACCTGAATATCATCACTGCTATTTTCAGCCCCACCGCGCAAGCCCCACATTCTTGAGTCAACTGACCTGCCTCTGACATGTGCTGCCTCGGGGGAGGGGGGGTTTGTGAGTAAACATACCCTAAGGGCCCATCCTGCAAATGCTCACTACCAGGTGGAGTCCTGACCACCCGGAGCAGCCACACTAGCTTCAGTGGGATGAGTGCACATAGGGAGCCCTCCATTTGGCAGTAAATGCTAACCAGTCTGGGGCCAGAGCATAGACAAGTCACTCAAGTGATCGCTCCACATCCCTCTCCACCAACAAGTATTGCAAATGATTGGGTTAATCCAGGGCACAGATGTAGTTTTCCTGGGATAAGCAACCCCCTGCTTTTGTGTTACCAGAGTAACAACTGACATGACCATGGTAATGCCTTCGTGGTGGGTGAGTGCTTCAGATGTCAGAGCCTCGGTGCTCTGCAGTTTGGTCTGCAGTAGGACTCTTCCTGGGTGGGTTTTGTTGGTTACATTTAATCTGATTGAGGAGATGGATTGAATTAATCTTAATACAGCAGCTCTCTGAGCTCCGACACCTGGTTATGCATTTATTATTTGTGTCACAGTAGCACTTACAATCCCCCCATGAGATCAGAGCCTGGTTGTTCTAGGTGCTCACAGTATGACCGCCCTCAGTCCAAAGCGCTTACAACTGAGACAAGATGGGGAAAAGTAGAAGGGGCAAGAGAGGGCCGGAAAGGTGAAGAAAGCTGCCTCAGGCTGCACTGCAGGTCAGTGGAGAACAGGGCCCAGGGCTGACATTTTCCAGACCAGGAGCCTAATGGTGAGACTTGCAAAAGCACATAAGGTGACGTAGGAGCACAAGTCCCATTGTACCAACAGGAATTGTGCCCCTAAGTTACTTAGGAGCTTTGGAGAATCGCACCTCCTGCCACTCTCTAGACATTAAACTATGGATTTAGGAGCCTAAAATTATTCTTCTAGTTTTAAACATTTTGGCCCAGGTCTCCTGAGTCCCTGTCCAGGGCCCTGTACACTGGGGGTCCAGGGTCATGATGGCTGAACGGTTTTTGAAGGGTTCCATTTAACATGCACCTGACTTGCTGCTGCCAACTTTTTCATGATTTTATTGCAAGTCTTACAACATATGGTCTTTTTCTTAAAGTCCCAGATCCTGGAGTTATGCGAAAACATGAACAGTTCAGCTTTTATTTCAAGAAAATGAATTTCTGGTCCTCACAACGGAAGAGAGAAACATAGGCAACCTCTAAAGTTCCAAACGAGAAGACCCCAAAGGTGGTGTGTGTTGTGTGTGTGTGTGTAAAATGTTTTTTGGAGTCTGACTCATGATTTTTGAATAGTTTGGATTGGCAATATGGTGACATAAATAATAAAACTTACAGACAAACTTTCTACATAAAAAAGAGCTGATTTTTCAAAGTGGCAGAAGAGATGACACAGATTCTCTAGAAAATCATTTTTCTTCTTCAGGTTCAACAGAAGTTCCATGAAGGGCTCTTTTTATCTCTCCCCCCCCCCCCCCGCCCCACACACACACCAGTTCTTTACAGCCAGAGAGGAGCCTATCACAGGTGGTAACTAAGGCTAACTAAATCAGATGGCATTCCCCCACAATTCCCAGAATGCAATTTTAATGTATGATTTCACTATTAAAGTGACCCTAAATTCCACAGTCTAACTTGTAGCCAGCTTTCAGTTCCCAGGAAACAAATGACTATTTACATAGCAAATGTATAAAGGGGCCGCTACCTCGATATAATGCGACCCGATATAACACGAATTCGGATATAATGCGGTAAAGCAGTGCTCTGGGGGGTGGGACTGCGCACTCCAGTGGATCAAAGCAAGTTCAATATAACACGGTTTCACCTATGATGCGGGAAGATTTTTTGGCTCCCGAGGACAGCGTTATATCGAGGTAGAGGTGTAGTGTCTAATACGTTATCTGTTTTTATGCCGTATGCAAGTGAAGCATCACCACAGGGAGATACACTGTACTTAGCATGTGGAGGCAGAGCAGTCTGCGAGTTAGAGTAAAGGAGCTGAGAGTCAGTTCTCCTGGGTTTTTTCCACTGATTTGCATAACGCCACACAATATCTTACTTGGGGCCTGACTCAACTCACATCAAAGTCAGTGAGTGTCTTTCCATTGGCTTTAGTGGAGTTTAAATGTCTTGTTCCTCAGTTTCTCTATCTGTCTGTATGTAACAATCCTGACCTTTCTCATCAAGACACTGTGCAGCATACTAATGTGCTTTGAGATCCCCCGGTGAAAGGCTGTGTCAGAGTGCAAAGCACTACATTATTATGGCGACGATTCAACATCTGGAATGAATGGGTTGGCTTGGGGAATTGTTTCATTCTTAGAATATTTTGTTGTTTCTAAAATGTCTTGTTTTGGAGAGTAATTTCTTGCGCTTTGTCAGGGTCTCCTGTCATGTCTGTACTAGCTGAGTTTGAGGGCTATTTCCTGGTCTATTTCATTACTTCTGTGCTATTTTTTGGTTGGTTCTAAATTTTCACTGATGTGTTGTTCTATTTTGTTTTGTTGACTTGGGAATAAAAAGATGTATGTTGCCATCATCCTAAAACCCCTACAAGGCATTTGTGTCTTGGGTAGTCAGAGAATTTTTATGGGTTTTGCTTGTTCTCCTGCCCAGTTCTTTTTCCAATTTCAAATGCATACTGTTTGCATTAAGCAAGTGCCAGATCGGAGCAGTTTTCCTTATTATGTGGCACAGTTAGGAACATAGGACTTGCCAGACTGGAGAGGCTTGAGGTCCATTTAGTGCAGTATCCTCTCTCCAGCATGCTTCAGGGGAAGGTGCAAAAAACTTCACAGTAGGGAGATATGGGAGGCTCTACCTCCCCCGGAGGAGGTGTCAGCTTAATCCCGGATTGCTAGATTGGTTCAAGACCTGAAGCAGTTTGCCATTAGACACAAGAATTCATTTGTTAGGTTATATTGGTTCCTGTGGACAGTGTTGCTGTGTCCATGCTCATCTTCGCAGGCAGGCTTACTGACCTAGTGAGGAGGGCTTTAAACTAGGTTCACCGGGGAATTGTGACCTAAGCCCAGAGGTAAGTGGGGAAGTGGGATACCGAGAGGAAACACAAGGAGAAGGGTGCAACAGGGGAGGTCTCCTGATTCATACTGAGAAAGTAGGGAATCGGCTAGTTATCTTAGGTGCCTGTACATGAATGCAGGAAGCCTGGGAAACAAGCAGGAAGAATTGGAAGTCCTGGCACAGTCAAGGAACTATGATGTGATTGGAATAACAGAGACTTGGTGGGATAACTCACATGACTGGAGCAATGTCATGTGTGGGTATAAACTGTTCAGGAAGGACAGGCGGGGGAGAAAAGGTGGAGGAGTTGCACTGTACGTAAGGGAGCAGTATGACTGCTCAGAGTTCCAGGAAAAGCCTGTTGAGAGTCTTTGGGTTAAGTTTAGAGGTGAGAGCAACAAGGGTGATGTCGTGTTGGGCATCTGCTATAGACCACCAGACCAGGAGGATGAGGTAGACGAGGCTTTCTTCAGACAACTAACAGATGTTTCCAGATCACAGGCCCTGGTTCTCATGGAGGACTTCAATCACCCTGACATCTGCTGGGAGAGCAATACAGCAATGCACAGACAATCCAGGAAGTTTTTGGAGAGTGTTGGGGACAACTTCCTAGTGCAAGTGCTGGAGGAACCAACTAGGGGCTGTGTTCCTCTTGACCTGGTGCTCACAAACAGGGAAGAATTGGTAGGGGAGGCAGAAGTGGGTGGCAACCTGGGCAGCAGTGACCATGAGATGGTTGAGTTCAAGATCCTGACAAAAGGAAGAAAGGAGAGCAGCAGAATATGGACCCTGGACTTCAGAAAAGCAGACTTAGACTCCCTCAGGGAACTGATGGGCAGAATCCCCTGGGAGGCTAATATGAGGGGGAAAGAGTCCAGGAGAGTTGGCTGTATTTTAAAGAAGCCTTACTGAGGGCGCAGGAACAAACCATCCCGATGTGCAGAAAGAATAGCAAATATAGCAGGTGACCAGCTTGGCTTAACAGAGAAATCTTCGGTGAGTTTAAACCCAAAAAGGAAGCTTACAAGAAGTGAAAACTTGGACAGATGACTAGGGAGGGAGTATAAAAATATTGCTTTAGCATGCAGGGGTGTCATCAGGAAGGCCAAAGCAGAATTGGAGTTGCAGCTAGCAAGGGATGTGAAGCGTAACAAGAAGCGTTTCTACAGGTATGTTAGCAACAAGAAGAAGGTCAGGGAAAGTGTGGGACCCTTATTGAATGGGGGAGGCAACCTAGTGACAGATGCTGTGGAAAAATATGAAGTACTCAATGCTTTTTTTGCCTCGGTCTTCACAGACAAGGTCAGCTCCCAGACTGCTCCACTGGGCATCACAGTATGGGGAGGAGGTGAGCAGCCTTCAATGGTGAAAGAACAGGTTGAGGACTATTTAGAAAAGCTAGACATGCACAAGTCCTTGGGTCTGGAACTTATGCATCCCAGGGTGCTGAGGGAGTTGGCTGATGTGATTGCAGAGCCATTACTTCACAGTAGGGAGATATGGAATGTTCTACCTCCCCCTGATGTGATTGCAGAGCCATTAGACATTATCTTTGAAAACTCGTGGCGATCGGGGGAGGGCCTGGACGATTGGAAAAAGGCAAATATAGTGCCCATCTTTAAAAATGGGAAGAAGGAAAATCTGGGGAACTACAGACCCTGGAAAAATCATGGAGCAGGTCCTCAAGGAATCCATTTTGAAGCACTTGGAGGAGACGAAGGTGATCAGGAACAGTCAACATGGATTCATCAAGGGCAAGTCATGCCTGACCAACCTGATTGCCTTCTATGATGAGATAACTGGCTCTCTGGATATGGGGAAAGTGATGGATGTGATATACCTTCACTTTAGCAAAGCTTTTGATACGGTCTCCCACAGTATTCTTACCAGCAAGTTAAAAAAGTATGGATTGGATGAACGGTCTATAAGGTAGATAGAAAGCTGGCTAGATTGTCGGGCTCAATGGGTAGTGTTCAATGGCTCAATGTCTAGTTGGCAGCCGGTATCAAGCGTTTTTGTTCAATGATCTGGATGATGGAATGGATTGCACTGTCAACAAGTTTGTGGATGACACTAAACTGGGGGCAGAGGTAGATACACTGGAGGGTAGGGATAGGGTCCAGAGTGACCTAGACAAATTGGAGGATTGGGCCAAAAGAAATCTGATGAATAGCATGTGTGGGACATGGAAGAAACAGAATCCATTGGGCGGAGGTGGCCTATGCATCACTGAAATCCCATTTTGAGGGATGATATGTAACTTTTACATGTTGTAATTTCACCCACTGTGGATAGGCTGAAAGAGTGAAGTTGGTGAGGACAAGCACTTAGATAATCAGTGCTAGGTGAGATGAGCATAAACTTGATTCTATACAGGGTCTTCCGCTTGACGGAAAATAATTTCATTGCAAAAATAATCATAAGAGGTGATAACTAATGCAAGGGATTTTATAATACATTTAGAACAGCAGAAGGAGGAAGAAACTAAGGAGCATAGACCTCCAGGGAGGAGATGGAAGTTTCACTCTCTCTGAAGAAGACATGAGGCACTGCTCCATTATCTGGTCAAAACCCCTCTTGAGGGTTTCTCTCTTGCTTTCCCATCATTCTAGGCAGTAGCAGGTTCTGTTGTGAAGATCACAGACCCCTGAGCCCAGCAGTTATTGGCTTCTCTAACTGTGCCTGTGATTACTGAAAGTTTCAGCTACCTTTATGTCAGTGGAGACAGGATTTCACCCTAGGAATGTAAGTGCTGGTATCTTGGCCAAACTCCAGTTTGCGGGGGACGGGGAAGGGTAAAGTGCTTCTCCTGGTTCTTAGTTGGATGGAGGATTCTTCTTCCCATCCTTGGCCTTTGAATAATGTTACTGTGAGTTATGAAAGAGCGGATGTGTTCCCCCAGTGGGGTGTGATGTGCCCAGTATCACCCAGCACCTGCACACTGCACCCCCAAAAACCAAAGTGTTACAGCCCGCAGGAGACTCAACTAATCTGTGCCAAAGGCAGAGAATAGGAGGGACTGCAGTGCACCAGGGCCCAAAGTCCCCGCAGTGGCAGGGAATTGGTTAAATGAGATATACCCAGATCATCCCAGCAAGTGACCTGCACCCCATGCTGCAGAAGAAGATGAACCTCCCCCGCTCCCCACCAAGGTCACTGTCAGCCTGACCTGGGGTGAAATTCCTTCGCGACCCCAAGTACAGTGATCAGTTAAACCCTGAGCCAGACCTGAGAGAGAGAATGCTCAGTGCCCTCTCACCTGGCCCACCCTGTCCAGTGCCTCATCTCCTGCTGTGGCCATCCCTGGTGCTTCAGGAGAAGGAGTCCAAAAGACCCCTCCCACAATCCATTATGGGGGGAGAAATCCCTTCCTGACCCCAGCATGGGCTAGATGCTCAGCTGGGGTAAATCATCATAGCTCTGTTGAAGTGCCCAACGTGTTTACCCCACTGTAACTGACAGCAGAATTTGGCCCATCATAAGAACATAAGAACGGCCATACTGGGTCAGACCAATGCTCCATGTAGCCCAGTATCCTGTCTTCCGACAGTGGCCAGTGCCAGGTGCCCCAGAGGGAATGAACAGAACAGGTAATCATCAAGTGATCCATCCCCTATCGCCCATTCCCAGCTTCTGGCAAACAGAGGCCAGGGACACCATCCCTGCCCATCCTGGCTAATAGCCATTGATGGATCTATCCTCCATGAATTTTTTTAGTTCTTTTTTGAACCCTGTTATATTTCTTGGCCTTCACAACATCCTCTAGCAAAGAGTTCCACAGACTGACTGTGCGTTGTGTGAAAAAATACTTCCTTCTGTTTGTTTTAAACCTGCTGTCAAATGCTTTGGAGTCCTTCTGGATGAACGGTATCATATAAACACAGGATATATTATTAATAGTAATTATTATTATATAGCTCTGTGCCACGCTGGTACAGGAATAATAACAAAATGTGTCTGCAGCTGTGTACGTGTGTAAAGCAGTATTCTTATTTCTGAGGGAGCCAGAGAGAGATTTTATAGAATTTCCTCTATCCTTGGATAAAAGAGTTTGAATATAATTTCTGGGTCAAAATATTTTGACAGGATCTCTTTTTAAAACCTAATGTGATGTGTCACATGTACAGTAACATTCCCTTTAGCCGACAACCCCCCAGCACTGTACTGCATGATAGAAAGTTCCTTTAATTGGCATCTTACCCTCAAAGTCAGTACCAGCCCCATTAAATTGGATGACAGGATTTTTCAAATCAACTGTCAATGGAGCAATGAAAGAGAGCACCTTGCAGTAAAACAAAAAAACAAAAACAAAAAGGAAGTGCAGCCTCACTGCAGCCTGTTCTGTCCCTGGTCTAGTGGCTGTGCTGGTACAGAAGGGTGACTTATGTAGTTTTGTTACAAGATAAAGGGTCACAAGCAAGTGACTGAGAAAGAAACTTTGAAAACACGGCCCTAGCAATTATAGAACTGTCCTGCAGTACTAGACTGTTAAAGAGGGGCGAGAAAGGTTTTCAGTCAGGAACCGGCATCCTCAGAAATACACACTAATACCAGCCACATAAAAGCCATTTCCTGAGGACACTGTACTGTCTCGGGGAATGGATAGTGCCTTTTAATTATCCAGGGTTCTGATTCAAATAGGAAAGATCAGATGTGCTGGTGAGGATCTGGGAAGAAATAGTTTATTCGGGTTTCTAATGATCTGACAAATGAGAGAGGTGCTTTGCTCAAAGGGGATCACTGAAAATGAGATCAGTTTCTGCTGGAATAGTGCATGTGATATATCAGCTGGTAAAAAAGAAGCACCCACTGCTGGAGGGCTTTTAAGCTGCCATGCAGCCGGACTGGATTGGAGTCAGAAAGCCTCTCACTCCCTGGCTAGGAAGAGGAAGTAATTCACAACCATCTCTCTTCTAACACGCCTGGGTTTGCAATTGGCTGCTCACAGTTGCCTGTCTCCTCTGAGCTCCCTGACCCCAGACTCAGGTAACGGTAGGCGCTACCGATTAGAGATCACATGCCACGATTTTCACAAGTAACTAGTGATTTGGGTGCATCCATTTTTGCAAGTCCAACTTTAGACACTTAGAAGGGGCTTGATTTTCAATGAGCGGGTGCTCAGGGCTTTCTGCAACTGGGCCCTTTTGTTAATAGCTCCATGTAAAGAGCAGCACAGAGGAAGCCAGTAGGGGGATGTCTACACTGCAGCTGGGACCAGGCCTCCCCATCTGGGTAGACAGACTCATGCTAGCTTGGCTCCAGTTAGCATGCTAAAAATAACCGTGTGGACATGGCAGCTAGGGTGGAGACTTGGGCTATTTACCTGAGCCCAGATCCAGGGGGTCAGGAGAACCTGAGAGCCCACGATGCGGTCCAGGCCACAACATTCACACAGCTATTTTTAGTGCACCAGCTTCAGCCCTGCTAACAGGAGTCTGTCTACCAGGCTGGGAGGCTCACACCCAGCTTCAGTGCAAACGTCGCTTGCAGTGCGTGGCAACTGTCATTGGGCTCACAAACCCCAGAAAGCACGTGTCCTATTCCTGAGCACTACCTACTGTCTCCTTATCCACTAACTAACTAATCATTCTACATATGCAGAGACCTCTCTTGTATAGAGCACTCCTGCAACATATTTACGGTGTCTTAAGCTATGCACCCCAAACATTGAGGCATCTAAAATCACTAGTCATTTTAAAATCTTGGCCTATATAGTCAGTACTTCTTGCACCTGAACTCACTATATCTTTCATGTCACTTATAATAAACTCAATGGCGAGAACCTGTTTCTTCCCTCAATACAGCGAATGCCAATAAACTCCCATTGACTTCTAGAGGATGTGGATCAGGTCTTCACTTATTCAGGTTTATTTTATTTCCTCTGAAGGGCTTGTCCTCATTTCTCATTATTGTCTTTATGGGAGATAAAGAAAACACCTCCCCCAGGATCTACCAATGTGTAGTGACAACACTATAACACCCAAAGAGATTTCTTCTTCATCCCATATAGATTAGTGTTTCTTTTTCTCTTACGGGCCTGGGACTGGCCCATGGACTCTGGGTCAGATGGGAAAAGCATCAATCTTCTCCATTAACCAGAGGACTTAGAGCCTGCTGCAAATGCCATTGAAGTGACTAGAAATTGGCCTAGCTTGCCAGCTGTTTGGAGTGGGGAGTGTCACCTGTGTTTCTCCAGCACCTAGCCCAATGGGGTTCAGGACTCGGACCCCTAAGCGTTGCCACTGTACAAATAATAATAATTACTAATGACTTCAATGGGCTTAGGATCAGGCCTATAGCTAAAGCACCTCCAAAGTCTTTTATAATTCCTATTGCATTGACATTTTCATTCCTCCAGCAGAAACAAACCCTCCTTGTTTATGCACATGTCATTAGCAGAGGCTTTAAACAGGTTCCTTAGATCTTTGGAGAATTGCTCCCTGACCATTACCAATGCTAAACGGATTTAGGAGATTTACTTTTTGTTTTCTCGCTACAGAAAGGTAATAAATAAGTTTGTGGGAAGACCCCCAATTCAATAAACTAACAGACCAAAAGTCTGCTACGTTGTAATTTGGAAATTGTTTTTTTCTCAGTCCGTTTCACAGAATGAAATTGATCTGTCTAATCTCTTATCTGGAGCTATGAAATTGTATTTCCCTCTTAATAGGCCCACAAATGTTATAGATGAATAGTTCAATAGCGAAGAAAGGATGGAAATGGCAGAAATACTAAAACAGGGACATTAGATTTGTTCAGTTTTGGTCACAGAAACCAATATGCCTCAGTGTCAGGAATTCCAATCAGCCTTTGGACTCTTCTCCTGTAGGGACCTGCACTAGGGAAGAACATTTGCAAATTTCTCCTTTTGGGGGGTATGATTTATTTTTCCCCCCTTGTGTGTGTTGCAAAAATGGGCATTTCCCAGCCCGCAAAAATAAATGAAAAGACACCCTTCATAACAATATACAACATACAAATGACATGTGCACTATGAATTAAAGACACACTGCAAACTAATAACAGACAGCAGAGCAATACAAACAGAAATCAAGATGGGGTAAAGATCCAAACCCCCATGAATGCTAATGGGGGACTAGAGTCCTCCTAACACAGATAGTGATCAACATTTAACAGCTGGTCTGTGTCTCTGCTCTAGGCTGGAAAAAGCTCCAGTGCAAATCCCTCAGTCCTTTGGGGTGTTTGAAACCTGGGTTCAAATTCTGACATATAGGCCCATCTGCAATTTTAAATGACACTGACTTGGCCTGATAATAAAGCAGTGTGGCTAACTTTTGTGATATTTAGTGTATTTCTTAAAGCCCCAGCTCATGGAGGTTTGTGATTAGGTGAAAATCTCGACTTTTATTAATAAATAAAACTTCAGCTTTCATTCATTTCTAGCCTTCCTGGTTGCAGAGAAATGCTTGAAAAAGTGACCTGAATGCAACCCAAAAGCTCAAAAACGCAGAAGGCAAATACAAAGAACCCATATTTATTATTTATTAAAAATTTCATGATTTTGGGGTCAGCCACGCTGCTAACGCCAGGAACGAAACGTCTTGTCCCATTCATAAAAAGAACATTCTATTTTTAATTCTGCATTATCAGGCACCTGTTAACTTTGACATGCACAGTGCCCTCCTAACTTTGCCCTCGTGTGTAGGTAGCAGCTGGTTTCGTAGCGTCCCGGCCCCCCAGTCCCGTCAAGTCCTAGTCAAACAGTGCTACTTAGAGAAAGAGAGAGAGGACATTTGTTTACATGATTCCATGGCTTATTTCCTACATTTCTGCCTCATTATAGAGGCACCCAGCTGCCACGATTGTGACTGAGTCCTCCGAAGCTTGGCTGCCAGAGCCCGGTCTCATTTCTTGGCTGGTCGCTTTTCATTAACGTCTTTTTGCTTTGTGATACCTAAGGACACCGCTCACATTTTCCAGAGATGATCCGGCCAGCAAACGAGCCTCCTGTCACCATAGGTGCTGGAACTAGGGATGCTGGGGGGTGGGGCTATCATGCCCCCTGGCTTGAAGTGGTTTCTATCACATACAGAGTTTGCAGTTTGGTTCAATGGCTTGCAGCTCCCCCACTATACACATGGTTCCGGTGCCCCTGCCAGTCACAGAAAGAGAGATGAGGGACAGGGCTCAAAACCAGGAGGGAGTCAGCCCTCACAGGGAAGAGCAGTTGTCTTGGAAGCCAGGCCATTTACAGTGGTGCCCTTTAGGGCAGAGCAGAGCCCGTGCCGGTTGAGGATTACAGCACAACGTGAGTACGAAACACAAAACCTGCTTTCCGGGCCTGCGCAGCCGGTGAGTTTTCTTAGTGACACCGAAGTGGGGCCAGTCATGTGTCTTGGCTCTGCTGAGCTAATAATCCACGGGAAGAGGAGTGTCCTCATTGTGGAGGGCTGCAAATGAAGCAGAAAGTCAAGGCTATGGGTAGGCCATGAAGGGAAGCTCATAATCCCCATCTTGCCTTGGAGCCAAGCATGGGGTGTTGTGAGGGGAGAGGGAAAAGAGGAGACATGGCCAGTGCTTTAATGAGGTACATGGATCTATTGGCCACAGGATCCCGTTAGGAGGGTTTCACTGAAGGGCTGTACTATTACATGCAGATCAGTCACCCTACAACCTGCAGATCAGTGATGCTCTTCCATGCCCGAATGGCTCCATATTCCCTGCTCTGCACTGGTCCCACAAACAGAGCCCACATACTTAGGCTTTGCATGAGTGATGAGAAAGCCTTTCGGGGGCATAACCTATGGGCAAAGTCCAGCTTGCTAACAATAGTCATGAACTCTTTCCACAACTCGAGTCACTGTGTCCGGCGCTGGACCACCTGAAAGGAAGGCCCAGGGCTGTAGGGAGCAGGACCTGGTTACTGGGCCCTGGCACTACATGTGTGGAGAAAAGGCACATAGCGTGTGGGGCTCCTGCCCTGGCAGTGCTTAATTTATGCCAGGGCTTGCCAGGACTGAGTCCTGGCACCTCTATACTTGGCAGTTCAGAGCCCCGGCATCTCCGGGCCTGGCAGTTCAGAGCCCCGGCACCTCCGGGCCTGACAGTTCAGAGCCCCGGCTCCTCTGGGCCTGGCAGTTCCTAGCCCCAGCTCCTCTGAGCCTGGCAGTTCAGAGCCCCGGCCCCCTGGGTCTGGCAGTTCAGAGCCCCGGCACCTCTGGGCCTGGCGGTTCAGAGCCCCGGCACCTCTGGGCCTGGCGGTTCAGAGCCCCGGCACCTCTGGGCCTGGCAGTTCAGAGCCCGGCACCTCTGGCCCTGGCAGTTCAGAGCCCCGGCCCCTCTGGGCCTGGCAGTTCAGAGCCCCAGCATCTCTGGGCCTGGCAGTTCAGAGCCCCGGCACCTCTGGACTTGCTGCATCAGTTATGAAAGTAAAAAAATTGTTTGAGCCCCGGCACCTCTGTCATTACAAATTAAGCACTGTGCCCTGGAGTGAATGTTTCTGAAGCCATAGAAAAGGTTCCATTTTGTTTCCATTGAGGGATGTACAAAGCTATGGAGAGTGAGGCAATTTCTAATTTAACTGACCTGCTTTAGTCATCATCAGACAATGAAAAAACTCATGGCCCTAACACACTACTGCATTATTTCAGTTTTACCCCGCACTGGAGTTACACCAAAGCACATAAAATCAGAGCAGTGAATAAGGCTTCAGACGATGTAATTTAAACTCTGTACCTATGTGACAAATAACACCCTCAAAGTGAAAGAGTTTTAAAATTCTAATTTGCTTGTCACTGGTACTGCTTCTTGTTCCCTTTCTGCATCTTCCTTAGCTGGAGCAATGAAAACTGACTGTCCTCCAAAGTGAAGCTGACTGGTCTGTTTGTCGTCAATTTTGCTTGCAGGTTTCCCTGTACTAGCTCTGTGCTTAAATGTTTGGGTTGCAAAAATATGAGCTGACAATGTCCCTTTAAAGCTAGATTCCCCATCTAATATCTGACAGATGCTGTCTCGTTTGCCAGCAGCACCAGTATGAGTACAATGTGTTAATGTGTAGTATTTCTAAGGCAGCATGCTTAATATGCTTTTGTTCTCAGAAGAGATTTTTGGGAAGACAAAGGGGTTGCTATCCAATCAAGCAGTTAATTTCAGAATATTAAGATTTATCTCTTGTGCTGGATTTAAGATACAAATTTATCTGAACTTTATCTACAAATAAAGAGCAATAGAGATGTGATAAAAATCTTTTTCAGTAGAATAGCGCATGCCGTTGTTTAACTGGCTTTAGCCTGACTTGGAGTGAAAAGAAGTCAAAGTCCCAAATTCTGAGGTCAAAGGGAGTTGTGTGCGCATAACTGGAGCTGAAACTTGGCCCAGTGGGCCCAAAGAGACGATCCCTGATTTTGATCAGACAGATGAGTTGCGTAACTTGCATTTGATAATGTGTGTGGGTTTGCAGTTTCTTTCTGACTCAGCTGGGGAAAGGAAGAGAAAAGTTGGTGTTTCCACTGTAAGTACAAAAGTTGCTCTCATTAAACTACAACTGGGTTTATGAAATGTAAATTCTACCTAGAAACTTTTTAGCAATCCGTGTAGATCCCAGAATGCCGGTGAAATATGCTGCTATCTGAGGTTCTGATATAGCTCCCATCACCCATTGCAGCAGGAATCCAAAGACAAGTGGCACGTTCCCATTGGGAACACTGGGCACGCAGCAGAACTGTTTTTTCAATATGAAGTTACTTGGCAAGATCCAGTCTAGTCGGGGCAATAAATTCTAAATTCACAGCTGAAGCACCAAATTATTTAAACACAAAGGATTATGCACTTTATCACCCAAATTCAGACGGATTGAAGAGGTAATTAAATACCCTGTTTAAGCAGTTATTTTTTAAAAAAAAATCAAGATAATCCTTCAAAATTGGAAAACTTGCTGCTTTATTTGCTATTTATTAATAAAGCACTGGCCCGAGACAGTGACAAATACCTGAGATTGCACAGTTGGGATTACTGTGCGGGTATAATATTAGACACTTGCAAAATAAAAGGCATGAATATTTGTTCTATAGCACTTCCCCTCACATCCTCTCTCTTTCTATCTCTAATTCATGCCTCTCTTTCTTTCACTGGCACTTGATTCAAAGTGCAGTGGCATCAATATAAAGATTCCCATTGACTTCTGTGGGCTTGAACTAGGCCACTAGTGGACAAGGGATTTTACAATGGGGCCACCATTAGGTTCATGGGGGGTGGGTATATGACAATACTCATTCCACCATCCTGCTGTGTGAAAGCAACTCCCTCTCTACCAGAAAATAGAAAGCATGATGTGATATTCCCTTCGATAGGTATTCACCAAAAAGTCTATATGATGAGTGTTTCTATTGCTTTATCTGAAGATTGATGTCTAAACAAAATACAACAGGGAAGGGGATCCAGAAGAGCAGAGACAGTGTAAGTCATGAGTTGCTGTAGGCATAAATATTGCTATGGTGAAAATTATATCATTACGTTTTTTATCATTTCATCCCATTCGGACCATCCTTCCTCAAACAGTTCAGTTCAGTTGTTCATATAATGCTGGAAATACTTTACTTCATTTGTTTTAATTTTATTTTGGTAGCTAAGCGTATTTAGATGGAATTTGTTTTTTATACCCATAATGTGGAAATACATTTACTGGCTGCAGTCACAAAAATTCTAAACAGGTCTCTATTTTCATTTAATGTCAGCAAATCGGGACATTTTCTTAACATCCTGTGAAATTAGGGAATATATCCCTGAAATAACTCTTGTGTCAATTTTCTACTATCAAGCCAGGAGCCTTTCAGTTTGGGAAATTGAAAAGGCTGTGTTTCAGGAATATTTATATTTCAAATGGTTGTTCATCAACCAATTATTGACTCTATTAAGAATTTATTGACTCAACTAGGAAGGCAGGAAGAAAGGAAGATAAATAGATAGTTTTGATTAACTTCAGTTAAAACTTCTATATAGTTAGCATGGGAATTTCACAAGTGAATATCCATGGGGCTGAAGAGCTTTCTGACCATATTTGATTCCTGTGCGGACTTTGGCCCAGTGTATCTGTCTGAGAGGAGTTTGACATGCAGATTCATGAATCCTTAGAATGTCATTAGATTGTGTTTATTTAAGACTATTGGAAAAAATGAGCCCGGATGGCTTGTTCCATCTTTTATATTCTAATCACTCGAACCTTCATTTTTTTCTGTGTGTCCCTGTAAAGATAAAACAATACTGTCTATTTACAGATTATTCTGTATGTAGAGGAGTCGCTGCTGTCTCTTATTACTGCTGGATAAACAGTGGTTGCTGCAAAACATGACATTGAGTGATGACAGGGAAACGCTCTGTGTTCTCCTAGAGCTATAAGCGCAGTTTCTTCTACCCAAAGCAGAAGCTGCTGCAATGAAGTGATGGACATTCTGCAGTTAATATTAAAATGTAGCTATGTATCAGGCAGGGGGATGAAATGTGCTACCACAGGCCTGGCCAGCGTAAGCAGTGATGCAGTTTCCTGCAGCTTGCTGGGAGCTGGATATGATTTTTATTTTTATTTTATATGGGAAGGTTGGTTTGGGCAAAATAAAAATGGACTCCGGCCCTGTGAAGTTCTCCTGTCTGTACTCATACAAGGTCATGTCATGGGAGGGCACTGAGCGAAGGTTAACTCCACACACCACTAAGTTGTCTCAGTATCCTCTTCTTGGACTCCTCTTACTTGTGGACTACTACCACAATGTTCTCGGCTCCAAATTCAACCCTCCACCTCTCCTTGCCCTCATGGGAGGATGCGACAAAGGTCAGTAGGGTCTTGTCATAAAACGGAACGTGGGATGTTTGTAGTTGTAATGCCATCATAGAGAAAGCCCGACTGAGGTGGGCATGAGGAAGGAAGTGAATGCAAGCAAACTGGAGGTTTTCAGGAGATATGTGGGACATATACATGGGGAGTGCCCAGAAACTGTGTTTTACATGTAACCCACCACAGGATATTGTGTGTCTTTGTCGCTCTCTAGTGCCTGTCCACGAAAGAGGTTAGTGAATCTGCTGGAGCTGCCACCCCTGGGACTCAATCAACAGAGGATCATGCTTTCAGCTCTGTTGGTCAGGGGTTCAGACCTTGCTCTTGCACAAGAGCAGTTGGTTGCAAGTGCCATTTGGAACATGATCAGACCTCCAGGAGAGCATCATCTGTCACTCACACTGGCTCCCTGTTGCCCATGTATCATTTACACCAGTGCAAAATACACAAAGTAGCATTTTACATCCAACATGTATTGGGGTGAATGACCACAGAAGACACAGTAATGGAGAATCATAGAATCATAGGGTTAGAAGGTGACCTCTAGTCTAACCCCCAAGCCTTAACTGTCTGCTCCTTTACACCTATACTCTCACAAGAAGTCCTTGCTGGAGTAGGCCAGTGAGGCCAACAGAACTTCTTGCATAGATAGTTTGCAGGAACAGCTAGGCCTTAATTCACTGGGAAACTTTCGTGCTCCGGAACAATGTCATTAACTTATTCTCTGTCCCTGCCTGTGGGCGGAAGGGAGACTGAAAACAACATAAGAAAAATATTTTCTGAACGCAATTTCAATACCAAATCTAGGATACCAGGCAATTTTAGAGGAGTTACATGACACAACTCCTCCCTTTTTAATAGGCTTTAGCTGAATCAATTTCCATACTCTCAAAAAAACTCTTTTTGCTACTTCCTATTTTCTAACAGAATTGGAGTTATGGCAAGCGAACAGACGTGGGATTATCTCGGCATATACTTGGAACATTCTCCAGCTTTGTGCCGTCATTTTGAACCTTCTTTTTAAGTGGTTTGTTTGATTTAAGCAAAGTAGAACTGTATACCCTTCCAAAAAAAAATAATTTGTTTGTTTCCTTTACTTTCTGCCAAATAATAGCACTTTGCACATGAATAGCATTTTCATCCTAAAATGTCAAAGCAGCTTTCAAACATTCCGAACTAAGCCTGGTAATTTCTCTGTGAGTTAGGAATTATTATCCCCATTTTACAAATGGGGAAACTGAGGCAGAGTAGGGCAGTGATTTACTCGCAATTATACAGTGAGGCAGCGGCTGAGCTGGGAAGATAACCCTGGAGACCTGACTCACAATTGCCGGTTCAAACTATTGGACACACTGTCTAGCAGAAAAGCTTTGGAGTAACAGCAATTAAGCTGAATAAGGCAGGCGAGTAAATGGGATTTCATTATTTGAAAAACAGCCCTGTCCAAATGTACATTTACTTTTCTGTATTTCATACAGGAAACACCACTTGTTCCTCTATTTTCTATCATAAGCAGAGAATTTATTTATAATATTTGTTGATTAATGTAATCAATGCATTTCATTTTTAAAAAATTGCCGCATATATTTTTTTATAAAATTTTAAAATTATTCCTCCAATTTACAGGGCAGAACTAATATTTGTGAATATATACAAATTTCATTATTTATAAAAAATTAAATATTCATGAATCATTTCTATTCCATTATTCTAGTTCTAGAACTGCTACATAAATCTGATCTGATCAAATGAATATATTTTGGGAAGATCAGGCCAAATTTATGGATTTTGTGGACTAAACTGGCCCCCAACACACAGGGCTGAACTGAATCTGAACTAAACTCTTGAATCACACACTTCATTCTGCCTTCCCCATTCACAGGCAGGCTTGTAAGGGCAGGTCTACACTAACCCCCCAATTCGAACTAAGGTACGCAACTTCAGCTACGTGAATAACGTAGCTGAAGTTCGAAGTACCTTAGTTCGAACTTACCTCCGTCCAGACGCGGCAGGCAGGCTCCCCCGTCGACTTCGCGTACTCCTCTCGTCGAGCTGGAGTACCGCAGTCGACGGCGAGCACTTCCGGGTTCGACTTATCGCGTCCAGACAAGACGCGATAAGTCGAACCCAGAAGTTCGATTTGCTTGCCGCCGAACTACCGGGTAAGTGTAGACCTACCCTAAGTCAGTCTGTTCAAATAGGTGTGAAAAGTCTATTGCAATACATCAAAATAGATTTTGGATCCAGTAATAGAGCTGTGGTTTTTTAAATATGGGAAACCTGACCCCACATAAAACTCTATCTCAAGCTCTATTTATTACAAAACTCAACAAAGGTTCCTATTTAAACCACTGTATATTACACAAAACCTCCACCTGAGCTCCCTGTTTACACTCCCATGTTGATATAAGACTCATCCCACTCCTTCCATGCTCTTTGCAATTTTGAAAGCTTAAATAAACACACCATCGGTATGTGCATTTGCCCAAGAGCCATTCTGATTTTTGATTATAAGGATCAAATGGAATTTATTGTTGAGCTAGTACATTTCTTAGGAAATGATTTTATAACTTAAGTACAAGGTAAAAACTTGAAAACCAAGTTTCTAAAGTATTGTGCAGTGTCTTTTACTGATGTGAGGGCTTCCTTGCTAAATTGAATTTAGCAATGGTGAAAGGTGCTGGATTGAAAGATTTATTGCTTCAGATCTTTTCTCTGGCCATAGAACAGGTACAGCATAAACCCTGCAAGTGAGGGCAAGGAGTTGATATTTTGGGCAACGGGGAGCCAGTTGAGGAATCTGAAGAGGAAAGCAATCATTTTAGCAGCTGTGTTGTAGACAGACTGGAGAGAAGGCATCATCCGGACATCAGGGAGGCCAGAGCAGAAGATGCTGCAGTACACTGTAGTATGATTGACACAGTATTGCCAACCTCAAACATTAAAAAAACCACAAGTCAGGCCTAAATATTGTGAGATTTTTAAAAAATAATAAATATTGGGTTATTTTTATTTGTCTTCTGTTTCCTGAACTCAATGGGCACTTGTGGTTCATGTTTGTAGGGTTTTTTTCTGTAACCACGAGGGCTAGAAACATACTTAAAAAAATAAAAAACCTGAAGTTTTCACAAAAATCTCTGTCCAGGAGCTGGGGTCTTAAGAAAAAACACAGAATATTATGAGAGTTACAGCAAACTCATGGGAATTGGCAACACTGTTTGAGCATAGATTGTTTCTTTGGCAAGGAGGAACCTAATCCCGCTCCAGTGGACTCTGCTGGATGCTAGTGGCTCTGACTCATCTGCAAGATAGGTGTTAATCAGTGGCAATGGGTAATTGTGGCATCCTTCAAGGATAGCTCCTATTCGGCATGTTGTTCAGCATATAGAAGAGGCCTCTTGCCAGCATCATTCCCAGTCATGAGGTCAAGTCTCTCCAGGACAATAATACGCAGCTGTGCTGTTTGAGCCAAACCCGTCAGAACCATTAGAGGTTCCCTAGTCACTAGCGTTACTGTACATTGAGCTGTGTGCGAGTGAGTGCTCAGGAGCTGTCAGACTGGAATGGCACCGACTGGGCTGGAGTGAAGTGGGCGTGGCTTGCTAACTTGCTTGTGATGCTACATATAGGAACAAAGTGTACAGGGTATGTGTGTAGGGGAGGCACAGCTATAAGCACGAGAGGGTGGGATCTAATGGTGATGCTGTGATTGCAAAGTGCTCTCCGAGGTCAAGGGAGGACTTCAGATGCTGAACACCTACCCAGCATGCACTGCTGGCTGATAACTCTCAGGGTGTTTAGTACAGCTGTGCAGTTGTTCTGCTGGAAACCACACAGTTGCGTTTGTCACACAAGTATGCCCCTGTAGTCCTCTGGAGGCCTCAAACTAGGCACATTCATAAATTATTCTCTCTTAAGTATAACCATAAATAATAAAACATGTGGGGGTTTTGCAGTTGAGTTTTAGCCTGCTAAAGTATGGGACACGCTACTTAGGCACAGATTTGCAGACAAAACTCTTCATTTGTGAAATTATTTTTTCAGCCTCTTCAAATCTACAAAAGACTCCAAGTGATGGGAAGGGAAAACATGCCTCTTTTAGACCAGGAAGCTGCCATTGTCTTTTACTTTTAAATATGGAGTGATTTCCACATCACCTGTTACAAGAAATTCTCACTCCAGGGCACATGGACAGATTTGTATGCTAGTCAATGGGCTCACTTATAAACAGCATGAGACAGGCACCATGAAACAGATTTAGGGCCAAATGCGGAGCCCAGCACTCCATCTAAACAGACAGATCAGGCCAGGTGGCCTATACATTTGTTCCGTGAGGAAGAGAGTGATCTTTCTTCAAAAGACTAGGGAGCCTCCATAGACTGGAGTAGCATCTGCAGGGCCTTATCTGTCCTCCCACAAGAGAGAGTCAATGGAGTCAGTGGAGCAACCATCTTTCCTCAGTGGCTCCTACCCCACCAATCTCTGGCTGGCTAGCTTATATGGCCTTCAGTATTGTAATACCTGAGCCTTTTCCTGCCCCTGAGGTACCACCACCAGTTTCACAGCCAGAGAGACTTCAGCAATCACAGAGAAGGGGGCTAGATGGTTTTCAGTGTGTTTCAATATCAGCTCAGCTGCAGCAGTTGTGAAAAGTCAACTCCGGCTCAACTAGGGCTGCCTGTAGTTTGTTCATGGTATGGCATCTGGTGTCCCCTGAGTTGGATTCAGCCTGCTTCCCAGCTCTAAGCGCACTACTGAATAAGGCAATCTCACAGAGTCATAGATCTCATGGATCTGAAGTCCAGAAGGGACTGTTGTTACATCTAGTCTGACCTACTACATAGCATAGGCCAGAGATTCCTGCATCAAGCCCACAACTTCTGCTTGAGCTAGAGCATAGCTTTTAGAAAGACATCCCCACTCACCTGGGAGCATGTAGCTGGAATATCTCCTTGGCATGATACCTTTATATTAAAAGCAATTTATTATTTAAGAAAGAAAGAAGGAATGAGAATGTTTATTGGCCTGAGATATTGCCCTGAGCCTCTGAACAACGGGACCTAGGTGACATGTCTCACCCAGAAGAATTCTTCTCTACGTGTCCCGTATCCTGGAACGCATTCCAAAAAGCAATTGGTCAGGCCACCACTCTCACCTCCTTCCTAAATTCTCACTACTTCAGTGATTCTGACAAGAAAATAAACTTGGGGGGGGGGGGGGAGAGATCCTTTTTCACAAAGAAATAGTTCCTGAATTAAATGAATCACCACGCTCAGATACTACACGGATGGCAGCCATACAAGTACCTAGAGAGCTAGCCACAGCTTATTTGTATAATTCTTTCCAACCCAATACATCTCATTCCCTTTCTTTTCTGTTTTCACTGACATGATTTGTTTTAGCTATTTGCACTGTAAGCTCTCTGGGGCAGAGACTATGCCTAAGTCTCTGTGCTGTGTCTAGCATGCCACAGGATGCAGTACAAGCATGAAATAGGATAACAATTTAAATTATATTCTGACCTTTCACTTTTCTTCACACTACAGGAAATTTACGGCAATTTAGACCTGGTCTACACTTAAAATTTAGCTCAACATACCGAAGTCACTGGGGTGAGAAAAATCCTTACCGCTGGGTGCCATAGCTCTGCCAGCTGAAGCCCTGGTGTAGAGGTAGCTAGGTCAATGGAAGCATTCCTCCTTTGACTATTGCTGCTTTGGACGGTGGATTACCTACGGTGATAGAAAATCCCTTCTGTTGCTGTAGGAAGCACCTAAACTATTGTGCTCCAGCAGCATAGCTACAGTTCTGTGGAGCTCAGAGTATAGACAAGCCCTTACTTATTATTGTCATTTGTTCAGAATCCAGAAATATAGTAAATGCTTTATAGGAAAAAAAAGTGCTGTAATACTGTATTCTGGATGACAAGTTCTTGTTGGACTTAACCTCATTTTCGACATCAGCTCTACCAGAAATTGTTCAACACAAATGCTGAAAACCTCAATGAAAAAAACCAATGAGCGTACATATTGGCTGTTCTGTATCTTAGGACTTAATATCTGCTTTCACCAAATTTCCAGCATGAGAAGTTTCTAAAATGTTCTCCCATGATGTACGCCTGAGCTCTTCTTGTCAAGAAATTAGGACACATTCCAAGGGCAATTTTATACTAGAGTTGAGAAGCTTTCAGGAGTGAATCTGCACGTTGCATTATGAGTGCATTATCTCATGAAAGGTAATTCCTAAATTATGCAGATTTTCAGAATTTGTTTTTTCTGTGATGACGGGTTTATTGTTTTGGTCAGGGAAATTCATGATGCAAATTTACTCTGAGGCTTTTAGAGCAAGTTATTTTCCATATGATGACTCTCAAAGTAGATTGCTACTGTGAATCTGCCATGTCTGTGGATCATTGGGTTTCCTGCCTACCTGGCAGTTTAAGATGCTAGTAGGTTTATAGCATGTATCAAAATGAAGAACTGGTCCCAAATGAAGATTGCTTTTAGAAGTTTCTGTCTCAGTAACACATGGCATTCAGATCACAGGACATTCATCCCAAACTTTAGCCTTCTGTTTTTGCTTGAAGCTGACAATTTTAGGTGTGGTTGTTTTGATTTTAAATACTATTCTTGTCATCACCTACATGCTCTGATCTGTCTTTCTAATACACCGAGAAACATTGGAACGATTTACCAGTGGATGTGGTGGATTCTTCATCATTTACAAATCTTTAAATCAAGATTCAATGGCTTTCTAAAAAATGTGCCCTAGCTCAATCACAACACATGGGCTTGGTGCAGAAATTACAGGGTGCAATTTTCTGGCCTGTGTTAGACAGGAAGTCAAACTGCGTGATCGTAATATGGTCCCTTTTATCCTTACAGTTATGAGTCTGCGAATCCCCCTGTTCCCCACCCTACACACTTTAGAATTTGCTCCCAAAAGAAGTTGCATCTAACCTAATATAAAACAATATCAATTTATAGCATCTTTCATTCAAGCACTATAACCTAGTGCTTTATAGAATTAAAAAATGGCCAGATAGACAGTAAGCGGTATAAACTGTAAAAAACAGTGGTGTCAAGAGATTGTATGGTTGATAAATCAAAAGGATCAGATTAAGGCCAAATATCACAGGGCAGAGAAATGAAGGATTGTAGGTAGGAGAGAAAACACTGGCTTCCCGATGAGATTTGAAAAGAGCTGGAGAATCAGTGAGTCGGAGTGTAAAATAAAGGCTATTCCAGATGGTGACCACACAGCAGAGAAGGCTTGCAGATAATAGAGATGAGGCTGTATGAATGGATAGAAAGAAAGAAGGAACGGGGGTAAAGAAAGAAATTTAAGTTAAAAACTCAGCTGCAGATAAAAGTCGGTTGTGGTTTGGGAAATACCCACCCAGATCAATTTGGCCAGTTTGTAGGCAGGCGTTTATGCTTGAAACTGATGACAAAGTGTTAAATCTGGGAAATGAATTAGCTGCACTAGCTGAAATTGGTTTGACCCTGAGTTTAGTTTGAACCTGTTTCTACAAGACAAGGAAGATGAGCTTGTCATGCAAAAAAATAAGGCATGTACTGAGGGGAATGTTCTTATATCAAACAAGGCAATTTGCACTTTTCCCACAAAAACCTAATGGGCCTTGTTATAAACCCTTATCAGTTCTGAATAACAGAATGTTTTGTGGAAAGTGGAAAGGAGAAAAGAGCTAGTATGGAGATGAGAGGGCAGGAGGCTTTTGGAAAGAGACAAGAAGAGTGTCCTAGGAACAGGAGACACAGAGACATCATCAACCTCAGCCTAGACCAGTCCTCACAAGCGGTCCATTTCCTAGACACTACTGTGCTAATAAGCGATGGTCACATAAACACCACCCTCTACCAGAAAGCTACTGACTGCTATACTTACCTACATGCCTCCAGCTTCCATCCAGGACACACCACATGATCCATTGTTTACAGCCAAGCTCTAAGATACAACCGCATTTGTTCCAATCCCTCAGACAGAGACAAACACCTACAAGATGTCTATCAAGCATTCTTAAAACTACAATACCCACCTGCTGAAGTGAAAAAACAGATTGACAGAGCCAGAAGAGTACCCAGAAGTCACCTACTACAGGACAGGCCCAACAAAGAAAATAACAGAACGCCACTAGCCGTCACCTTCAGCCCCCAACTAAAACCTCTCCAGCGCATCATCAAAGATCTACAACCTATCCTGAAAGATGATCCCTCACTCTCACAGATCTTGGGAGACAGACCTGTCCTCGCTTACAGACAGCCCCCCAACCTGAAGCAAATACTCACCAGCAACCACACACCATACAACAAAAACACTAACCCAGGAACCTATCCTTGCAACAAACCCCGTGCCAACTCTGTCCACATATCTATTCAAGTGACACCATCATAGGACCTAATCACATCAGCCATACCATCAGGGGCTCGTTCACCTGCACATCTACCAATGTGATATATGCCATCATGTGCCAGCAATGCCCTTCTGCCATGTACATTGGCCAAACCGGACAATCTCTACGCAAAAGAAAAACGAACACAAATCTGACATCAGGAATCATAACATTCAAAAACCAGTAGGAGAACACTTCAACCTCTCTAATTACTCAGTGACAGACGTTAAGGTGGCAATTTTGCAACAGAAAAGCTTCAAAAACAGACTCCAATGAGAAGCTGCTGAACTTGAATATGCATACTAGATACCATTAACTTAGGTTTGAACAGAGACTGGGAATGGCTCGGTCATTACACTAATTGAATCTATTTCCCCATATTAAAGTATCCTCACACCTTCGTGTCAACTGTCCGAAATGGGGCCATCTTGATTATCACTTCAAAGGTTTTTCTCCCCTGCTGATAATAGCTTCTCTTAATTAATTAGCCTCTTACAGTTGGTATGGGTACTTCCACCTTTTCATGTTCTCTGTATGTATAAATATCTTCTCACTGTATGTTCCATTCTATGCATCCGATGAAGTGGGCTGTAGCCCACGAAAGCTTATGCTCAAATAAATTTGTTAGTCTCTAAGGTGCCACAAGTACTCCTGTTCTTTTTGCGGATACAGACTAACACGGCTGCTACTCTGAAACCAGAGAGAGAGAAACAGAGAGAAAACAGAATGTGAGGGAGCATGTCAGGTTGCCAGTAATAAGTGCAAGTACAACAACAGGACTAGGCAGAATACACCTCAAAAAGGAAGGTACAAAGTCTAAGCTGGGAGTTAAAAGTCCCTCCTGACCTTGCTGAGCAGAAGCGGAGCAATGACCAGTCAGTACTGTGGTGAAAGGCAGAATTATCCGTAGATCAGAAAAAGCCATCTCCATCTTAACAGGGCTATTTAGGACACCTGAAAGTGTCCACTAGCTCTTGCAAAGTCAAAGACTGAATCCAGAGCAGGAACCCATGTGCCTAGTATCTGAGACCAGCCTGTAAGAGAAGAATCGAATCAAGATCTTTGGGGCTGGAACCATCTTTTGTTCTGTGTTTGAACAGTGCCTAGTATCATAGGGTCTTGGTCGGTGGCCAGGGCTCCTAGGTGCTATCACAATATAAATAATAACAATAAAATGTAAGAGGAGATTTTCAGTCAACATCCCCAGCCACCCCACTTTGTGCCTGGGATCAGACTTGTACAGACTGATACCTAGTCTGGGCAGACACACACTTGTAAACTATTAAAAGCCTAACAGCTGAAGAAATATCTTAGACTTTCCACCATAAAGTTCAACTAAGATTCCTTGCAAAAAAACATAAATTCCAAAATTATAATCTGAAAAGCCTTCCAGCCTTCAGGCGACAAGATAAGAGGACTGCTAAAATAACTGTTAAGTAACTTTCACATTTTGACACCTCACTTGAGTAATGTAATAAGAAACATTTGCCTAAACTGAGCCTTTCATCTCTGCAACTGACAAGGGCTGCTGCTAAATAAATGAAATGTGAATGCATCGAATTGTGCTTCTCTGTTGGTTTTGAAGTTCAGTGGATGATCTACAGACTGAAGTGTGTTGGAACATGACCTGATTTTTTTTTTTAATTTCTGTCTTTTAATGGGTAATAAAAAAAGTGTAATTTTATTTACTATATGGGTGAAGTCCTGAGACCTCCATCCTGGGCAATATAGAACACTAGTTATTTTGGGCTTTTTCTGTAGGAAAAGTCATCATTCTGGCAGTACTTTTCAAAGTTAAGACTTTCTTTAACTTGGGTTCTAAGTAACTAATAGCCCCTCTCAGTCCTTGTAGCTCTTCACATACTAGCAACATAAATATGTCATAATTTAAAAGAAAACTGTATGTACAGTTGCAAACTAATAATAATAATGGAGTCAGGGTGATCTGCTCAATCAAACTCATGTACGCTTGCCTGTTTGCAAATGCTGCGAGTGATGGGGGACCTCCAGATTCCCGGAGGTTCCAGTTGGTTTGGCTAATCACCCAAAAGGGTTATACCTGGGAGCAAAGGCACTTTCAGAACAAAAACTGGAGGACTTATTTCTATAGGCTATTCTCTGCTGAATAATTTCTACAGAAAATCCACATGTATAATGGATCCTGTCCCTTTTATTTCTTCCTGTTGGTCCCTGCAGTGCTTCACTGTGCAGCTCTCTGTGATGCTGGTTGTTCTTTAGCCAAGACATTTGTTTCCCCTTTCTTCATATCAGATAGAATCAGAAAGGATAAAACCACAACTAGTGAGCAGGCATTCGCAGGTATCTCTCTTCTTCTAACAGGAAACCAGGAACAACTGAATATCCCATAGCTGCACATGCTTTGTGAACACCATTCACAAGAATGTGAAGCTGCATCCATCTGCAGCTCCAGTTTCACCACGACAAAGCAATGCGTATACAACGGCTTTATTTCTGTCACCTAGATCCTTCTCTTTAGAACTGGCTACAGAAAGTACACCATACTTCACCTTCCATGTCACCAGTATATGTTATTGAGACCATGGTGTAACTCACATTCATGCTTTTATTTCGAATCCCGCCTCCTTGCAGTCACATTAATACACAGGCTGGGCAGATAAAGGAGAAGGAAGTTGTTAATTGTATTGCCAGATAGAGACGGGCAAACATTTTACAGACAAAACAAACCTCATCCCGAGGTTTTAAGCAGACAGGAGCTCTAGGTTTCATTCTGATACATATTAAACTATGGGTGTTTCATTGTCACAAAGCTGCCTGAAAAGTTGTATGGAAATAATTATTTCTTAAGAGGCTATTAGCATAATCTGAAAGACACAGATCTGAAAGTCTGGATCACAGGTAATTAAGGTTACGACATTAAACACAGAATGTGAGGAGCTGAAAAGTAAAAAAAAAATAATAATAATAAAAAAAAAACCAAAATGAATTTAAAAAGGGATAAACAGTCAGGTGGCAAAGTTTGCAGATGATACAAAATTACTCAAGATAGTTAAGTCGAAAGCTGACTGCAAGGAGTTACAAAGGGAGATCACAAAACTGGGTGGCTGGGCAAGAAAATGATAAATTAAATTCAATGTTGATAAATGCAAAGTAAAATACATTGGAAAACATAATCCCAACTCTACATACAAAATGATGGGGTCTAAATTGGCTGTTACCACTTGTGGTGTTTAGATGCTGCTTGTATTATTAGAACTGGGAGCACTGGCTGTTGGGAGTCTGAAAGGACAGGAAACAGGAAGGAGGGGGAGGAGTTCAGGAGGCTGACTGAGAGTTACAGAGGGTGAAGCTGCAGCTTGTAAAGAGGTTTTCCTCTGTAAAAATAAAGTCCTGTTGAAGTTTGTTAGTACCTTGCCTGGTTAATACAACATTTTGGCGACGAGGATGGATCTTTGCCTCTGAACCCACCTGCACCCTTTCTGCAAAACCCAGGTGAGCTGCCAATTGCTTTTACTGCCTGGATCCATATGTTTCAGACTTATCTGCTTGCAATCAGTGCTACAGAGATTTCTGAAGTAAGAAAGCGTGCTGTGCTAATCCACTGCCTTGGAGCAGAAGGGCAGCATATATTTTACACTTTTCCCCTTGCAGATGATAAATACGAGACTGCACTCACTGCATTAAAAAACTTTTTTGTGCCAAAAGTGAATGTAGTAGCTAATCGCTACAGATTTTGCCAGCGTGAGCAGAAACCAGGGGAGACTATAATGCAGTATATTGCTTCCCTGAGGAGTCTGATTGTAACTTGTGACTTTGGGAATATGGCAGATGAGGTGATTAGAGACCAGCTCATTGAGAAAACAACCATGCTTCATGTAAGAGAACCCTTACTTCTAGAACCACAACCTACACTAGAAAAAGCAATAACCATTGCTACTTAAATTGAGTCAGCTACAGCTGAAGCCAAAATAATGAGCAGGGATACAGGAGGCCCAGTCCAGGCTGTGACTCCTTTGCAGAAAAGTTCACTATCGCTGCAGACAAACAATTGCAAAAGGAAAACTAATGAAAAGCCACTGAATCAGCAAATTCAAAATACAGTAAAAGCATGCTTTCGCTATGGATCCCCACAACACCTTGCAAGCTACACAGGATGTCCAGCAAAAGTAGCTCAGTGCAATCATTGCAAAAAGATTGGGCATTTTGCTAAAGTATGTCGCAGTAGCCAGTTCAATCAACAGGTGCATGCAGTTACAGATGTTACTGTGCTGAGTGTGGACAAAACCACTACTGCACATATTCCAGAACAGATAAAGTGCACTGTAAACGTTTCCGCCATACCCTCAGGCAAATCACACTCTATTCAGCTAATGTTGGACACTGGCTCAGCAGTATCTATACTACCTGATTCCATCTATTTGCATTACTTTAAAGCTGTGCCTCTTACTGAACCCAAACTTCAGTTGCTGTGCTATTTGAAAAACCATATTCCAGTACATGGCTGTCTGCCAGCAATAATTACTTTTGGTGATTGGTGTGTAACTGCAGAGTTCTACATTGTCCACAAAGGCACTCCTATCCTTAGCAGAGATTTATTGGCTGCTTTAAATCTCAGGGTAGTTAATGGATGAATTGATCTTCCTCAGCAAAGCACTCTTGCAGTACACACACCAGTTTCAGCTGGGACCCAACACCAGATTGAGGAGAAACTCGGCTGTGCTTATGGGTTTCTGCATAAAGTTAAAATGTGGAATAATGTGATGCCTGTACGACAGAAATTACGGTGCTTACCATTTTCAGTCAGGGAAGCTGTTTCAGAGGAACTTAGAAAACTTGTTCAAAAGGACATTATTGAAGAGATTAACTCCTTGGAATGGGTTTCACCTATAGTAGTGACGCAGAAGAAGGGTGGAGGCATTCGCCTTTGTGTGGACTTAAGGGAGCCAAATAAAGCTATTGTGATTCACAGCCATCCTCTTCCTCACATAGAAGAAGTATTTGCAGAACTCTGTGGAGCAAAGATGTTTTCTACTCTTGATTTGCAGAGCACATACCACCAGGTTATGTTGCATGAAGACAGCACAGACCTCACAGCATTTATTACACACGAGGGACTATTTCGTTTTAAACGTGTTCCATATGGTCTCGCATCAGCCCCAAGTGCCTTCCAAAAAATGATGTCATTGATTCTGAAGAATCAACATGGAGTTCAGTGCTATTTGGATGATATTATCATGTTTGGAAATACTACTGAGGAGCATGACAATAACCTGCATTCTGTACTAAACTGCATCAGCAAAGCAAGCCTCAAGCTCAATAAGTCCAAATGCAAATTTAGACAAACTGAACTCTCCTTTGTGGGACATACAGTTTTACAGGCTGGACTAAAACCTGATCCAGATCATATCCTGGCAATTTCAAATGCTCCTTCTCCAATAGATTTGCAAACCTTACGTTCCTTCTTGGGTCTTACCTCCTGGTATGCAAAATTCATTCCCAATTATGCTTCTGTCATTGAACCGTTACGAGAATTACTACAGAGAAGTTCAACCTTAGTGTGGACAACGGATGCACAAGCTAGTTTCGAAACTGTGAAACACTTGATTGTACATAGTCCAGTACTTGCACTATTCAGTCCTGCATTGCCCACAATTGTAACTACTGATGCTTCTGATTATGGACTTGGGGCTGTCCTCACACAACTTCATGAGGACAACACAGAGAGGACTGTTGCATTTGCTTCAAGGACACTAAGTAATACTGAGAGAAAATATTCTACAGTCGAAAAAGAAGCACTTGCTTGTGTCTGGGCTATTGAAAAATGGAGAACTTACCTGTGGGGCCGCACGTTCAAGTTGCGCACACACCACAGCCCTTTGACGACGTTGCTCACCACGAAAGGACTGGGAAGAGCAGGATATCGTATTGCTAGATGGTCTGCAAGACTACTCTCTTTCAATTATGAACTGGAATATAAGCCTGGAAACAAAAATGTGGTAGCTGATTGCCTTTCTCACCTGCCTTTGCCTTCACCAGATGGTCCACCGGAGGATGAGGATGTAGTAGTTGCGCTTATTACAAGCACTCTTACTGCAGTTACAAGAGAACAATTTCAAGCTGCTTGTTCAGTGTGTCCAATTCAACAAAAACTACGGGAATTTCTGACAAAGACATGGCCCAGTAACCCTAAAAACCTTGACCCAGTTTTGCTGCCTTATTTTAGAGTTCGGGATGAACTTTCTTTGCTCAATGGCTGTGTGCTACGAGGTACACACCGGCTACTTGTGCCAGAAGAATTACAGTCAAAACTCATACACCTGGCACACGATACTCATCAAGGAATTGTCAGAACCAAACAACGACTACAGGATCTGTATTGGTGGCCAGGGATGGACTCCCAAACTGAAGCACTCATAAAATCCTGTGTCACTTGCCAAATGCATGATAAGACAGCAGTGACATGTACCCCTCCATTACAGCCTGTTCCTCTTCCTGAATCTGCATGGGAAAAAGTGGCGATTGACATTGTAGGACCCTTTGATACTGCTCCACTTGACTGTCGTTATGCCATCACTTTAATAGACTATTTCAGTAAATGGCCTGAGGTAGCGTTTACATCACATATCTCTTCTGCTACAGTAATTAAGTTCCTCTCTTCAGTTTTTCGCAGGGAAGATAACCCCAAAGAACTGGTTTCAGATAATGGTAGTCAATTTACTTCCCTGGAGTTTAAAACTTTTCTAGCAGAGAGGAACATTTTACACAGAAGGTCATCCCTATATTAGCCTCAAGCCAATGGAGAAATCGAACGGTTTAACAAAAGTTTGAAAGAGAGTTTGCAAATGGTTCAACTGGAAGAGCGATTGTGGATAACCTTCACTACTGATTTCTTGCAAGCATACCGGGCTACACGACATGCCACAATGCAAAGATCGCCCGCAGAGTTACTGCATGGGAAACAGATGAATACTAAACTGAACATTGCTGGATTGTTAAAGGCACGACCTGAGGCCCCAACCGAGGATGATGTGAGAAAAACAGTTGAACAGAACCAAGCAAAGTATAAGGCTTTCACAGACAAGCGACAGGGTGCTAAGGAATCAAAGTTTGAGTGTGGTTCCTTCGTTAGAATACAAAAACCTGGAATTTTACGCAAAGGGGACCATAAATTCACAGCTCCTCTTAAAATCATAGAGAAGAAGGGACCTTACACCTATCGACTTTCTGATGGGCGGGTATGGAATGCTTCTTATCTTGCACCTGCCTATTCCCCAAGAGGAGATTATGCCAACACCCAGTCTGCATTGGATGACTTCACCGTAGTACCAACACAACAAGACATTGCACTGGAACCGGGGCTTAAGAAACGGCCTGTCAGATCCAGGCGACCACCTGTCTGGACTAAAGACTATGTTATGTAGTATCTACAGTGTTTTCAGTGTAATATTTCTGCCAATAGTATAGTGTCTTGTTTCCTATTTGTTCCTGTGGTTAGAACAACAATGTTTATTTTAATTGGGAGAGTTTCTTAAGAGAGGAGGGAATGTGGTGTTTAGATGTTGCTTGTAATTATTAGAACTGGGAGCACTGGCTGTTGGGAGTTTGAAAGGACAGGAAACAGGAAGGAGGGGGGAGGAGTTGAGGAGGCAGAGTGAGAGTTACAGAGGGTGCAGCAGCAGCTTGGTAAAGAGGTTTCCACTTTAAAAATAAAGTCCTGTTGAAGTTTGTTAGTACCTTGCCTGGTTAATACGACACCACTCAAGAAAGAGAATTTGGAGCCGTTGTGAATAGTCCTCTGTAAACATCTGCTCAGTGTGCAGTGGCAGTCAAAAAGGTGAACAGACTGTTAGGAACTATTAGGAAAGGGAGAAATAATAAGACAGAAAATATCATAATGCCACTATGTAAATCCATGGTACGCTCATGCATTGAATACTGCAGGCAGTGCTGGTTACCCCCTCTTTAAAAAGATATACAGAGTATTAGAATTGGAAAAGGTGCAGCGAAGGGCAACAAAAATGATTAGGGGTATGGAACAGCTTCTGTATGACAAGAGATTAAAAAGACTGGGACTGTTCAGTTTAGAAAAGAGACGACTGAGGGAGGATATGATAGAGGTCTATAAAATCATGACTGGTGTGGAGAAAGTGAATAAGGAAGTGTTATTTACCCCTTCACATAATATAAGAACTAGGAGTCACCCAATGAAATTACTATGTAGTAGGTTTGAAACAAACATAAGAAAGTACTTCTTCACCCAACACACAGTCCGCCCGTGGAACTCATTGGTGGATGTTGTGAAGGCCAAAATTACAGGTGGGCTCAAAAAAGAATTAGATAAGTTCATGGAGGATAGATCTCTCAATGGCTATTAGCCTAGATGGTCAGGGATACAGCCCCATGCTGTGGGAGTCCCTTAACCTCTGACTGCCAGAAACTGGGACTGGACAACAGGGGATGGCTCATTTGGTAATTGCCCTGCTCTGTTCATTCAGAACTGGATGTGAGACTGATAGCCCGGAACAGAAGGTTTCTTTTCACTTATACTGTTATTACTGGGCATGAATATGTCTGGGAGAGAAAGGCGCCATTCCAGCAGAATATCACCTCTGCTTCCATCACAGCCATTCCGTAGCTTTAATCCAATTGGCCGCCTATATTTCAAAACTTGCCATGGCCCTACTGTATCGCCTTTGTACCTTCAGTTCTCTGCCCTCCTACAATTTTGTCCCTCCTTCCTTCTTTCCATCCTTCTGGCCAGGCTCTTACACTGGAGTATCGCAGTGCCTCTCCCCATCACTTTCCAAGCTACGCTTTCGCGTGTGACACGCACAGCCTTATCTATCCCAAATAGGGGATTTGCGTGCAATAACTTTCACCAGCACAAAATCCACTGGAAAAAATATATACTCACCTTCAGTCGTCATCCTCGGAACTGAGCAGGACAAACATTGACAGAGCCCTGCAGACAGATACACTTCGGACACATTTCAGTAGACCAACAGAACAGGCCACAATTATCACCCTCATTCCTGACATTCCTGCTGGTTTGCTGGAGATGGCCCCCCCAAAGCTGCTAATTCCAGCCTCAGTGTTGATGTCCCTTCAGGAAACAGCCTTTGGCAGACAGTGGCAGACCAAGATTATTTGGAAGTAAACAGTCTGCAGCTCATTCTCTGTCATTAACCTAGGCAGCATGTAGCATTGGCTATAAAGGGTAACTGTAATAGCTTTGTTGGAAAGAGTTATAGAAATGTCCAAATCCAAATGCCTTCTGATGGCATTTAGCATTTCGTCCAGATACCCTGCCAACCGCATACAGACTGTGAAATGTTCATGGAGCATGAATCCCAGTAAATTACGGAGGTGCTGGTTGCAGCTACACAGTTATTGTTGAGTTGAGTTTGTTCTTAAGTAAATATGTCCATTCCCCTGTATATGCTCCCTACATTCATATTAGCTCATTCCAGAATTATAGTTACTGATGGGCTTCCTGACACTGACTATCCTGGTTAAAAGTGGAAGGTCCTAGCATCCCAGGACCTATCCCCAGAGCAGGTACTGCAAGGCAGTTCCATGGCATCCTGCAAACTGCTCCATCAGCGTGCACTCCAAGTGCAAAGAATTGCCTCCCAGGCTGGGAGAGGAGTACCTCTTCAGTCCTCCGTGTCTCTGCTGAAACTGCCAGCAGGAATGACGATTAGCCCCTCCTGAGAAGGTGCCTGTACACCAGGCACTGCTCAGAGACAAACCCAGGTCATGTCACCCAGGCCATTTCCTCCCCTCGCTCACCTTAGCAGTGATTCAAATGCTCCATAGCCCAGGTCCAACCCCTCAAGCATTCACTCATGCTAGGCTCCTCCGTTTTACCTGCCCTGCGGGGGCTTGCACAGATAAATGGAAGCACATAGAAAACATAGAGTCTGCCTGGCCTTTGCACGGGTGTGCCTTGGGGCAAAGGGGGCAGGGAGCCCCCTTCTGTCCTTGTTCAATCTGAGTCAGGGCAGAATGACACCCTCGGAGCTCTCAGAAGCAAAGGGGCTACTTCACACATGCTCACCACAGGTTCAGGAAGGATGGGGGGGTCATGGATCTGACACCCCCCCTTTGGGGCTTAGCAGGGGCTTCACTCGCTCTGGGCATTGGTGACCTCTGGGAGAGCAGATGAAGTTTTAGAACATAAGAATGGCCATACTGGGTCAGACCAAAGGTCCATCTAGCCCAGTATCCTGTCTTCCGACAGTGGCCAATGCCAGGTGCCCCAGAGGGAATGAACAGAACAGGTAAACATCAAGTGATTCATCCCCTCCCCATTCCCAGCTTCTGGCAAACAAAGTCTTGCCCCCCAACACCTCCCAGCTGTGTCCCATGGAGCTGGACCAGGAGAGTGAGGGAGTGAGCTGCACCCCATAATGAGGTGGAGCAGGCAGGAGAGCTAGAAGAGACATTGTGCGTCACCCCAGTGTTCCTACTGGGGCAGTGTCGTCCTGTCCTGACTGCAGTGCAGGCTTTGCTGTACAGGCCAATCTCGCCCTTTGCTATTAGTCACTGCCAAGCTGTCCTGCAGTGACTCAAGAGCATAAGTACCAACCTCAGGGCAGAGTGTTAAGAACCAGGGTATGAATCCCAAATTGGTTGTGAGTTCTATAGATTTCAGCAACCAACTATCAAGTGTAAACTCCTCAGGCACTACAAGAGCCTAACCATGGAGTCACAAAGAGCCCCCTTGGGTACTCCAGTCTGTCTTACCACCCAGGCGGGCTTACCTTTGTGAGAGATGGTCCCTTACACCAAGGAACACAGCAATATTCAGGTTACTGCTAGCCTCAAAGGATCAGTCACGTACCCCAGGTCAATTGCATTTTAGATCTTACACCAAAGACAACGCTTGTAGCCAATCCAATAATAAACTATCTAAAGATGTATTATATAGGAAAAGGAATTAAGAGAGTTATTTACAAGGTTAAAGCAGGTAAACATACATATGCACAAGCTAAAGTTTCAAAAAGAAATAGAAGCTTCTCTAATAAGCAAGCTCCGTATGTCCTTTAGGGCTAACCCAGGCTAAGCACTAAGGAGCTTTTGCTTATGCCTAATAATCCTTGCCCCCCAGAGCCCAAGCAGCATAAAGATACAGTTGCTTCTTGTTTAGGGGGTTTTATTCCCTCCCCCATTCTGCTTCCAGCTGCCAACTCAGCTGAAGGGAGGAATTCACTTGCAAGGCTCATCTTCAGTGGCGGGGAGAGGGGGCGTAAACAATGAAGTTTTTTGTCCTCTTTAATGTTCCGCTCTAGTCCGTCTAGCATCAAGGGGACTCGGGCAGGACACAGCACTTTCTGCTGCATGGAGATCAGCATTTCACACTAGCTAATGTCTCTCTCCTGTCTGGTGATTGACAGTTACAGAGGCTCCAATGCAAACGCTCAAATATGACCTTACCTCGTGGGCTATGGCTTTTATAAGTGAGATTAATGCATGCCCCAGCAACTCGCAAGCATTCAGTAAAGTCTAAACTCTTATCAATCCCTACTTTGACAAAACTACCACCCAGGTGAGCCAGACTGGTTCCAGCTCTATATCTGTCAGTGTTCACGGGGACCCTGGCATGAGCTGGCACCTGGTCTGCAAGCATCACTCTCACAACTGTAGCATTTTACAGAATGAATTGCGGTGACCATCATCCACATCTTGAATTATGTCTTGTCATGAGGAAGACGGTGAGTTTCCCTTTAAGAGGCAGAGGTGGCAGTGCTGTCTCAGTCTACTCGCAGAGTCCTGCGCTTAGGACGGAAGAATCATATGCACTGCTACAGACTAGGGACCGAATGGCTAGGTAGCAGTTCTGCAGAAAAGGACCTAGGGGTCACAGTGGACGAGAAGCTGGATATGAGTCAACAGTGTGCTCTTGTTGCCAAGAAGGCTAACGGCATTTTCGGCTGTATAAGTAGGGGCATTGCCAGCAGATCGAGGGACGTGATCGTTCCCCTTTATTTGACATTGGTGAGGCCTCATCTGGAGTACTGTGTCCAGTTTTGGGCCCCACACTACAAGAAGGATGTGGAAAAATTGGAAAGAGTCCAGCGGAGGGCAACAAAAATGATTAGGGGTCTGGAGCGCATGACTTATGAGGAGAGGCTGAGGGAACTGGGATTGTTTAGTCTCCAGAAGAGAAGAATGAGGGGGGATTTGATAGCAGTCTACAACTACCTGAAGGGGGGTTCCAAAGAGGATGGAGCTCGGCTGTTCTCAGTGGTGGCAGATGACAGAACAAGGAGCAATGGTCTCAAGTTGCAGTGGGAGAGGTCTAGGTTGGATATTAGGAAACACTATTTCACTAGGAGGGTGGTGAAGCACTGGAACGTGTTACCTAGGGAGGTGGTGGAGTCTCCTTCCTTGGAGGTTTTTAAGGCCTGGCTTGACAAAGCCCTGGCTGGGATGATTTAGTTGGGAATTGGTCCTGCTTTGAGCAGGGGGTTGGACTAGATGACCTCCTGACGTCCCTTCCAACCCTGATATTCTATGATTCTATGATTCTATGAAGTGACTTGGAAACCGAAGTCCCCTTTGCAAAATATAAGTGACTTCAGTGTCCAGTGTCACTGAAAGTCAAAGGGACCTAATCTCTTAAGTACCTTTCATGAAAATGGGACATTTTGATGCTTTTGACAATTTTACACTTTGTCTATTTGCCTTGTCTGCAAAGCACCAAGCGCCTTTGGGGCATGAAATGACTAATGCACTCTGAAATATGAAAAGCAAATGAGAAATGTTGTCTGAAAACATTACCCAACTAATTCCTGATACTTACTGCCTTATGCTGTACTGTCCTTCTGTACTCAGCCATGAATCTGTCTTTGCTGCATCTCATATTGGCACAGTATTATACCGGATCCTGCTCAAAATAGTGTCATAAAATAGAGGAGAGAGAGGGACAGAGTTCTGATCTCTAGCAGTGGAACTAACAGTTGAAATGGACTCCATGCATCAGGGTGTGAGCACTCTTGGAGTATTCCAGAAATGAATCTGACATGGGTCTTTATCCAAGCAAGCACTTGCTTAGCGTTTAGAATGTGACTGGAGCCTTTGACTTCGTTGGGATTAGTCAGATGCTTAAAGTTATGCACGTACTTAAGTGCTTTCTTGGCCTGGCACCATACAGAGTATAACTGCTGTTCAATATAGTTAGCGTTGGGGATCATCTGATCTTCCAAAGCATTCAAGCGCTCTCTTTTTAAATAACAACAAGGCTCCATTTACAAAATAGACTCTTCCACAGATCATGTTCTACATCTTCCGCCACTCTGCTGTTTTATCCAATACTGCACAGAGACATCATAAAAGCCATGTGCTTAGTGAAGTGAAATGGCTGACTCTATTACCCCGGTCAAAGAAAACTGTCTGTCTTAATTGCCTTTCTTATTAATCAAAAAGGCATTGGTGAGTCTGCTCTGTTAGGTGCAGTGCATTTCATACTTACAGCTGATAAAGCTGATTAAACTGAGAGTCTTTGGGGACAGAGACCCTCAAGACCTTGGCTCTTCTTTATCTGTTGAATAGGTGAGATAAACTGATGGGTGTAGTTAAAACACTTACGTATGGAGATACCGCTGACTTTTGTGTCCCCAGCTGGTGGTATGAGCTTTATCCGGCTGTTGGCTACCTGCCCTTCATTAAGGTACAACCATCAGAGTCACAGGTCGCAAAGCAGGGCATCCAATTTTAGAAACCGTTAATATTTTAATCACACCAGAGAAAAAGTGAGTGTTTCCTTAATTACTGCAGGTTAATGGATTCTCCTCACCACTTTACATGAGAGGAGACAGTTCAAGTACAAAATCCATCAGCAGAATCTGTTCCACACCTGCCACTAGCCTGGGAGCTGGTGCTCTAGCCATGATGGCAGCATTGGGCAGGAGTTGCACGCAGGCTGGCACCTAGGTCTGGTCCAGTACCTGGAGTGGGGAGAAGTGGGGTCACCATATTTTTCTGCCATTCCTGAATACGCCACTTTTCAACGGATGAACTAAGCAAAATAATGGCTTGAAAACAAACACGTGTGTTAGGACAAGAGCTGGTCAGAAAATGGGTTTATTTCCATAGAAAAACTGAGTTTTCAGCCAAAAAGTTAAATTCAGAATAGGTCAGTTCAAAACTGAAGTGCTGAAGTGCCACCGTGGTGCCTAGGTGCCTTGTGCTCACATTCTCCTTTACAGAGCAGGTTCCTTTCTTGGATACATCTCTCGTGATGCACCAGTGTCTCTCCTCTGGGTGAAGGGAGACGGCGGCATGGCTGTGGTGCATCATGGGAGATGAAATCTGGCTGGAGAGCTCAGTGTTCAAGGGGAGAATGAGAGCATGAGGCAGTCGAACTACAATTTCCATGAGGCACTGCAGAAGCATTTTAGGATTGAAATATTTCCATTTGGGGGCATTCACTTTTTTGACAAAATAATCAACATTTTCCATGGAAAACAGATACTTTTCTTTAAAAATGGAGTTTGTTGAAACCCTTCAAAAACAAGCTTTGACAGAAAAATTTTAAGCTGCTCTAGTTCAGATTGCAGGTGGTGAAACAAGGAAGGCAGCTGCACAGACATAAGACTTGTGCGTAAATACACTGAGAACAAATATTTAAATAGGCTTCCCTCCATTGCATTCTTCTGAACTTTGTTGCCAAACTTTGAACCACTAGAGGCTAATCAGGAGCCCAGTTTATAGCTACTCTAAGCTCTCCTTAGTGAATGCATCAACTAAAGCACTGCATGGTTGTGCAGAAATGGCAGACTCTGCACAGGAGAAAAAGATTTCTGCAGGACTAAAGCAGCAGATGTTGTAGGTCCACTAGAAAGGTTTGCATGGCACCACCATGCACTGCAGCATCTCACTGTCCCAAGGATCATATTCAGACCTGAAATCTTTTCAAAAGAACGAAAAAGTGACGTATTACAACGTTGTTCCTGCATTTTGTGTTGAACTCGCAATCAGTTCTGAAACTGGACAGCATTGTCCTCCATTCCAGCAGCCAGTGCCCTTGTGGAGAGAACCAGTTTATTAACATTCCATGTATGCTTCTGATATCCACCACCCTCCTCTTCTTTATGGCACTTGCATAAGCCAACCCCAAAGACACTTAATGTAGCAGATGTTCTGATGGAATTTTCTAATGAATTTGAAAAGTTCCTCAGCCAATTATTGTGACATCTCTAATATCATGCACCTGAAAAACTATTGTTAAAGCTGTATAGGCTGTTAGAAGTCAATCTATTTATTTTAGATATTCTGCTTTGAAACATTTAATTGAGTTTTGGGAAAGCAGCCATCTAACCAAAGAACTAGGAGATTCAGTTAATAGGACTTTTCCTTAGAGAGAGATTTCCATTTAATGTTCCTTTCCTTTCCCAGATACCTTTTATCCCATCCGTAGAGAACATATTACTTGATTAAGAAGCTACAGGTTCTTCAAGGATACCACTCAAGGAAAGTGAAATGAACTTATCCCTGTCTCACTTTTGGACATTTGCACCATCAGCAGGAACATCTAGCATTGATTTTCCTGTCACTGAGAGTGTTAGATGTTCCAGAGCATAACTCACAATGTGTGGGTTGATGGAGTTCTAATAGATATTGTAGCCAGTTATTAAGATAATAATTTTTTTTTTACATCTCCATTATAAATGGAAGATACCTAGCCAAAAGCTGCTGTCACTTAAACCTGTACTACTCAGTGTAAAATCAGGGGGCTGTTTCATATTTTGGGGAAATGAAAGGAAATACATTTTCTGTGTAAGCTAATAGACGCTGATCTGTTATTGCCAGAATCTGGATAAGTTCTACATGACTCAAATATGTAACAATATATAAATTTCTACATTGTCTATTTTATAACTCTTCTCGGTGTGGTTCTTCCTTTCCGTTGCCCGTTCAGTCATTTTCCACTCTGCTCATGCTGCAGCCATGTAATTTTCCTTTCATTTGAAAATTAGTAAGAAAAGACTTTTTATTGTATCTCTTAAGAGAATTTTGTGGCCAAAATTTTGTGGCAGATACCAGCGCCTTTCCAGCATTAGCCTGTTTTCAATCAGTTTTCAAATAGGTCATTCATTTTCAAATGAAATAACTGCCGAAGATCATGCAAATCTTGGATTGGACTGTTCAGTCACATGAGACTTTGCAAACTATCTACATCATAGGCTGCAATTCCCGCTGTCTCTCGTAGGTGACAGGATGCCAACAATAAGCACAACACAAAGGGCTCTGTTGGACCCCAAACCTAAGCACTGTTCATTGGACCAGCAGCTTCCCTAACCCCAGAGAGGCTGAAGTGTGAGGACGTAAACTCAAAGAGTAGCAGGCTGACCATGTCCCATAGAGGTCATAGTGACACTTTTTAGAAATTTTCACAAAAAGGCCTTTTCTCCCCCCCCCACCCCCCCCGGGGACTGCAAATCTGTATAACAGTTTCTGAAGTCCCTGCCAGTTGAATACAAAGAGCTATTTTAGGAAATGGCTAAGCTTCTGGGAAAGCCACTTCTCCTGGTAAGCAGCACTGATTTCAGACAATGAGCCAGGCATGCTGGGCCTCCATTAACTAGTTTCAATAATGCTGCAAATCCAGTAGAAAGGAGGTGGGACTCTAACAAGTCTTTAACACCCAGTAGGTGAGAGGCAAACAAGCTGAGCTTCGTAGCTTTCCACTGTCAGCTTCATGGCTACTAGAGAGAGAGACTGAGTTTCCTCTATTTCATGACAGAACTTGGGAGAACTGATCAGGAGAAGCCTACAGACAAGCCGTTTACAATTACACTCTCCTTGGCAAAAGAAGCTGGACAGCTAATCCCACCCTCTTTATGCAGATGTTATGACTGTGCTGGATTTATAGAGATTGAGTTAATACTGCCCCAGTTAATATTGCTGAGTGTTATCCAGAGGTATTTGCCCTTCAAGCCAGGGACACCCCCTGCAAGAACAGATGAATATTAATGTTCTATGCCTCTATATACAACATTGTATGCAGTGTTGTAGCCAAGTTGGTCCCAGAATATGAGAGAGACAAGGTAGGCGGGGTGATACCTTTTATTGGACCAACTTCTGTTAGTGGCAGGTACAAGTTTTTGAACTTCATGGGTGAGGATCTTGTCCTTTGCAAAGCTTTGGCAAATAGCACGTTCCAAAAGATGTGAAAGGTGAGTAATACTTTGTCTAATTAAAATTAGTGTTAAAAATCTAAGATGACTTCAAAGGTTATCAGAAGCTTTTCCCAAATCGGATCAGAACCCCTCAGTTGTGTCCTGTTTTTCTTAAATCAATGGGAGGTAGAGATATTCTGCACCTTGCAGGGGCCCACTTCAAATGACTGCAGCATATTCACTGCAAACAGCATTCTGGGGCTTGGACTGCTGGAATGCTCGTAATAACAAATCAGTAACGAGGATGTTTGTCAGGGTAAGGAAACAAAGTGCAGTCAGAATAATCCTTATCTGAGGACAATATGATGTGAAATTTTAAGGTCAATTACATACGATTTAAATATTTTTCACTCATTAGCAAAAATTTAGAATGCTTTTCCTTTTTTAAAAAACTTGAAATATAATTTTAATAGCCTTGTAATTTTAGACTTTATCATTAAAATTAATGATATCCTTCATGTTCTATGTGCTGTGTAAAGCCTGATCAGGATTTTTTCCTTTATATATCATTACTAAGAGAACATTTTAATGGCTGTAATTTCCAGCACTGTAGATGGAAACCTAAAAATAGGAAGAAAACCTATTTCATCATGCCATGTCACTGCTAGCCCCTAAATAATTCAATCACTGACATTAAAATATCTGACGCTGGGCATGTTCCCAACTGCAGACAATGAAAGATGCTATGTATTACTTAAAAAAAAAAAAAAAAAGGACAATGCCTTGAAATGCAGCTCCTGCTGACCTCCAGTCATGCAATGTAGCACAAGAACAGGAAAATTCATTGCAATATGCTTGGAACAGAGGATAAGGACAGTTTTGTCACTTATTAACACAATGGTCTGGGTTAGTAGGTGGTAGTCTGATATGGATTGTTTTGAGTCTGAACTCTGTGGCTGTGTTTAATGAAGATTGGCGTTTCTAGTCAATTGCTATCCCCAGTTTTGCAAGGTGGGGAAGTGCATCCTCGTGGCTAGAATGGGGTGAGAAACCTAGGGAAGGTTGTGAGATTACAGACAATCTTTGGAATTTTCCAACATTCCGATGTAACAATACTGATGTTCTAGCGGCAGAATTCTCAAGCTGTCAGTACTGGCCTAACTCTCCCCTGAAGCCAATAACAGGAGACTTACTGTTGATTTCAACAGGAGCAGTTAGGTCAATGCTGAGTGCTTTTAAAAGTCCCATCCAATAAGTACCAACTTATTTGTGAGGGAAACATTAATTCCCTTTCCAATTTTTGTTTTGCATTCAAATTCTCATGTGCATGTGGCTGTGAAACACTAAAGACCATTGTCAATGCAAAGGCACAGTCTGTAGGATCAATATTAACCAGCTTGGTAAAGGTAAATTAAGACAGGCTTTGTGGATCTTCACCTTTTTGTTATTAATTCCTGTGTATTGACTTGAAGAGTTAAAGATATTGCACAAAGCAAAAAAATATTTCCCTGGGGTGATGGCTGTTCAAATCCACCCACATGTCACTTTGGGATCTGTACAGGCATGTCAGACTGCCTGTGGACTGTACAAACTCGCCCCCTAAGTGTGGGAGTAAATCGTGGTAAATCACAATGTGTGAAGCCAAAGCACAATTGGAAGGAAAAAAATCCAGGCAAGGATAATAGCAACAGTATTCTTAGAACTATACAGCAGCCTTTGCAAATAACAATTGATTGAAATTAACTAGCATGGAAATAAAGAAGCAGTGAGAAGTTTGACAGAAAAGGATGCTAAAGGGATCAAAACTTATAAAAAAGCAATATCACTCAAACTATATATTTATATATTTCCAGGCTACTTCCAGCTCGTGCCAGGGGAACTTCAAATGGTCTGGGCTGGTTCAGATGAGCATCCAATAGTTGCTTTCATTTTTTCAAATTTGTGTGGCCTAAGAATCTCCTAAGAACACTTGGGAGATTTCCAGTAATTCCTTGTTTCACATGGGCTGGAAAGGTCCTTTGAATATGAGGTGGCCTTCTGGAAATTCTAGGGACAAAACCAGAAGGCATAGCTGAAATACAAAAATCAACGCAAGCAGAAAAGAGACAACTCTTTGCAAACTGAACCCTAGGAAGTGTCTAAGTGGAGACTAAAAACTGGCTAGTGGTCAAACAGCCTCCTACATTAGTATTGGAGCTGAGAGGAAACAAGAGCTTCCAGGACAGGAAATGGAACAATGCCACAGGGGCCTGTACAGAACAAACACACTGGCCATGCAGGTGCTGGAGACTTGGAGGGCAAAAATTGCAAACTGACTTAATGGATTGAGTAAACCAAGTTCATCTCGCCTGGGAAAACCCTGGTTTCAAACAAGAACTTTGACACTTCATTCTGTGTCACCTTTATCCAGGGGAGCAGCCCTGCCCCTCGGATATCTGCAAGGCACCTCATTGTGCTCCTCCAAATCCCTCCTTAAAACCTTTCCTTGCTGAGATGCCTGCACAATACTTAATAATGGTTAGATGGCTGGTGTGCTGTGATCATTGCCTATCATGCAGACCAGTACTGTCTGATTGTTACCTTGTGCTTCCCCTGTCTGTCCTCACTTGTCATCTCCTGTTAGACTGTACGCTCTTCGGGGAAAGGACCATCTTTTTTGTTATGTTTATGAAAAGTGTCAGGTGGAATGGGCCACTGATCCATGATTGAGCCTCTAAGTCCTATTCCAATAAATAATAATAATAATAATAATTAATAAATATACTGCCGCAGTAATACACACAGAGCTGATGCAGTGCAAAGAGATTAAATGGTACAGAGAATATTTAGGCTATAAAGATTCATCTGGCTTTACCACAAGGGAAAGGAGACAGGACATTACCTCTCAAAACCCCAAAAGGAAGAGGAATGATGTTGGAATCTCTAAGTCTTGCCTTCCCGTGAACCTAGTGGGGATGATCTACAACGGTCAGACTCATGCTCAAACAAGCAGGCAGAGTGCTGGATGGTGTATTCTGACTTTTTTTCAAGCTCTAACAATTCCATGAGACTGTGAAATAAGTTAGCTGCTTGCTGCCCAGCTATTAACTCTACAACAAACTCTACAATTAGGTTCTTTTGGACCGTTGAGTCAGTTACTGGTCAATATGAACAATGGGACTAACCAAGATGAGAACTTTATGAGTCACCTCCTTAGAGGTGAAAAATGATGGATATAAGTTTATTTAAAAGTTTATAACCCAAATCTGGAAGAGAAAAATCTAGGCTGACCTTTACTAAAAAGAATCCACTGTGCAGCATGCAACTTCTGTATCCAGTGGAGATACTTAACTATGTTCAGTCAAGTGTCATATGAAGCACCAGGCGGGGGAGGAGAGAAAAGAAAAAAGGTAACTGTATCTCACCTTTTGAAGTTCACAAGAAAAGATCCCAATGTCCTTAGATTGTTGGCTTTGCTTCATCTCTTATAAAATCTGTTTACTGCTCTTGTGATGAAAATAGCTCCTGTCTTGCTTGTTGCAAATTTGCAGAAACATTATTTCAAAAGTTTAAAATAGAGAACATATCCCCCAAATATTCAGGATACCGACTGAAATTATTCTGGTCTTTTCATCTCCACTGTTCTCTACAAAGTAACCAACATGATAAACACAGAGTCATCTGCTAGTGGTTAACCATTAAGTCTAGTTCACTGTTTTCTCTTCATAGGTCCATCAATGGATATTAGCAGGATGGCCACGGATGCAACACCATACTCTGAGTGTCCCTAGCCTCTGTTTGCCAGAAGCTGGGAGTAGACGACAGGGGATGGATCACTGGATGATTGCCTGTTCTGTTCATTCCCTCTGAAGCATCTGGCATTGGCCAGTGTTGGAAGACAGGATACTGGGCTAGATGGACCGTTGGTCTGACCCAGTATGGCCATTTGTATGTTCTTATCCACAGCATACAGCAATTTTGCCTGTTAAGTTTTGCATTCCCCAACTGTAGTTCACTGAGCCTCTCCTGGTGGACACAGAGTGAAACATTTTGAGCATCATGTTTTGAAGGACTGGGAAATTAGGTGAAGAGGTAGTCCATGGGGGCAATCTTTCATTCAGAGAGAATGAGCTGGCAAACAACTCCTTTTTACGTAGAATAGATGTGTATCATTATAATAATAATTACTAGTTACTAACATCCAAGCCCAATTTCTTTAGAGGCTGTTCTGCAGAAAACTTTGTAAAACTAAAGTGATGGTCAGTGCCCAGAAAGAAAAAAGAGAGGATTTGGACTCAGTCTCATGTGCAGATGGTGGACCTTAGACAATGAAGCCATGTCAAAACTATTGAGATAGCCAGGAAAAAATCCATCTACTGTGCAGATTCTGATTATTAAAGTGTCCTCATTAATTACAGAGGCACGTGCACAATCCCCAACCAGAATGTGTGTACTCAATTAGAAAGTGTCTTTATGGCCACTTGTAAAGATCTTCTGGTATGAGAACTACTTTTGAAAGTTCAGAGGAAAAGGAGGGGGGTTAATGTTTGGTATTTCTCTTTTGTTGATTTCAGTGCTTTGAAGGAAAAGCCAGAGCAGAACAATAATAGAGAAAATTAGTTCAGCCACAAGTTATTGGACTCAACAAGGGAATTCTGGGCTGAGATTCTCTGCCTGCGGTACACAGGAGGTCAGGCTAGATGGTCATAATAGTTTCTTCTGGTCTTAAAATGAATGTGCCCCTGAAACTTCCACACACTGGGTGAAAGGAAAATAAATTCTTGAGCCTGTTCATCCATTAAGCAAAGGAGTTGCAGGGAACTTTAACACTGTGATTGAGGAAAGAGTAGCAAGGAATGAGTCTGACACAATTAAGAAAAGAGCAGAGAGATGAAATGAGGAATGAAAATTGTCTGAGAATAGGTTCGTCAAGTCAGATAAAGTGAGCAGTTGAGCTGACCCCGACCTTGGCAGCCTTCTTGGGTAATATTTTCACTCTAGTGAATTATCCCTGCACAATGTTTCCAGTGTATTAAATCCAAATATAAATACTTCCAGCGTCAGGCATGCATGACTTATTTTTCTGTTCCCTTTATCTAGATATCGATATATCGGTAAATGAACAAGCAAACTGGAGGCAGTGGAGAACAAATGTACCTCTCCGCTGGGTAATGAGGGTTCCCTCTGTGTTGCTCAAGGTGAATGACAGGGCACCAGTGCAGAGCTCTAATCTCCTACAAGGCTTCCTTGCCATATATGGCTTGGTGAGGTCTCTTATCAAATGGCCTCAATAACCCCAAGATTGCAACAACCTGGCAACACCAAACTGTAATTTAAGCAGGTGAGAACAGCTAATACGTAGCCATCATCTCTAGTGCTTCCCCCAAGCTTCTGCAGCAAAGTCACTTCACCCACTACGCAACTTCGGGGATATTAGCTTTTTTCCCTTCAGAAGTCCTGGCATAGTTCGATAAAAGAATGGCGAGGGCTGAGAGGCTTGGAACGTGGACGTGGGGAACAGAGACTCTTACGTTCAGTTTTGGTCCAAATAAGAGAGATTCTGTGAAGACGATGTGACTCCAGCTCTCACATTCAGCTGTCTTCTCCATTGTAACTGCCGTCTTCAGGGACAATAATACTGGGCCAGATGCCACCATCTTTACCTGCAATGAGTAGCGCCTTACTCAGCAAGTAGCCCCATGGAAACCAACAGGACTTCTTGCAGAATAAGGTCCTGAGTAAGGGAACATTCGACATGAGTAAGAGTAGCAGAATCTAGCTCAATGGTAGCAGACTCAAACCCACTGTCATTGTTCTTGGCCCTGCTTGCATGCCTCTCAACTGAAAGCACTGCATAAATATAGTTTTATTGAGACTTACAAATCTCCCATGTAGGAGGTAAATGTTATACCTGACTCTGCCACAGACTTCCTGGGTGAATGTGGGCACATCACTTAACCTCCCTGTTCCTATAATTTCTGCCTCTCTCAAATGGGAGAAACATTGACGCAACTTTGTCAATTGCTTTGAGATCCCATAGAAATGTAAAGCATCATATTATTTTTACAAACTGTTACTTCTCCCAGTCATCCACTGTCAGTAACTGTACTTTTATCCCCATCACCCTCTGGAGCACAATCAAATCTGTGCTTCAAAAGGTCCACAGTTCAGTCCATTCGATGTAGTAAAAACTACATCCAGTATATGCAAAATATGAAAGAATGAAGTTCAAAAGTCTTTTTCATTGATTAAAGAGTTCTTTCTCATTCACTAGTATCAACATTGGCATGAAAAAGAGTTTTTGCCAATGCAAAGAGAAGATGTGCTGAGAAGGAAGAAACAAAACAGCCCAGAATAATTCAAATTTATTTTCAAATCAGTCACAAATGAGGCCATACTAGAAATATACATACCTGAACCAACTCCATTTGCCTTAGGAGGATGTTTTTAATATGGGCGTTATCAATGGAGCCAATGTTAGCTAGCTGCCAACTGCATATTCAAAAGAGAAAGAAAGAAATTCCATTCAACTTTGTCTTTCAATTCCCAGCTCAGCACTGGTGCATAACCAGCCTGTGCTTGAAGCTGCTTTGAAAGTCAAAGGTTGTATGACAAAGAGAATATTTTATCCCCAGAAGAGCCGCATCTAAGGATTCTCACCGTCGAATAACACATCAATTTCAAATTGGCAACAGCAAGCTAAGTTAAAACAAGGCGCTGTTCCCTCCAACATGCTGATTTACGATATATCAAACCTGACCCAGCGTGCACCTTCCCTTGAAAAGGAAGTGATTATCCGCTTAAAGCCATTCACAAAAACACATAGTTAGGAATTATAGGTGCAATATTCTGTATTTCAATTACCCAGTAAAATGGCTCTTCTGAGTTCCTAAATTATTAAAAATGTATTTCACTGTAAAACTGCCACTATTCATTCCTGCTCTCATATCAAAACTTATATTAAAGTATGAGGAGATACAAACAGACCTCCACTATTCAATTAGTCTTGGGTTTGTTTCTGAAAATATGGATCCCATGAAAGATTTTTCACTGTGGGGTGGGAAACAGGGGAACAGGCAGAAGCTAAGGCCAGAGGACTAAAGAGAAGCTAGCAAGGAAATCTGGGACGTCTCACCTCTGGACAAACAGCTGTTTCTGGAGCAAAGGCTACCTTAACAGTTTGGGGGCAAATGTGGATTTTTGTGCTCTATGCTATGGGAAATGTACACAGGCTTAATAAACAGAGAGTGTGCAACTTTATTGTATGGATAATAAAGCAAAAGTATCAGAGGGGTAGCCGTGTTAGTCTGAATCTGTAAAAAGCAACAGAGGGTCCTGTGGCACCTTTAAGACTAACAGAAGTATTGGGAGCATAAGCTTTCGTGGGTAAGAACCTCACTTCTTCAGATGCATAAGCTTTCGTGGGTAAGAACCTCACTTCTTCAAATGCATCTGAAGAAGTGAGGTTCTTACCCACGAAAGCTTATGCTCAAATAAATGTGTTAGTCTTAAAGGTGCCACAGGACCCTCTGTTGCTTAAAGCAAAAGTAGGTTTCAGAGTAGCAACCATGTTAGTCTGTATCCACAAAAAGAACAAGAGTACTTGTGGCACCTTAGAGACTAACACATTTATTTGAGCATAAGCTTTCGTGGGCTACAGCCCATTTCATCGGATGCATGCAGTGGAAAATACAGTAGGAAGATATATATATACACAGAGAACATGAAACAATGGGTGTTTCTCCTTGTCAATTGCTGGAAATGGGCCATTTTCAGTACCACTACAAACAGTTCTTTTTCTCTCCTGCTGATAATAGCTCACCTTAACTGATCGCTCTCCTTATAGTGTGTATGGTACACCCATTGTTTCATGATCTCTGTGTATATATATATCTTCCTACTGTATTTTCCACTACATGCATCCGATGAAGTGGGCTGTAGCCCACGAAAGCTTATGCTCAAATAAATTTGTTAGTCTCTAAGGTGCCACAAGTACTCCTGTTCTTAAGGCAAAAGTAGTTAAGCCAATATTTGCAAAAGGAAGCCCTCATGTTGGATGCCTGACTTTGAGTGCCCAGCTTGACAGCCCAAGGTGTTTCTCAGCTGGGCGGAACCAGAACCAGAAGGCACTCCTGGTAATGTTGGCCTTGGGTATTAAACATTAGCTAAAGATATGCAAGAGGAGGGAGAGGAAATCTGGTCAGGGGGTGAGCAGAGTGAGGAGCTGTATTGTGATTACCCACTGGGATCCTTCCGCAGCCACAGTGGGACTCAGCCCACCTTCCTGCAGCATGGTGCCTACTTCCCTGAGGCAGGGTCTCCCATCGCGATGGATTCGTGAGAGCTCTGTCTTCAGCAGAGAGGAGCAGATTCCAAAGTCCTAACCCGCTGCCTCCCAAGGGAGTGAAACTCCTGGTGTTCCCCTCCACTGCTGCTCTCTTCCCACGGGCTCCTCTGTGGTGAAGTCGATCTGGGTCCCCAGGGTTTTTGGAATAAAAGGCTGTTAAATGCCCAGGAATTGTGCTCCCTAGGGGACAAATGGTACCAGTCACACATAGCCGGCAGCAAGGGGTGATGCAGAGCTGCATGGCTGCAGAGGGAGTTCTGGAGGCAGCTCTAGGTCGGAGAAGCACGTTTCCTGGAGCACCTCATGCGCTCTGCGACATTCATTTCTGGGATGCAGCACGCTCAGTGGAACTTTTGGGGAAGGCCCTCAGCATCCCTCTTCATTCCCCTTCCTCGTCCTCCGAGGCCCCAGAACTCAGTGAGCTTGTTTCCGGCAAGGAGGCTCTCAACTCCATCCCCTCACCCAAGGACCAGAGTGGGTCTGTGGAGGGAGGTAAAGGCCCCAAGGGCCTGGGTGCTCTCCTGCCCCTGTGGAGCAGGCAGCACAATGGCTGACACTCATTTGACAGCTTGGATATGAATCATTCAGCCTGACTCTATCTCCTGCCCTGCGAGTCACTTCTGTTGTAAACCAGTCTGTAAAATGTCAGCTCCTCTGGTCCTGCCAGCAGCGTCCAGCCCTGCTGCAGGTGGGTGTCCCTGGGCACAGGCTCCGGCGTCTCGCTCCTTGACAAGTTAGAAGAGGCACTGCTAATAACCGGATACGTTAGACGCTGCGAATTCAAGCCCTGAGGCCAGACACGACCATGGCTTTGTAACAGGCTTGTTGGCTTCCCCTGCCCTGCAGCAAGGCCAAGGAGGCTGCTGATAGCACTAAGCTGGAACAGCAGGTCTCGCTACCTTGCAAACCACTAGAGCATCGCACATGTCTGTTTTTAATCTGAGCGCCCAAGACGTGAGGATGGATTGGAGCAGAGGCCCTGACTCCAACCGGACTTTGGAGCTGCTGCTGAAAGCAATCCATTGAGACCGGAGTGTATTTCCAAGGGGATCTATCTCGGATCAAAGACGGCAGCTGTGATATTGTGTTTCCTGGTCAGCAGCCACTTCATTACAAAAGGATCATAGCTGGAGAGGAGGTTCAGCTGCAGGAGTGATACAGTCTGTGTGTAAAGACTGATATGCATCTGCAGGAAGCTCCTGCTGAGCAGTGACGAGGGGTGGAAAGGCTGTGTTCTGCCACCAGCATTCAGCCCCCTCTCCTGAATCCTTAGTTTCCAGACTGGATCAGACCATTGGTCCATCTAATCCAGTCTCCTGTCTCTGACAGTAGCCAGCACCAGATGATCAGAAGAAGATGCAAGAAACCCTGCAGTAGCACAAGTGAGATAATCCGTCTCCAGGAAGGTCTCCTTCTAATCCTGATAGTTAGAGATTGGCTGTAGCCCCAAAGCAGAACATTTTGAAACTCTATCATTAGCATTAATTATTCTAACTCTGGATATTCTTGTTATCTGCATGAACATCCAGGTCCTCTTTGAATTCTTGGCCTCAGCTACATCACATGGCAGTGACTTCCACAGCGTAATTATATGTTGGGTGAAAAAGCATTTCCGAGGATCAGTTTTGAATTTGCTGCCATAATGTCACTGAATGTCCCCTGATCTTCACGTTATGAGACAGGGAGAACAGAACCTCCCAATCTATCTTCTCTAAACCATTCATTACCATTTTAATATAGACATTCAAATATATCACAAATGCAGTTTAAACCCATAACAGTGGGATGAACCAAAATTCAAATCTGAAACATCAGAGACTGGGAGGGCTCAAAATCCGGATCCCAATCCCCTTGGTTCAGCACAAGCCTGTCCCTAGGACTGGTCTGCATATCGGCAACGTACTTTGCAAACTGGGGTACATCCATTTTGCACCCTGCCATGGATCCACAGGATCTGTGCGACCCCCCAGCTTTTAAACAGTCTCATTCAGGAAAACCTTTAGTGTGCCAGATCCACAGGGGATCGCAGTCTTCCTGCAGGTTAAGTCAAGCAGCCTCACCACCTCATAGACTGAGCCTCTGGGCTCCAGCCCTCCTGCTTCACACTGTGAGCTCTGCCCAGACTCCTGATTAGATACTTGTCTACTCTTCAGGGACCAAGGCATGCCAGCAAGTATCTGCAGTGACACCAGGCAGCATGTTCTAAACAGAGTAGGATTTACTGGGCAACTGAAGCACAGCATTGGAAGTCCTTAGGTTAGCACAGAGAAATAAAGGTTAAAGCATAGTCCATTCTAGTCTAAGCCAGAGCAAACCACCTGCCAAGCTGCCGTGGATTCCACCTTAGGCTCTGTCTCTCTCTGCCTCCTTAGTCAGTTCCAGGTGACAGCAGCCAGCGTCTTCCAGAAGCCAACTCTCTGTCCCCTACCTGTCATGTCTCAGTCTTTTGTTCTTGAGCTGGGGGTCTCTGCTCAGCTTCCATGCTGAGAGGTGAGGGGAGCCTCCTTTCTCTGGGCCATTGTTTGCTAGGTGAGAATGTTCTGGTCACTGGGGCTTCCCACTGTCTGCATTGATATGGGCCAGTTCCTTAACAACCCTGTTCAGGGTGGCCCAGACAGCAAAGTGACACCCCCACCCCATGGCCTGCGCTGCTCCAAGAGCAGAATTAACCCCTTTCTTACACTGGGTAGCAATACCAAGTACAGAGGGAAACTGCGGCACACATAGGTGTCATAAAAATATTACAGAAAAATTCCCACTTAATCACATACCTCCAGTAGGCCTGGGCTCAGTGAAAGATGTCCAGCCCCAGCAGAGATGAGCACGAAAACCTTTAGCAGCTGAAGCTCACCTTATTTCACCTTCCCTTCCATACTGCCGTGTTTGACGGCATTTGTTTGCTTTCAGGACCAGTTGTGTTGCTCAGCAGGTAATATTTTTTGTGCTATTTTTCACAGTACTTCTAAAGCGTGAAATCGCTGCTACTTTCCTGCCAGTTTTGCTGCGATCGTTCATTTCCCCTGATGTCTTTGTGACACTTCTTCCACTGCTGGGTCCTTTCACTAGTGTTCTGCCTCGGACCCTTTTCTCCTGTGATTGGAGCCATCAGGTTGATTGGTTCAGCCCTGAGATAAATTATATTTCTTTAATATGCTGCTGGTAATAGAATGAGTGGAAAACATTATTTGCAAATACTCATTTTAAAGCAAATTCCAATCTAAATCATTGGGATTTCAGTGACAGCACAATTGGAAATATTTGCAATTTGAGAACAATTGGCAGAATAAGAATTATTTTCAAAGATCAAGCCACCAAGTTACTAGGGCATTCTGAAACCTCATCTCCAATTCAAAGGACCATTTCCCAGAGTCTCTTTGTAATTTGGTATCTTGATCCTTGCTTACATTTTTGCAAACGTTGGGTGACCACATGAAAGCTGGGTGAGTGATGAAATTGGGATGGGACAAGTGTAACTGATGAAGGACTAGCCAGACTGGGAACTGCCCTGATCCCTTAATTGTTCATTTACATGCTTTCTAACTCATGTGTCTTTTAAAAGGAGTAGAATTTTTGTAATTAAAATGTTACATTGACATTGAGTGTTCCCTGTAGTCTCTTGGAACATGCTTTCAACCTCAGCTCTTTATTAACAAACTTTTTTTTATGAATATATTATTAGTTACAAGTTTTTCTCCTAGCTAAAGCTAAAACAATTGTTTGCAAATTAACAGTGACCTCAGTATTTAGGAGACAAATGCTCTGCATTCGGTGCTGGATACACACGCATGCGTGCACACCCACACCCACACATGTGCATGGAGGTCCACTGCTTCTGGAGGCCAACTGAGCTGTGCTGCTCCCAGGGCCGGCTCCAGGCACCAGCAAAGGAAGCAGGTGCTTGGGGCGGCCAATACAAAGGGGCGGCACTCCGTCCGCTATTGCGGCGGCACGTCCGGGTGTTGTCCCACAAACTTATACAGGATCGTTTTAGGGGTCAAGGCAAAGATGCCACATTTATTATTAATCTGTAACTATTAGCAAATACCTCAATGCTTATACACATACACTCACACACACACACACACACCAAAATGTTCTGCAGCTGCTGGATATTTACCAGTCCTGATTGTAGTTTGAGTTCGCAGCTTGGGATCGGAGCTCGTGACAGCTAACTGGCCAGGAAAGCTGAGCACGAGGAGGAGCCGGGTCTCTGTCGGGCGCGCACCGATGCTCCTTGATGTTGATAGCAGAACGTTACCCAAAGTCTCTCCTCTCACCCTTCCTTTTTTATAGGAGTTTAGTTTGGATTCAAAGTTCCTAGGTCTCGCTGTGTCACGCCGCCTCTGGGTTTGGTGCTTGATCACCCGTCAATTGCAGGCCTGACTGTCAGCCTGGGACCTGGCTTTGATCTTCCTTCTGTTGTTTCTTTTTAGGGTGGATGCTTCTTGCTTGAGTTAGGGCTGTTGTCTAGTTCTTCAGCTGTTGGTATTTGAACTTTATCTCATCAGGACGGGCTGGTGCTGGAGGTTGATTCTATCACCCATGCATCCCTCATTCACACATCTCAACTAGACTAATAAAATTACAGTAGGGTTTGCAAAAATGAAGGTTGCAGCAAGCCCTTACAAAATGGAGTAAGCGTTTTAAAATGGGGTTTGAATTACAATATGGCACAGAAGTTACAATGTAGAAAAAATGGCAAGTGTAATGAAAGTTACAATGTAGGCAAAATGGCAGGTGTAATGAAATGGTGAACAGAAGTTACAATGGTACAGGATAACTAAAAACAATTTCATTTACATTGGTTCTACACGGGTCATCGGCGGGAATTCAGCGGCGGGTCCCTCAGTCCCACTCTTCCTCTTTGAGCTGCTGCCGAAGTGCCGCTGAAGAGGAAGAGAGGGAGTGAAGGACCC
>NW_020665065.1:2507941-2516075 GCF_002925995.2 Terrapene triunguis | reverse complement strand
GCTGATGTCTTTGTGACTTTTATACACATAGGGCATGATTTATATTAATATCTATAGCAGTCTATTTCACACACAACCAAAATGCTGATATTTGCCTTAGGAGTCACAATTTTGCGTTATATCTTCTGAGCTTCTGGGGAATATTATCCATACGCATTATGCTTCCACCCCTACCCCCCACCCCTGTATGGTGTATTCATTCATCACTGAATCACCTTGTCCTTTACAACTGGTTAAATCATGTAAAAAAATTAATGAATAATTTATTTGATGGTTGATGCAAAAAAATTTGATACTTTATTTTCTTTCCCCATTATTTTTGGCATTTTTCATTGCTTACAACATCCAACAATTCATTTTTCACATTATTTAACCAGTTCTTCGAATGGTATTTGTCAAATAAATAAAAACCATGTCGGACAATTGTTTTTGGCCAGGTCTCCTCCCCTCTAGGTTGCACTTTATCAGATAAAATAATAAAACGTGGCTTTGTCTTTTTTCTGGAGCTCTAGTGATTTTGTGCAGGCGGTAATGATATCACCTACTCCACGTTGCTCTGTAAATTGTGACCTGTTTGGTTTTGCTCCATTTCCCACCCTTTAGCCCTGTGCTTCACTCAGATTCTATTGCTGAGCAATCTAATTCTGACACTGGCCAAGTGAGTGCACTCTACCGTCCGTCACTGTTGAAGTATGAGAGGTAAGGGATCGCCTCAAGGAATGGGAAGTCAAAATGCCACAGAAGGCCAAAACCCTTATTAAACAGCCAATTTGGAAAAGAATAAGATTGTCTCTTGTAATTGCCTGTCTTCCAGATACCACCAGGCAAGATCTACTTGGGTCTTGCTAAGATAATGAGACCATTGTTTGCATGTTTGGAGAATGAACCTGCCTACCAGTGGCCTTCATCACACTGTTTTAAAGACTGGAGGGTTACAACCTGAATGTGTTCAAAGGAAGTTTCTGGGTGAATTTCGTGATGGGAAAGGGGGCTGGACTGGCAGCCCTGGAGGCAGAATGCCATCCTGTGACACAGGCAAGAGGGGAAGGTTTCCACAGCTTGTTCCCAGTCCCCTGACCCAGCAAACTAGCCGCCCCCCTTGGCCATCCCATCCCCTCTGTGACTAGAGCATATTTTGTCCCGCAGGCTGTCAAATATTTGCCTCAATTCCCATCGAAGTGTAATAACATATTATTACACAAGGATTATTTTAAGGCTTTGATGCTGCATCTTCGTCAAACCATTATTTGGGGGGGGGGTGTTCTAACTCTTGATTTTTGAACTCCTGAGGTTGGCGACTCCAGGCCTGGTTCTCCACTCTCTCTTACACCCGATTTGTGTCATCATGATTATGTGACTCAGGGGTATTGTCTCCAGCTAGGAAGTTTGCCAGGACGGTGATTCAGGCTCCTTTCCCATCCTGCAAATCTGATATTCTCCTGTCTCCTTCTCCAACACTGCTGCTGGCTGGTGTCTTTGCTGCATGAACTGGGTCACTGGCTCCTTCCTGTTCTTGTCTAATGCCCATATTACTTACTTCTTATGACCCTGCTCTTAGTAGACTCTGATTTCTTATTGCTTGTTAAGTGCCACATGGTGAACAATCAGCTGCCATCTCCAAGTTACAGCCGAGCTAAGTGATTAGAAAACTAGAAGCAATAAACAACCCTTTGCCCCTACCCCAGCTTTGCTCACGAAGTCTTAAAGATACACAGCTGCTTGAGAGGCCAGCCTTTATATTTTTATAGGAAGACAAAGCTGTGACACAGGCAGAGCTCATATTTTCCAGACTTTATTGCCTCTAATCAGAAATCCTCTTGGGACCCAGTGTCACACAGTTACCAGAACAAACTGACACTGCCACGGATCATTGTTTGAGCATTTAATGGCTCCCTTGTGCTACACAAAGACAAATTCAGAGAAAGAGATTTCAGGAAAGATTGGAGCTGCTTCTATATCCCAAAGGTTGCAGATGGGGAGGTTCAGTATAGAAGAAGATAAAACACACAGGAAGAAATGTAGCAGGGTGTTCTTTTCCATCCAGTACAAAAATCAGTCACTATAGAAAACAGAAGCCAACGTGCCAGAGAGCCAATGAAGAGAAATGTCAGCTCACAGGAGAGGACAGGAGAACGGTATCCAAAGACAATTTTTGTTTTAAAATGGAATTGATACAAAGGGCTGGCTGGCTCTTGGGAGCAGTAATGGGGGAGATCTGGAATCTTTCAGCTTTTGGTCATTGATCAGTAGGAGCTTTGCTAAACTCGTCTCTCAGCTGGAAGCCTCTCTCCTCCTTCCTTACAGGGACATGGGCTTGGGGACGCTGTTTGTTTCCTTTTTAGACAAAACTGCTGCCGCTGCAGAATGGCTGATAATGAAAAAGTATCTTTGGTCCTGCCAACTCCCTGTGTTTTCTCACTATTGCTCAATCCCCATTGGCGATGGCAGCATCTTTGATAAAGCCTTGTTATGGGTGGCTATGTGGTTAGAGCAGAAGTCAGGCCCAGTGGATAGCACAGGAGTCGGTAGCCAAGAATAGGTGCTCAGGGTGAGAACCAGAGTCAGAGGCCAAATGCCAGAGCCAAGAGTCAGAACTGGCATCTGAACTCAGGAATCGGAGCTGAAGGTCAGAGCCAGGTTACCTGGAGTGAAGCAAGGTGGGGTGCGAAGCAGGAGCTGTCACAGCCATGGGCAAAGGCTTTGAGCAGCCACCAGGCATAAGCATTTGTCTGCTGACTCTTCCCAACAATCAGGCGATGTACCCAGTCAGGCAGCCTACTGCAGGCCATCTGCACTCATTAGGTTGCCCGGAGACTGTCTCTGCTGCAAGCCCTCATTCCTGACTCTGTTGTCCCCAAAGCTTTCTGAACATTAGGAGATCTGGTCAGTTGCCAAGAACAGGTCATTTCCCACGCTGTGTAGGGACCAGTAGGTATTGTGTCTGACAGTTCTGGCATATTTCTGCATAGCTGGGCTTTGCTGATCTGGGACTCCAGTGCAGTCCTTTTTCTTTTAACTTTATTTTTATTATTTTATGTAAAATATAGACACATAATGAAACAAAACAGATATAATGCATGCACAAGATGGAAATAGCATATAAATAACAAAATTCAACATTCATTATTTGCAAAACCTGGAATGAAACAAAACAAAAATCCTGAACCTGTAGAGGTCAATTATTAAAGTGACTAAATAAATGAGAATATAACCTATGACTATCTGGGACTAATATATACCAAACTGCAAACGTATGCAATTGTTTCATGTGTCACCAGACTTCTTCTTATTTTTTCCAAGTGTTTCTATTAGACACAGTTATTTTTTCCATTAATGCAGTAGTAGATTTCTCACTAAGCCAGTCTGTGTTTGAGGGAGGAATTGCAGATTTTCTTTTTCTCAGACTAACTCTGATGTAGCCTTAAAGGCCAGTCCCCCATATTACACAAACCATAGTATTTATTATTATTGTTTTTGTATTTATTTGTATTAAACGAGCAACACCCAGAGACAGGACTCAGATGAGGGCTCCGTTGTGTTCAGTGCTGTACAAACATACAAGAGAAAGCCCCAAAGAGTTTACTGTCTAAACTGAACACAGGACAAGTTTCATTTCCCCACGTTATTTATTGAGGTAGCCCTAGTACACTGCAAAGAGACTGCCATTGGATAGTCTCTTTACGACCATCACTTTTACAATAATACTCAAATGGCAGCATTTTCAGATATTTTGCAGTAAGTGCTTAAATAGAGATATGAGTCTGCATCCCATTAGGCTGCCTCTTTTAAAGCTACTTGTGATCACTCTACCAAAACCTATTGGTACGCGTTAACATTTCTTTACTTATAGGATGCATCTTATTCTAGCACCCTGCACAGGCACGATGCTGCATATTGAAATACTAAACTGGAGTAATTATACCCATCAATTGTCATGAAACTGCAAAAATCATAATGAGCCGTCAAGTACTAGGAAGCTAAATGGTTTGTGGTAATAATTCTAGGAACACAATTTGAATAATGGATGAGAGAGACAGTATTTATACCTATCTAGCTCTTGATATAGCTTTAGGTGTGTATGTGTAGTGTGTGTGCATATAATACATTTTATAGATGTGCGTATATGTGTGTATTATATACATATGTCTGTCTATCTATATACAGACTGATAGAGATACAAACAATATATATAAACATAATATATGAGAGAGACTTGGGTTGTGTTTTTGGTTTGATTTTTGGCAAAACCAAAATCAGGGATCAGTCTGTTCCAGGTTCCATTTTATCTGAAATTTGTAGCGTTTACATATATGCTTGATATTGTTTCACAGTTACTTTGTGTTCTAAAGTCACATGTAAGGTGAGTCAGATTGCTGATGCATAGAAGGGCCAACTGCACTGTAGCATCCCAAGGCTGGAGTCTATAGTAGCAAGCCTGCATTGCGAAAACAGAGGCCATTCCCATGTGTTGGTTGGTGTATGCCTGCAGAAGAGATGCTAGATATCATAAGTAAATATGTTGCAACAAAACCCTCCAGTGAATTATTGTAGCTCATGCAAAATGCAGGGTAATAAGGTCAAATGTTTATTGTGTAGGGAACCAAACCAAAGCACCTGCAACTTTTTTGAGGTTCCCTAATCATTACTAATTTTAAAAGGAAAAAAAAGCTTCATGGATTTTAAGGCCAGACGGGACCACTACGATCATCTAGTCTGACCTCCTGCATCACACAGGCCTGATAATTGGACTCAATGATTCCTACAGAGGAAGAAATATTTCCTTATTGTCTTTCTATTGGGATATTTTTAGATACTGTTTTTATCTGGCTGCATTTATATCAATCACACTCATCACTGTGGTATCCTGACTCCTAATAGTTCTATTATTGGAAAGCGAAGGCACAGCATGCAACTGTATTTCAGTTGGAAAACAAAGACTGGGAATTTCCCAGCAACTCTAAGGGATTTCCCATTGCCTTTCAAAGGATCATGGGTGTTTAATGTCATTAGGTGCCTTTAAAATCCCCGTCTAAAACTTTTAGGGGGAAAATAATTCTTACACACACGAAAAAGCAATTTCTAAATTATCTACAGGAAAATTTCCTAATAGGAAAAAAAATGATTAGTACATTCTTAAGAGATAGTTGTGGGGAGAAAGAATGAGCTATATCATGCAGAAATTACAGTATTGTCACCTTAAAAACTAATATGCTCTGCTTCTTCACAATACTCTGAAGATACATTTTATTAAGCTCATTATCCTTTAGACTGCAGCTAGTCACATCTCAAACATTGTCATATTTATGAAAGACAGTTACAGTAATTTGCAAGATAATTACCATTTTAATCTTGAACCAGTGCGTAGGAGAAAATTGCTTTATAGTAACCAGGTTTTTCAGTGTTTTATAATGGGGTTGTTCCACACATACACTGAGAACAGCTCATAAATCGTTTTGAAATATTTTGCATGTGTACAGGGATCAACATTTTCTTAGAAAATAAGAATATTCACATTTTTACGCTTTTCTTTTTTGTCAGCAAAATGGACAGCTGATGGACAGCTCTAGAGATCAAAATCCTATCAGCAGAGCCACAGAACAGGTACCGAATGGGGAAGAGTAGCCCTACACACAAACATCCGAAACTTCCCTAGGTCTTCAGCTTGACTAGATTTGGTTTCAGTAGTGACTGACAGACCACCAAGCAGCCATCACTTTGTCAAACTAGGTCTAATGGGCTTGGTGACTTCATGCTAGTTTCCAGGGTTCGGTGCCCACAACACAGAAGCCACTCTTGCAAGCGACAGCAATTGGCAACCTTGATAGCAGTCTCACTAGAGGTCAAGGAGAGAGTGGACCAAGAGGGAGTTTTCCAACCATCCTCAAGGTGTTCCTTTCAGTTCAGGGAGGGGGTGGCTTACTGGCAGGGCAGGGTGTGGACTCATGTACTCCCATTGCCAGAACTGTGACTGTGCAGTGAATAACCAGAGGACTTCAGACTCCAGGGCTGAGTCCAACACTTTCATCAGTGCTATGTTCATGCATCGTGTTTAACAATAATATATTTTCCATCTTTGATGCAACCGAAATACAGATTATTATTTGTAAGTCTGAGCAATGCTAGGTTATCCTTTGTATTAGCTTTATAATGTTGTAAGAATTTCAGAGCCATCGTTTGTTCTGACTCTCACAATTCAAAACTAAACTCCAAGGGGATTTTTTTTAAGTTCTCAGGAACACAATCTCTGTGTCAGGAACACAGTCCCTGATGCTCAGTCATAATGTGGCAATATGTCAAATAATGGCTCAGTCTAATTATACTTTCCATGTTCTACTTAATATATTCCCTGTTCTCTGCTGGAGAACATTGAATGAGATTCCCAAGGGTTTGATATTGTTTTTGCTGGGATTCTGTACATACAGCGAGCAGGGCATCCTGCAGCCTAGAATTCCACAGCACAACAATCTTAAATTCATAATTTCTGGAGCAGTGTGCAACATATACAAATGTAGAGTCACTAGTGAGTATTTCATGCTTTTTGCTTTCTCGCATACCATTCTTTCGGTGTTTGATTAAATCAGCTACAAATTAACAGTCTATTTCAGAAAGCCTGCTACCCTATATGCAGTCTGCAGCTGTGAAACATATGTACTGAGATAAGGGAAGCTGCCAGAGCATGCAAACTGCCAGAATGAGAGATGGGCAAAGCTCAGAATTCAGCATGGTTTATCTGATTTGCTTATTTCAATCATCTGCTGCATCCATCCATCCATCTGTGCAGTATGGACATCTCCACCCCTGTTTGCTGCAGTTCTGTGACAGTCCAGTGATTTCAGTTTAGACAGGTTGACTGCTACCTAAAATGATACTGTTGCAGGCATCTAAACTGATAGACTGTCACACCTCTGAGCAATAGCTGATGCTACAGTATGTGACATGTACACAGTTTATCCAGGGTTCTGTCAGCACACAGTACATCATAGCAAATGGTGCAACAGAACCCAATAGAACACTAGAGGCATATTTTGCCATATCTGAAAGGTAAGAGAGGGATTTATTTTAATGGAGAAAATTGGGGAAATTCTCCCTCAAAAGGAAATAGCTACCTACACATCTCATAGCCCTAAGACAATAGGACAAAACCATACCTCTTGCATTTCTAATGTATTGGGCCAAATTTTTAATAGAGCAGTCTTCCCTTTTGCAAGTGCAATTTGCACAGGCACTATTGTTTGTCCCCAAAGAGAATTTGGCCTTCAATGTTTGCATGTCACCAGGTGCTCCTCACGCACTCTTGTGGCTGTGAAGAACATCCTCAATTGCAGCCTGCTAATGCTAAATGAGATAAGTTATTCCAGTAAACCACTTCCTACTTGGTTGATGCTGTCTCTCTCTCTGGTGACCCAGTGTCTAGAACTTTTCTCTCTGCATCATTCGCGGAGGTGACATTTACCCTGTCAATATGAGGATAGCTGAAAGTATCCATTATTATTGTTCTTTCTAACTTTTTGTAGCATTTCGCCATCACCATCCCAGTCAGGTGGTCAGTTGCATATTCCTAGTGCTATACTGTTTTTATTCAGGCATCGAGTTCTAGCCATTTCCATCCATAATGTGCTGTCTGCCACCCCTGCTGCCGGTGTGCGTGATTAGGGATACGCAGTAGTTCATGTCAAATCCTGAGCACGTTTTTTGGTCTGACTATTTTCACGCACACATGTTATGCCTGTTGTGCCCTGGGCCTTTCATCTGGCTAGAAAATTAGTTCTGTGTTTCTTTCTGACAAAGGGCTAGGAGCATAAATGCCAATGCTGCTCTGAGTAGTGCTGAGCTCAGAAGAGGGATCATTAGAGTGATTTCTGGATTTCAGGAGCAGCAAGCAGGCAGGTCAGTGGTGTCAACGGTGGCAGCTGAATTAGGCTGCTGTGTTCACCTGCTCAGACTGTAATCTCACTGGAGGGCAAGGCACCAAAGGAATTGGTTGGCAAGTGAGACTTCAGTGCAAAAGGAAGCTTTATGACAGTAACAGGGATAACTGGCCGCGGTTGGATCCATCATACAGCACAATTCCATATGCACTCTGTGGAGGGGGGGGGTCTTCAGTCAAGCCAGCTATGGCAGGTGGGCTACTTTC
>NW_020665065.1:2449841-2507931 GCF_002925995.2 Terrapene triunguis | reverse complement strand
AGTTTCAAAAATAGTCTAAATCACACTCCAAAAGTTCCAGTATCACCCCAGCCACAACATCCGTTTGAGAGTCAAGCATCTGGCGTGTCACATAAAAGATGTTAACTCATCCACTGTTGCAATGGATATATAATGAGGGAATTAACAGTGCTGGGGTGGGGAATGATACAGAAAGAAACCTGTGTGGATTCAAGGGAAGAACAGAGGGAAGTGGGTTGGAGCAAGTCTAGGGGTTTGGTTTAAAACAAGGAGATGACTGTAGGCTGCTGCTATCTTTGTTCAGAATAACCCTGGCTAACTCTACTCTACTGTATATATCCTACTTCATTCACTAATATAGACAAGCAAAATACTAGCAGCATCCGAACACTGCACTGTGTCTCCTGGACACCGACCACATAGACATGACTTTGAGTTTTAAATTGCAGATTGCAAAGGCTTTGTCTCTAACTATTCCATGCCACTGCATCACGTTGCTTCATGTGACATATTGATCAAAAGTGAATGTGGTTTTCTTGAAACCATGACAATCTTGTCACCCGTGAAGATACAGGTGTCAGTTATTCCAAAACCTTGCAGTTAATGAATGAGTAAAATAATTACCTATGAAAGAGAAGAAGAATTATTCTTCCCCGCCACTGGGGTTAGCAACAGCCACGTGACACAGTGCTACGGAAGTTTAGCATGGGAGAAAAGTGTCTTATTGAGTTGCTGCTTCCTGTATTCTCTTCTGGACCATCTTTATAGGCTGATCTGAAATATGTAAAAGTAGCAGGTTCATGGGGTTTTCAGAGTCATGACACTGCCCGAGTTCATGTCTGATACCAGTCAGGCCCTGATTCCTGATGGGAGCCCTTGGGAGCTACTGTCATTACCATTGAATTAGTGACAGATACTAATAACTGGACTGGTGGAATCATGTGGCAGTAGTACATTCTGTTCTCACTAGAGGGGGTGAACAGCCTGTTCTCTAGTGAGCCCCTCGAGCTGACCCTGGCTAATGGCCCCGCAAAGAATGCTTTCAAGTCCTTCTTAGCTAGGAGGACAGTGGAGCGTGGTGGGAAGCCTTTGAGGATGGAAGTAATATGGAGAAAAGGTGGGGAGGGTGCTAAGGACAGGAGAGACTCAGAGGAACCTGTCACCAGGGATTTAAAAAAATAAATAAAAAGCCAGTCAGCAGCTAAGTCTGGATCCACGATCAATGAACAGATGCTGTTCAGCCTTATGAAAATACTGCAGTGATTTTCAGTAACCTTCCAAAGAACTGAATAACATTTTGCACAACGAGAGGTTTGTGACTATTACGCTTAAACACTGAATTATTCTTGTGGGATTGGGAATATGGCCTTCATTTGTGCTGTTGTAGTTTTTAGGTGACGTGCTAATTATTACAATACCCTTACCCATGTTGCATGGCACCACTGTGCTGTACAATTAACGTGACGTAAGTTGCCACCTTCTCCCATGGATTTATTTGTATTCTTAGTTTATAGGCATTTCTACGGTACCCAGGACCATAGCAGCTGTGCCTCCCATTATTTTATTGAACTGTCATATTTATAATGTACTGGATTACGTGTGCTCCCACTCAGACCAAAGCGTTATCGAGGCCAACATTTTCAGATTTGGATGCCTGAAGTTAGGCTCTCCATTGCATATGGAGGCAGGTGTCGAGCAACTCTAAAAACAGGGGACTGTTCTACAGAGGACTAGCTCTTGATTTGAGTGTCCTTGGGTTTTGAGCCCACGTTCGAACATTTTGGCCTTTGTAACTGTCACCGAGAAACTGAAGAACCCAGCTTTTCACTCTGAGCAAAGAAAAATACTTACATACCATTTTCCCTTTGTGTAAAGTGTCACTTCCCGGAACGTCCTCTTCTTGCAGGAGAGCAAAGTATTCAGGGCAGCTATAAATATTAATTAATCAGTGACATATAAAGGAGCCATCAGAATATGCCTAAGATCCTGAGTGCCTATAACCAATCTAATTAGACAGAGGTTTTTTCTTCTCTTTTTTTCTTTCTTAAGGCTAAAAATAACTAATAAGATTAGAGGTAGCATTTTGTGCTGGAGCAAGGTTAATTCATATTAACTCCAACATTCAAATGGGATATCTCTTGGAGTGCCGTTCTACTTGGAGACTGTAAAAACAGCATCAGAGGGTCCCAGACTTATTGTCTATCTCTACATCCCAGATCCAATTCGCTCTGTTTGCTTCTAGCCTCAGTGTTTGTTACTATTGCAAGCTAATTCTCAGGACGAGATCTGTATCTTCCTGGCCCAACCTCTCCTTCCATACTGAAGCATGCAGTTTGGTTACAGGGAAATTTTCCATTATCAAAACCATTTTTCAGAGCTTGGCTGATGCTCTTCTCTCCTTGCTTGTGCTGCTCTCCCATTGATGTGGACAGGAGAGATGCCCACATAGTAATGACAGAACGTCAGGACAGAGTCAGACCGTGCAGCTGGGAAAGCAGGAGTTTTTGGCCTTATTGCTGAATTGCTGAATCCTAGCCTTTCCTATGGCAACAGGCTGATCTCAGAGAGTGACTTGGCAGGATTCAGGTTTGTGGGATCACAGGTTTGCCCCCCCACACACACCTTTAAGGTTAAGGGAGAGCAAAGAGAACTAACAAGACATAACCTCCAAACTTTGCTGCCTCTCAGTGTGTGTGATCAAGCAGATTTCAGTGGTGACACCTGAGGCAAAGGTCCTGATCTCACTTATATATTACTGCACTGCAAACAGCATCTCTCCCAAAATAGGTGACTATCACACTGAAAACATTTGCTAAATGGAGCCCTGTGTGCGTCAGCAGCAGGACAAAGGAGGGGAAGATAAACTGATTTCGATGCAAGGGAAGCAATGAGGAATGCTTCCCAAGGGGAAAAAAATATCTTGTGCAGCCAGACTCTCTCCTTGTGGGTGGCTTACAGGATGGGATTTCATATGCAGCACCAGCGGAATCACATCCAGCCATCTCACCTTTGAAAGAATAACCTGATCTAATCTGTAAGATAAGGGAGAAGTTATTAATACAGGGCTTGCAGACAATACAAAATAGCACCTGGCAACTCTGTCTATATAATCCCTGTAATGAATTAGGAGTTAGAGGGCGAGCTGCTGAAATGCTCAGATACTCATGGGAAAAACATCCCGTTCCCAGTTGTAAGTCCTGGCTGTAGGATCTAAAAGCTAATGGAGATACACTATAAAAATGAGCTGCTGCAACATCTGCTTCTTTCAGGTTTGAGGTTACCTGTAAGTAACTGAAATCGACGGAAAGACTTCCATTGGTTGTGATGGGCTTTGGCTCAGGACCTAGGTAGGGTGAAGGAATTGGGTAGTATGCCTTTAAATAGTTTGTGAGCCCTTTAGTGGCTCTCACTGTCTTCTCAGTCCCAGAAGCCAGCAGAACCCCAGCAGAGCCGCGGTCTATGCATGTAGCTCGGCCTTGCATGTATAGTTAATAAGTGCAGTGACTTGGACCTGCTGGGTCTGTGTGACCCCTTCCTGTTGTGTGTGTTGTGCGAAGAGGAAAAGACTCAACACCCCTCTCTTTGCACACTTTGTTCGCTGGCCTTGCTGACCCTTAAGCCAGCCTAGCGATGGGGGCTGGGAATGCAGTTTCCTCTCGGGATCTGTCTCTGACACCCTGAACTCCAGTGTAGTGGAGGTGGTAGGAAACAGTGAAAGGATTCCCCTTTACTCTACACCAGGGATCAAGTGCTCCAAGCCCCCTCCCTACATAGGGGCTAGATATGGAGGAAACTCATAGAGCAAACTCAGATCGCTGGGGGGCTGCACACCTGAGTCACCCCAACTTTGTCACGAAAGCCTCATGTTTAATGGCCAAGGTCCAGATGCTTCCAAGGTGCAAACACTCCACGTTTCTCTGCCTCTCTCATCTGGGGAGTCACACATGCCCTGTGTGAAAGTGGGGGGGGTTTCCCTCTGGGAGAATGATATTGTTCTGATTTGCACAGGCTGACAAAAGTAGGCCATGCTTCCTCATTCCCTGTCATTGCTTATCCATCTCCCCTGTGCGTCCAAATCCTCTTTCCATTTATATTGGCTTTAATGAACTGCTGCTGCCCTGCAATGCCCCATTACATCAGAGGCACAGTACGCCAGCTGTCACTCACTGTCATTGAACAATGCCGCCTCAAATCAATCCTTCCTAATCACTGGGATTATCTGTCCCTTGCTTTTAATTAATGGAGACTATATTAGCTAATTTTGAATCATTCCGATAGCTTCACATCCTATCCCCCTCCCCCTCCCTGACACACACACACACACACACACACACACACACATACACAAACTCAGTCTTGAATCACTGTATGGAATGACGATTGAACCATATGGTGAGAAGGCTTGGATGAAAGCTGCAAGATGATTGGCTGAAGAGGCTTCCAAATCGCCACAGAATTATGTTTTCCTCCACATTGAGTATGAAAGAAAACATCACCACCAACCAGGCCATAACAACCACCACTGTAGTGGGGAGCACCGTGAGGCTATTTCACCCAAGAGCTACTCCCCCTGCTGCTCTCCAGCTCAGCTCTTCCCCCTTTCATCACTGATGGTCTTTATCGCCTCTTACCTGGGCTCCTGGCTCTAAAAGTACAAATCCCAAAGCCCTGCCTGAGTCTACAGCACCTGGAGCTCCACAGCGCGAGCTGACCTAGAACTGCCTGGCATCCTCAAAGTCAGGATATCCCAGTGTTCCATTTCTGTGAATAGAAGGTTCCATTAAAGAACTACCTGACACCCATTACGGAATCTTCCAGTTTCAAACGGCATCAGCACCGATTGTCAGACAAGTGGATGAGGAAGCTGAGTTCCAAGTTTCACTAGTTCAATATAAACCTCGAGTGTTTCCAATGCTAAATATTCAAAACAGTAATGGATGTGACTGGCAGACCAGGTGCCAGCTCTTACCTTGGCTGTAGGTGTTAGCTGAGCACTGACAGATTCATAGCTGGAAACCAGACCAGCTCATCTGTGTGTTATTGTTCAAGAGAAGCGTTAGACATATAAGAATGTGTTTAATGCTTAGGCTCTATGCAATGCTTGTAAGTTGCTGCATGCTTTATTCTCACTTGTAATGTCTGTTCCCATGCTACAAAGTGATATGTACATTTTGCTTTATGATTGTAAAAATGCCTGCTCTGAAGCTGTGAACTCAGGCTGGAGGAATAGTCCACTTCCCATCAAGAAGGCCTATCCAAATGAAATGATACCATCATGTGGAACATCATGATACAAAGACTGTGTTATTGGCCCTCTCACACCCATGAAGGTGCTACATGCAAGAAAGTCCATCCCATCAGCTTGAATGCTGGAAGAAAGGGATAAAATAGGGACACAAGAACATTTTCTATTTCTCTCTGCTGTCTGCACTCTCACAGGGCTGGAGATAGGACACAGAAGCAGAGATCCCCAGGGTCAACCTGAGTTAGCCCTAAAGACATTCAGTGTGGACAGTTACTACAAGTCTGTCACCTTTTGGAACCACAGACTGTAACTCATTTGTGCATATATGTTGCCTGCTTTAACGTGTAAATAACGCTCTCATTTCTTTTTTCCTAGTTAATAAATCCTTAGTTAGTTAACTATAGGATGGGCTACAATCATTGTCTTTGGTGTGAGATCTGAGGTACAAATTGGCCTGCGGTAAGTGACTTGTCTTTTGGGACTGAAAGCAACCGGAATCTTTTGTGATCTCTGGAGAATGGCAACTGACTCTCACTAAGTCTGGCTTGCCTGGGGTGGAGTGCTCAAGGAGCTTCTCTGCGACTCCATGGTAAGACAGTTCTAGTGCGTCAGGAGTTCTCATTTGTTTCTGGGTGGGTGAAATCTAATTTTAGAATGTACAGTCAGTTTGGGATGTCTGCCCTCGTTTTGGACAGTCGGCACTGAGGTTGGCACTCACGGTTGTGAACCATTCCAGACAACGTGAAAATGAATAACTCAGGAATGAGAATGTTCTCTGATCTTATAAATGTTAAGCCCTGGAACAGCACCAGGCACCATTGTAGCTCACAGATCCAAGGAACAAAGCAGATTAAGTGGAATGGAGGGAGCAACTTTGTCCTGCATGGCTGATTACATGGAAAAAAATACAGTGGGGAAGGAGAAGGAGGAATTGCCAACATGCCAAATCACTAGAAGGCTTTTGTTTGTGAGGCTCTAGATATTCAATCTTCTTTACGTTTTGGAATGGTCCCATCAAACACTGGCCATAGTCAAATGCAGCATTTAAGGGAGGGATAGCTCAGTGGTTTGAGCATTGGCCTGCTAAACCCAGGGTTGAGAGTTCAATCCTTGAGGGGGTCATTTAGGTATCGGGGCAAAAATCTGTTTGGGGATTGGTCCTGCTTTGAGCAGGGGGTTGGACTAGATGACCTCCTGAGGTCTCTTCCAATCCTGATATTCTATGAAAATTAAGAAAATTGAACGTGTATGGGTGAATTAGACAAACCATTTAAATGGCAGCTTTGAGCTACCTTAAGAAACAGGGGTCAGCCTTGGAAGGCAGATGAGAACAGTCTTAACAATTAGAAATGGTTAGACCAGTTGAATTCAGGGCCAGCATAAGAACTATGCATCAGTTCAGTACCGCTTAAACCCCCAAAACAGACTCTCAGGGAGGAGGACCTGAAGAGATTGAGAAAGACTAGCTTAGGTTCATATCTAATTTTTAACTTCATTTCTTTCTTCAGTTTGTTTCTTTCGGTAGCCACTTTGCTGGTGGATCTTGTTCAAGCCAGGAGAGAGCCTATAACCAGCCTAGCACTTAACACAAAGCCATCAGTTGGTCGGGGTGATTGGCAGGTCAGGTTAGTCCCTGGGGATATCTTGCCATGGTACTCAATTTCCGGTTGATTCTTGCTTATGTTTTCCATCTCTTGCCTTCTCCTGAAGCCCCATTAGAAATCAGCGTACGTACAATTTTATAGACACCATGAAGCAAAGCTTTGATCCTACACAATCTTTACAAGACTATTACGCTTGGCATTACAGCTCTTTCTTGCTCAAATATGAGATGGAATAACTGTTCTCCTGGAGCCACACTTAATCCCTTATAAAGACAGCAGTGATTAGAAATCTGAGACTGACTATGAGAAAAGTATCGGTCTACAGTGATTCTCTATTAACCTTATTTTGTTATCACCTGGAAAGTCATCTCTCATTCAGAAACATTGGCCGCAGGATTTACACATTCCGCCATTGGAACATTTCAGAGAGAGATCTGTGCACAGATGCCATTTAGGGCTGACTCCAGCACTAATGCTCTTGATAATATGCCATGTTTCTCATCGGGACTGTGCATTCTCATTCCATACCCTACCGCTGCTATCATAGGGATGTGTTTACCTCTCCCACCGTGTCTTTCATTGTCAAGGAGAGACAATATCTTTTATTGGTCAGCTTCTGTTGGTGAACGAGACAGGCTTTCGAGCCACACGGAGCTCTTCTTTGGGCCTGGGAAAGGAACTCCCAGCATCACGGCCACATGCAAGGTGGAACAGATTGTTTAGCATGAGTAGCCCATGACGGGGGGAGTCCCAGATCCTGGGCTCCAGCCCAAGCCTGAACGTCTACACAGCGATTTTTAGCCCCACAGCCTGAGCCCCGTGAGCCCAAGTCAGCTGACCTGGGCCAGTTGCAGCCATGCCGTGGGTCTTCTATTCCAGTGTAGATATATCCTTAGCGATCAGATTTGAATAAACTGGTTTAGTTCATTATTTATTTTCTGATTTCCCTTAATTTCTCCTGCCATCTTTCAGGGGTTGCTCTGGTGTGACGTTCTTCAAGCTACTGTTTGGTTCCTAAAGCAGGGGAAGTGCTGAGGCTTGGATCTTGCTGTAAATCGGGTTTGCAGCTCATCTCCTTTGAGCTCCTCTTCATCTGGGTGAAATTCAGCCCCATGCAGCGGGCCAGTGCAAGGTGTGTGCACCACTTAAGTCCTTCAGGTTTTGAGTGGTGCACAGGCCTTGAACTGCCCATCTGCACTGGAGAATGCAGAAGAAATGTGCTTCTCTCCCAGTCAGATTGGCTCAGCATTCTGTTCCTCTTTAGAGGGCTCATTCGGCTCAAAGTCTGCAGGGATCCACACGAAAGTCCACTTGTGCGAAACATTACAAACCTTAGAGAATCAGGAACCAAATGATCTAAATGATGTATTTTACTAAACACTTAGTAAATAAATAATAATAATAAAAAAAAGTGATTCCTACTTACTGCAAAGGGCCTGCTGGAATTCAGAATAGCAAAGAGACACTCAACAGATGTGCATTAGCATAATGTGGAAATAATACAAAGCACAATGCTATCTTTCTTTATATGGTGGATACAGTGGAAACAATGTAAGCAATACCCTGCCCTGCCCTGCCCCCTGCGCATCCAGATTCAGCAGCTGGTTCTAACCAGAGGAGAAGAAAAGTTAAAATAAAAGCCAGGAGACTGGATGGCTGAGGGTATCAGTAAAGGGATAATGAGACTTTCTCATGTATGTTGCCACTTTTCCAGTCACTACTGAGCCAAGTGATATTCAAACATTTCTCTCCTGGGCCTGTGTGAAATTAGCTGGTAATCAAAACTTCTTCTCCCTGCTGTTAGCACATGTCCCAGTGCTAATATAGGGATGTTAGCAAAACATTTCTTGGGAAATACTGCTTCCTCCTCTCTATTTAATATTAACAGATATTCCTAAAGCACCACAAAATGTCCCTCCTCTCTGCACTTTGAGAGATCTCAGCACTAAGGAGAGGTGACTTCCCCTCCCCTATGTACATGACACGGACTAGAGCAATTGCAAGTCCCGCAGTGTAGCTCATCTCAGAAGATATTATACTTCAGCTGTTACAGAAAGTGTGACTGACACACAGTCACATTCCATCTCGTCACCTGCCTTTCAAGTTGCAGCCAATAAAATTAGGACCTATTTTCCAAGTGTTCTTTGGTAACAGCTGTCACAGGCTCCCTGAAGTTCTGGTGGAGTCGGTGACATTTCTCGACAGGCTCTGTTATTTACTTCAATCCATTTTTGTTTTACACTCACCTTTCATGATTAACAAAGAAAGACATGAGACACTAGCTCATAAAGATTAACCGGCACAATGCAAAAGTTTCTGCTTTCAGCCACAGTGTATGCATGCAACTCCCCTGACTTCACCGGAACTGGGGGAATACAAGTGATAGCAGAATTTGGCCTGATGTGTGATTTGAACAATGCAAACATTCCTGTGTGGTCATTTCTCCCCTGGCAAACATGAATTAACTCCCCATCATGTATTCCCTGCTGTTTACAGGAGACATCACCATTGCTTTATTGCTCTGAATCTGGGTCTGAATCTGTCGTCACTGATATTGAGGGAATTCGGGAGTTAACGCCACTGAAGACCAGGGAGGAACAGTGGTGTGAAACTCCTGTGAGATCGGGATTTGGCCCATGTGTTCTGATCAGACCAGTCTGTTTGTAGAAAGTTTTGACAGTTTTAGACAGGCTTTGTGAAAATCTTATAAACCTATTTAGTGGGAATATTGTTGAGTTCATAATTTTAAATCAAAATTATCCCTGTCTTAAATTCCAGATTTGTTGCTTATTTCTTACCTTTTGTTTTTTATTAATTACTTCTGCCATTATGTGTCGAACTTGCATGCAACATCTAGTAGTATATCTAATAGAGTGTAGACTGCTATAAACTGAGACTATATTAAATAGCATTATTGGATATATAGGAGGGACTAGATGGCTCAAGCAGTTTCTAATTCATTTAAAAGTAATGATAATAATAAAATTGTAGACTCATAGAAATGTAGGGTCAGAAGAGACTGCCAGAGACAGCCCCTGTGTGGAGGCAGCATTAAGTATTCCTACCCCATTCCTGACAGATGTTAATAATAAATAATATAAAAACTCCACTGGAGAAATCAAACTACATGAAGATAAAAAAGGAACTCCCTGGAATTTCAAAGATTACAGAAGAAGAAAAGTAGGATGGACTTAGAAAGAAAAAAATGGGGGGAGAGATGAAATGGCTCATGGGACTCCAGTTGTGATACTTTCACCCCAGGTCAGAGATTTGAATTTGCCCCAGGGTTTGCAGTGTCCAGAAGTTATTTCGACCCAAAGACCGTCCAGTGGGGATAAACTTCACCCCTGCACAAGGAATGTGCACCCTGTATTGAGGACATAAGGGGTGCAGAGTGTTAACCAAACTGAACCAGAGTCCCATAGTGCTTTGTGACTAGGCCAAAGGCAAAGTGGAGAATTACTGGCTGAATAGCTACAATGCTGGTAGTTTAACCACATAAGACATGGAATTGTACTGAGGTACGAGAAACTGGGCCTCGGAAAACAGATGTATTGGACAAAGTATGTAACTTGCCTTATTGTGGTCATTACAAGTATCGCTGAGTAGGACGTTTGTGCTGATGTCTGGAAACAAGTTAAGAACCTGGTAAGATGCATAAATCTTAGGTAATGTCCTGGCCTTCTCTTGGTTGTAAATGAGGGCGCTATAAATGTGACCAGGAGTGAGCCCATCATGCTGAGGCAGGTTGATATTACATGCGGTGTTCCGAATTGGTTGGTAATGCATTGGCCTTTCTGTGCTGTGCTGTTTGGTCTTTGATTGGTAAAGCAGGTTGAGCCTGGGTTATCTGATGCCGTATCAATAATCTAAAGTGACCCCGACAATAGGCTTGGAGCTAGTGCTCTGAATGGGATGGATTTCATCCAAGGTGCTGATGGGCCATAAAACGACTAGCACGATGTAAGTCTTGGTGGGAATCCCAGCGGAGATTCCAAGACTGAAAGAAAGCCTGACCTTCCTCACTGAAGGCTTGAAGGTCACTGAGTGTCTGTCTGCGGGACTTATATGGCCCCCTCATCATAGTATCTGAGTCCCTCACCATCTGCAGTGGATTTGCCCCCCCCCCCAACCCCTGCAAGGCAGGGAAATGCATGTCATCGATCCTAGCGAGTCGTCTTACTGGCCTCCCACTAGGCTGCCAGGAGGGGAGTCCAAGCATCTGTGCTCTAGATCCTCAGCGTGTTTCAAGCCCCTGAAGCCTGACCACAGCCCAGCCAATGCCCCAGTCTCAGGGTCCTTAGGCACGCTCAGGTCAGAGCCTTCCTATTGGGCACCTCCCTCCGACTGCTGCCTAGCCCCTCTAGGTGCAGCGTTGGCCATTCAGCCTCCCCAGTGGCTGAACACCCCCTCTCCCAGCACTCCGCCCCCGTGGTGTGATGCACTCTCAGGGGCACGCAGCACCTGGGAAGCAGTGAGCACACACAGACATTGCCCAGTCTAGCATCTCGATGCTCTTGGCTTAACAAATAAGGCCCAGGAGAGTACAGCTCATACAGAACAACGAAACATCCTCAAAGCAATGTCCCTCGCTAGCTCACTCTTCGCGTGGGAGTCCTTGGGGTAGCATCGGTGTTCCAGCAGGCAGGCATGGTCCTCCGCCTCCCGCATCTCAATCTGGTATAAAATGACTCTCCCCAATTCCCCCCCCCCCCGAATCCCTTTATAGAATCCTTCTAGGGTCGCTTGCTGCTTTTATTCTCCTCCTGGTAACTTTCCATTCCTCTCAAACCCCCTCCCCCACACTTCAGACAAAAGGAGGAAGCGTCTTCTCCCAACAAATCCATTGTCTCAAGGTGTTTTACTTGTAACAGTCTGCAGATCACTTACCATTGTCTCTGGCCTGGCAAAGACATGACAACCGCACTAACTCATGGTGGAGCCATATACAGGCAGGCTTTCCATGACATGGTAGTTTTGTACCATTTCATAAAATCATCCACCATTCAAAAGTGGTACAGGCAGAACTTTCCCATTACCACAATGCATTATTCCTATTTTACACCGGGGGAATCAGGGCACAGAGAGATTGAATGATTTGCCCAAAGTCATGCAGGAAGGCTGTAACAGAGCAAAGAACTGAACCCAGGTATCTTAAGTTCTAGCTTACTACCTTAACCACTAAGCCACCCTTCCTTTCCTGACCAATGTTAAGGGGAGTGTTTGGATCAGGCTAACTATATATTTTTGCCTTCCCACTTTTGATGCCTCTATTATCACAGCATCTCAGGCTTCCCCCAGCCTAGCCACATCCTTCCAGGTCAGGGTGAGGGTGTATTGGCAGGGGCCATCCAGCTGCTGTGGGCCAGGTTGTGCTTGTTCTCACGATAATGAGGCTTCCTCTCCCAGGCTTGTCAGCCCACCCCCTTTCACAATTGCTAAACTCCATCTTCTAACGAAACACAGAGTAAGAAAACAATTAGCTGTGCTGTTGTTGGAGGGGATGATATTATAATAACCAACTGCCTCTTTTTTTAAAAGCCTTGAAATAATATGAATCTTGATTAAACTCCATGGCATTAAAGGCATCTGTTGTGAAAGCCCTGATGAGCTGACAGCATGCAGCTGCCAAGGAGGTATGATTAGCTATCATGAAGTGACCACAGCAGAGGGAATACATTTCAAACAACTAAGCAGTCCTAGTATGACAGACTGTATCATCCAGAAGTGAACAGCCTTTCTTTTCAATCCCAGAAATGACAGTGGAGGTCAGTGGGTATTGAAACATTTCTGTCTAGAGTTAGTTCCGAAGTGCGTACACCCATCCTAAGTGTAAGAACATAAGAACGGCCATACTGGGATAGACCAATGGTCCATTTACCCAGTGTCCTGTCACCTCACAGTGACCAATGTCAGGTGCTTCAGAGGGAATGAACAGAGCAGGGTAATTTATCGAGTGCTCCATCCCCTGTGATACAGTCCCAGCTTCTGGCAGTCACGGGCTAGGGACACCCAGAGCACGAGTTGCATTCCTCACCACCGTGGCCAACAACTTTTGATGGACCTATTCTCCATGAACTTACCTAGTTCTTTTTTTAACCTATTTATACTTTTGGCCTTCACAACTTTCCCTGGCAACTAGTTCCACAGGTTGACTGTGCGTTGTGTGACAAAGTACTTCCTTATGTTTGCTTTAAACCTGCTGCCTGTTAATTTCATTGGGTGACCTCTGGTTTATGTGTTATATGAAGGAGTAAATAACACTTCCCTATTCACTTTCTCCACACCATTCAGAATTGTATAGCCCTTTATCATATTCCCCCTTAGTTGTCTCTTTTCCAAGCTGAATAGTTCCAGTCTTTTTAATCTCTCCTCATATTGAAGCTGTTCCCCCAATCATTTTTGTTGCCTTTCTCGGTACTTTTTCCAATTCTAATATATCTTTTTTGAGATGTGGTGACCAGAACTGCATGCAGTATTCAAGTTGTGGGCGTACCATGGGTTTATATAATGACATTATGATATTTTCTTTCCTATTATCTCTCCCTTTCCTAATGGTTCCTAACATTCTGTTCACTTTTTTGACTGCCACTGCACATTCAGTGGATGTTTTCAGAGAACTATCCACGACTCCAAGATCTCTTTCTTGTGGCAACAGCTAATTTAGTTTAATTTATTTAATGTAGAGTTGGGATTATGTTTTCCAATGTGCATTACTCTGCATTTATCAACACTGAATGTCATCTGCCATTGTCCTGCCCCGTCACTCAGTTTTGTGAGATCTCTTTGTAACTCTTCACAGTCTGCTTTCGACAATCCTCTTGAGTAATTTTGTGTCCCCATGTAACACTAGTTTGTTTTGCGTTGCTTTAGCCCCAAGCATGGTGGTTTCAACTGAGTCTCATTCTGAGATTTGGGGCTGATTCAAACCCAACACTTAAAGTTTGAAACCAGAAGAAAATGGTTTGTTAGAACATGCAGAAAGCCCTAGGGACTGAAGTTGCTGAGTAGCACACAGGTGTAGGGTGCACTGGACACAGAAGAGAGAACATAGCTGTGCACCCTCTCTTGATACCTCTGGGGCCCTGTTACAAATTGCCTGTGGTTAAATGAAATGTCTGATATTGGTTTACCTTGAAACAGAATCCCTTGACTCATTATCAGTTAAGCTCCCAAGTCCAGCTGGGAGCAATTCATTTCCAGTGCTCACTGCTCAAGGACACACACACTCTCTGCTGCTCTTTTATGGACTTGTAACACAAAGTGAGACAAGCCAAGCTGAAGTGAAAGGCCTTGCGCTTACTCTCCTTCCTTCCTTCGCCATGGCTAGGGGTACCCCGGGATGGAGAGCACCAGCTGAAATGACTGCCCAGCTCTGCTCCTCCCACTGGCCTGGGGCTCGCATTGCAGCTAGTCTCCTCGCTGATTATTATTAAATGAGTTATTGTTTAGCCTTGAGTGAAATTTGAAGGCCATTTTGAACAATAAATTATGGGTTACATCATGTAGTATTAAGACTATAAATCTTCCCAGTAGCGGAAGCTATAAACCCTGTTGTTGTGTTTTTTATTATCCACTCTCTGCACAGACCCCAACTGTTATTTCATTGCAGCACAATTATCTTATAATTACTGTTATGTTGTTAAGTAAATAGCATGCCAGAAACAGCCATTCCAATATGCGTAAATATATAAACAACCAAATGCAACAGCAACTCCATAAGCAGAGGAGAGGGCTTTTCTCACATGCACCAAAGCCTCAGGAATGGAGGAATTGCCAACCTGGTGCTTCATCAACTGCAGTATGGTGCCTCCAGTGGTGGGCAGCACCAGATACTTCAGAGTCAGGTGTTAGAATCCCCTTCTGGAATAACCTACGTGAGGGATGTTCCCTCCTCCTCTCCATGTCTTAGGTATTGTCTTATGCCCTGAAACAGGAGGGTTTATGACCCTTTAATTAGTTTGTTTAATAGCCTCGTGTGAGGGACTTTGTCAAAGGCTTTTTGAAAATCCAATTACATTTGCTGGTTCTCGTTTATCCCCTGCTTTGCTGACCTATTCATGGAGTTCTACTCAATTAGAGAGTCGGGATTTTCCTTAAAGGAAGCGGTGCTGGTTTGATTCAATCATAGTATTTTCATCAAGACAGAGCAGAGCCCCTTTTTAAATGTTTGATTCGCCCAATTTATCTAGTACTGCAGTAGGGCTTTCTTTCCAACTCTCTCTGCTCTACACAAGACACTGTGAATGCGGGGACAGGAGGGTTTGGGTGTAGATTGACATATCTAGTACCTTGCTTGCTCTTTACTGTTATATGCAGTCTAAGTATAAAGACTCCTCCTAACCTGGAACAGATCATATGAATCTTCAGGAGTTAAAGGGTCACAGCCTAGACAGTGTTAGAGATGGAGCTCCAAGCAAATTCCCCGTCCTGGTCCAGGGACTCAATGTAGGTAATTTTCGGTCCCATCCTTGTGTTTTGTTCTCAGAAAAGGTGTGTTTGGTCCATGTACAGCTGGAGAATGGAGCCTGTCGTGGAAGAGGCCACAGGGCTCTCTAGGCAGTTTAGAGGAGACTCTGTTCCAATCCCAGTTTCTCAGCACTCTCAGGTCGCAGGCTGGCACGGGTGGAGAAAGCTCTGGAACTCTGTCAAAGCACAACCCCGAGGCTTTCTGTCATTTAAGAACAATTCAAAACCTCTCCTAGCTCCTTTTAACACAGGCTTACTCCCCTTCTGCCTCTGTGCATGACAGCAGGTTGGCTAGAAACAACCAAATAGCCGCTCTCTGGTATCTGTAACGGAGCTCTGGTCTTCCAGACAGGCCTCTGGTGTTGGGGTCGCATCACCATGCATGCTCTGCTCTCTCCACCAGTGCCAGTGCACATTGTCTGCCCACATGCTCCACCTTGTGGCCACAGTCATCACCTGAAGCACTATGGCAAGGTGGATGTATTGGAGAAGGTGCCTTCTGATGCCAGAGACAGTAAACACCCGTTTGCTCCAGAGACAGAAGTCTGACTATGACACTGGCCAATCCTGAGGGCTCTTTTGGAGTGGTTGGATCTGCTTGTGAAGGTTGGCTGTTGTTGGGGGGGTGTTTGTGCATACGTGTGTGTGTGTGCATGTGTGTGCACACAGGGCTGTCCCCTTGTCCCCTAGAGCATCGTCATGGTTAGAATACATGTTAATAGTAATACAGGTTACATGAAAAATAAATGTGGTGGAATTTATTTCTACAGATGGAGAGCAATTCTCTCGTAGCCACTTAACGGACCCCTTGGTTTGCCAATGCCCCTGTACAGCAAAGAATGTATATGGAGAGCAGGCGTGTGTGCCTGCACCTGTTGCCTCAGGAAGGATTTATCTTTTTCTCTTTAGGGGACGTTAAACTCAGCAAACTCATTGCTGTTCCAAAACAGAGAAGTGCAGACGCCTGGCTGCGGTCAGAGGGTGTCAGCTCCTCAGATACTCCACTGAGGCTGCAACACTCAGCATCCAGGTCTGCTTTGCTGTAAATGCTCATCAAAAGTAATTGGCCTACTAGTCAGGATTTGGTGTAATAACCAACAGTAGACAATATTATGCAGTATTATTACTGTTGAGTAACTTGCAATTCAAGCACTCCACAACTATTAACTCATTAAGGCCCCATTTCAGCAAAGCATTAAAGCACATAGTTAACTTTAAGCATATGAGTAGATCCATCATCTTCAAATTAAGCGCATGCTTTCTTTTGAATCAGGGCCTAACCCTCACAACAGGACCTCTTCTCCCATCGCTGAAGTGCATCACCTCTGACTTTGAGAAATGTTGTAGCCTTTATCTACCAGTCAGTCTAATTCACCAGAACTATGGGCCCAATCCAAAACTCACTGAAGTCCTTGCATTGACTTTGATGGACATGGTATCAGGTCCTATATTTGCCAGTAAAAATGGCTTTTTGCATTGATGAGAAAATGACAGTGAAGCATTTGCTAAAATGAAAAGACAGGTGCCACTTTTCGCCATCATGGACAGAACATAACACAAAGCAATTCCCCCCTGCAAAAGCACTATGTTTCAGGTGCTTCGTAGATCTCAGGAGCATGTGATTTCCCATTGATGGAACATTTCCCAACACTGAAAATGTTTCCAGACAGGATTAGTGCCATGGCCTCGGAGGGAGAACCAGATGCTCAGCTAGAAAGGGTCACTGTCCTTCTCCCCCATCCCAGGGGAGGTGTTTGGTAGCCGCTCTGTAGCAACAGGATGTTTTACTAAGAGAGGGAGGGTCTTAGCACAGGTATCACCCCTGTACAGGAGCACTTTGTCCTTTCTGTTAAATGAGAAGGTCACTGCCTTTTGGAACAAGATGATATTTTTGCTGGTTTGAGCAGCTCACCCCTTGGCAGGAAAAGAAGTTGGCCTCTAGGGTGATCTGATCCAATGATAGTGATTAATGACAGTTTAGCCTTATGCAAATAAACCTCTTTTTCTGTCCAATATCAGTGTGATGGCGGTTAAATTAAGTTTGGGAAGGAGGCAGGAACAGGAAGCTTGCCAAGTACCAATGTTACAAGATAAATTTGGCTGGGTTTGAGTCCATTGGATATTAAGCATTTGTGCCCTGCTGAGCTTTATTTACCAAATAATGAAACACAATAATTTTTCTGTATATAATTTAATGAGACATTAGTAAAGAATTAATCAATGGAAAATGCATTGCACTTGTGCTCAGCTACTTCTCTTGAGTGTAGCTAGAAGCTCACACACCGTTTTAAACCTGGTGTTTCTGGAGTCAGGTGATCCAGTTCTGATAAGAACGGACCCCGAACTGAACTGGTTTGGGAAATCTTCTGAGGTTCCTGATTCAGGACCAATCCTGAGGTTTAAAAAACTTGGTTCCCTTTCTTTCTAACACTGTATTTTCAGGAGGCCCGGGAAGGTCTAGAGCCAGAAACACTCTGGGTTTGAATCTGCTCTCACTTACCCAGGCGTAAATCAAGACTAGCTCCATGGGAAGCACTGCAGTGATGCCAGTGTAAGAGTGGTCTAAGTGAGAGGAGAATCCAGCTCTGTGTAACAGGCTGTCCCTGGGCATTTTCATCCTGTACAAACTGAGGAAGTCCTCTCCTGGAAATCCCTGCAAAAATTCCAGAGTTCAGAAGGTTGGATCATTTATGATACAGATAAACTCTGGACCGTTTCCCTGAACTGAACTTGAAGATCTTTTTTCTGAGGGTCACCCATTGTGGGCATTGGGTCAAACATGGCCGTTTCCATGTCAGGGATTCATAAGAACATTTCCTCTTGGTTCCATTCCACACGGGCTGGACACTGAGCTTCAGATGCCAAAGCCAAAAGTTTCAAAACCAAAAAGTCACCTGAAACATCCAAGTTTCACATCAAACCCACGCAGAACTACCATGTGAAACCTCAAAACTGGCCCAGGTTCATTTGACACTAGGATGAGAGATGTTCCCAAACCTCAGTGAACATTGTGCAGTGTGTGCTTAGCATTTCCAGTGGATAAGAAAACATGACACAAGGTAAAATTCCCCACATCACACCCCATTCCTAGTAACTATGCCTGCAATAGCAATCATTTAAATAAATAGAATTGCTGATAAACAGCAAGCATACACCTAGCTGTTCATTTTCTCTTAATTATTAGCCCTTTGTGTGGGGCACTTTGCAACAAATCTGTATTTAAACAGTATTCAGCCTGAACATGTTCTACTTTATTTGAATTATCTTGTTGGACAATCATTCCCCGGAACATAATAAAACAAACATTAATTATTGCTCCAGTGGGTGTAATCTACTTGAAAGCACTCAGCAGTGTTCAGAATGCCATTGTATCCTTGTGCTTCACGTTTTAAGGACCTTCAGTATACAAACTCAGACATCAGTTAGAATACACAAAGCGAACATACACAGCATATGTCACTGTAAATAGATGTCTTTATAACCATTTTGAAAATATTCCTGCACGTGGGGAGAAAAGTGAGACATTGGAAATTGGTTACGCAAAGAGAAATCAAAATCTCAATTAATTAAATCCTAGCAAGCATTAAGCCAGGAATATGTGACAAATAAGGAATCTATCCCCCATTGGTTTTTGTGCATGGCCCTATTCATTACAGCATATTATTTATATTGGCCTATCTCCACCTGTTAGACTCTTGTTGCCTGGAGTGGAGATTTTCCAAGGTTAAGTGAAAATTGCCAGATGTGTTAGCGCTTGGTGTTATTTCCTCAGTGACATAAGACAGCATTGCACTGTGTGCATTCAGAGCCGTTCACACAAAGGGGATGTCTTCACTGCAGAGTTAACTTGGGCTCTTACTTGGGTGTTGCTGGTCACCCATCTTGCCTGTTCTGGGCTATAGGCTAAAGCCTGAGTGGACTGATAACCCACCCACTTTGCAGTGAGGACAGGCTAAGTGAGTGCTGCTAGGACACCAGTGCTTCCCCATAATTTCCCCCGTGTGCCCAGAAGGACAGACAAGATCTCCCACAATTCACTGGGACCTATGGCTAAGAGGCGATGTTGATAAACTTCTGCCAATTCACCAGAACAGAATCACAGCGCTGAGCTTGGAGCCGTGCTCGAAGCCGTGGGCTGTGCCCTAGCAGGCCTGGTGATGCACACAGGTGAGTGCAGCACCAGTGAGGACATAGTAATTCAGGTGTAATTTTGCAGTGTGGCTGCTCCACCCAGGTGCTGATCACCTGAGTTAATTCTTCAGTAAAGACACAGAAATTCTTCAGTAAAGCCTCTGGGAGGCTGCTCTCGGAATTACTCCCTGTGTACTCCGCACTCAGCGATTGGTGCCCCTTTGTAGTTCTCTGGTGGTTGGTTCACATAGGAGTTTTATGAGGGCTTGTCTACACACAGAGTTGCACCAGTTTGATTTGTACCAAGCATGGTTTTAAGCCAGTTTAGTTAAACTAATTCAGAAGGCTATGTGGATGCTCTTGTTTCATTTTAAATCAGGTTTATTTTGGTTTGGATTAAATTGGTTAGGAAGAGATTTAATTTAAACCAAAATAAGCCACTATTCAGATGAAATAAATGTCCACATAGGAGCTAACACTAGTTTAATTAACATAGTGCACATCTGTCTGTGTGCACCTCTGAGCTTTCTCCAGCTGCCAGGCGTAGGACTGCGAGAGGCCAGGTTTTCAAAGGTATTTAGGCATCTTATAGAAGCTGTGTAAAATCTGGCCCTTAGCCAGTTCGCTGATGTAGTAGCAGCTCATGTTTTAACCACTGAAGATCCTGAAATCATTCCCCTCTCTCAGCTCCAGCACGATCAGTTGTACTGAACAACTGCTAGCAGAGTTGATCCCATTGGTTTGTTCCACCCATTTGCTGCATCTGGTCTTAAACACAGAGGCCCTGATCCTCAAAGTTATTTAGGTACCTAAGTCCCACTGAAATCAATGGGCCAGAGTCCATGCCTTAAAGAGCTTACAGTCTATCTTTTTATGTCAGTGGCTCGGCCCACACCACTTCCAGCAGCCCCCATTGGCCTGAAGCAGCGAACCGCGGCCACTGGGAGCCGCGATCGGCCGAACCTGCGAACACGGCAGGTACACAAACCGGCCCGGCCCACCAGGGGCTTTCCCTGAACAAGCGGCGGAACAAGTTTGGGAACCACTGTTGTATGTGTTTGGCCACCGTCAGGACCAAGGATCCATTGTGCTAGGCACTGTACAAACACAGGGGAAGGTGTGTGCCTTGCGCTTTTATTAACCAGGCCAGGTGGATTTGGAAATCAAAACTGATATTATAGATTATAATAATTTTTCATAAATAAAAGTAAATGGAAATTAATAAAGGACTGAAAATTAATTGCTGTTGAGAAGCATAAAGAAATCCCTGTGCAATAATAGAGGACGAGGGGCATCCAGATTGTAGCATGTTACCTATAATGCTAGATCTGGGGAGTCTCTGCAGTCAGTCCCTCTTCCCCCGGAGCAGCTGCGGTTCTGTGATAGTGTTTAGAGGTTGGCTGGCAGGGAAAGGGTTAATCCTTTCCCTCTGACCAGATGGGGCCCACAGCTGCCTGCTGTGAGTGCAGAGAGGACAGGGTGAGCCAGGGGCAGGTGTGGGGAATTAATCAATCCCCAGCCAGCAGGCTATAACTGAGATGTGCCCCAGGGCTAGGGCTAGCTAGGGAGGAAGGCTCTCTGCTGGGAAAGGGGGTTGGAGTATTTAGCCTGTGTTTTTGGAGTGAGGGATTTCCTGCTTCATAGAAGTGATAGGCCTGCACCATAGGGATTTAAACTGCTCCTAGCCATCTAGACCCTTTTTCTGTTCTGGCTGGCCTGTGGCAGGCTCTCTGTCAGTCTGGCCTTATATCATGGTGGCCTCTCTTCTCAGCACACAAGCAGGGGTCGGTTACCGGTTAGAAGAATAATGCATAGAAAGGCTAACGGCATGGAGAGGCACAGCACAGGAAAACTGATTGCTGTTACTGAAAGCCTGCCCTGCTGCGAACCTCCATGGCTTTCTTTGGCACCCGCGATGCTGTTTATCATCAATAGCAAGAGTTAAAGAAGCTAAGGCAAAGAGCACAAAGCCCTGGGGAGATCCTTGGATTTCCCTGGGTTAGGATGGTCTCTGTCTATCTTAGATACTTGTGAGTCCCCATTATTGTATTGTCTGAGCACTTGACAATCTTGAATGTATTTACCCTCACGAAGGGGCGGGTGATTGTCCCCATTAGACAGATGGGGAACTGAGCGCAGGGACTCACCAGAGGTCACAAGAGGATTCTGTGGCAGAGCAGAGATCTCACAAGTGCTATGCTTGTACCCTAATCACAGGACCATCTTTTCTGCACTGACTGTAGGAGACCTGCTATCCCAGCAGGTGGGAGCTGACGTTCAGGGCAGACCAGACCACAATAACCTGTGGTCTGATGACCACAAGCATCCACAGGAGTGTGGAGAAGCTCATTAGCTGAGCTGAACTGCAGGGCCTGGTCTGCTGGCTCTTCACATGCTAGCCAGGTTCCATGAACCCAGCTGCCGAGTGAGCTTTAGTAAATGGGGTGAGGAGAGGGACACACGGATAGGATAACGGAAGCAGACCAGCAAACTGACCCCAGAGCTCCAATCTTCTAGCGAGACACCCACAATTCCGTGGAGTCCTGCTCCAACAAGCCACATTCAGGGACTGTTTCTGCGCTGGGGGAGCCCTGGACTCAAAAGGAAAGGAGAGGAGGGACGCAACTCTTGTATGAAACTGCAGCACTCAAACATTTCTAGGAGGAGGAAATTGCTAGATGTGCATGTATGTCCTGGGTTTTCTTTTTTAAATTAACCAGCTTTACTTATTCAAGTAATTCTGATGATTCTGAGGCATAGTATTTAAAGCCCTAAAATTCTTAAAAGTAATTTAAATGCAATGGGAAATTTAGCTATTCTGTTAATGAATTTCAAATGTGAAGGAGAAGAGGATATGTCTTGGTAACATTAATAATGTTTCCCTTTGTCAACACTCTCCTGTTGCATCAACTTTAAAAAACAAACAAAAACATAAAACCGCCCAATGGCTGAGGGTCCTCTGAAACAGGAAGAAATGCTCCTGGATTCAAGTTCTTTTGTGATAGAAAATAAGCAATCTGCTTACATCCTTAGTAACAGTTGAGCATTTTGGTTATTCACTGCTGATGGAATTCTGCCTTTTAACGCTCCTTCCTAATGGAGTTGTGTGTAGGAAATGGATGTGATTCCAAGATATTTCTTGGAAAGAGTTCTGAGCACCTTCAATTTCCATCTATGTCAAGTGGAATGCAAGGGAGGATGAGGCCCAATGAACAGGATGTTAAGTGTGGAAAAAACAGACTAGAGGTAGTTCCTCTGCAGGGCTTTGGTGAAAGAACATCACCTGGAATCAGTGCCGTTTAGCATCCCAGCCTGTCTTGGTCTGGATTTGATCAGGATGGATTGTTCTTGGAACACCATTCTAAACAAGTTCCTTCAAACTAAAAAGTAGCTGCAGTTGGTGCTGAAAGGTGGTGCAGGCCAGGCTGCTAGATGGAAAGAGATGTGGAATGGGACACTCTACAGCTCTTTATAAGAACAGCCATACTGGGTCAGACCAAAGGTCCATCTAGCCCAGTATCCTGTCTTCCGACAGTGGCCAATGCCAGGTGCCCCAGAGGAAATGAACAGAACATGTAATCATCAAGTGATCCATCCCCTGTTGCCCATTCCCAGCTTCTGGCAAACCAGGTGTTTATCACTGTTTTCCCATTGGGGTATGCCTGAGGCAGGGAGGAATGCCATAAACCCAATTAATCTATCCTGAACTCTATGGCTTTCTGATTAGTTTTAGATACTTTCTTTTGTCCAGACAGCAGAGTGGCATTACTCACCTACTTTTCAAATGTCAACATCTTTAGAGTCCCCCCCCACTGGCTCCAAGATAACCTCTTCTATCACTGTCCTTTCCTGAAGGTGCTGCAGTCTGTGAAGTTACACGCCATGCACTTTCTAGTATCCTTCCCCTTGTTAGCCCAAATGTTGTGTGTTTTTTTCCCTTTCTTCATGTTACCGAAAGCTGTGAAAAAGAGCGTAAATGTCCTTGCCCGTAATCCTGCTGCAAGCTGTATCAAATGCATTTTCAAGAACATCTCCATATTTCATTACATGCGAAGCTTCTGTCAGAGAGAAATCAATTGTACCCTAAATCATACAGACAATCGATTACAACTATGCATTGCAAGTCTATATTAACATGGGTCCATTACATGAATGAGCTAAGGAAGCCCCCATTTCCAAAGGGAATATCATAGCCACTATTGCATTGTCTATCTGCAGAGAAAATAATATTACGTAGGAACACACAGAAAACATAGACTCTCCTTTTAGGATTTAATTGCTTTAGGATTTTGAACAGAGGAAAGAAAATGAGAGATTATTTCTGTCCTCCCAGAAGGTAGATTGAAAGAAATAAAACAAAATCCACTAAGGCGTTCCAAAAAACCTTTTTTTTTCTAAATCCCCTAGACAAGAACTGAAAAAAGACACATCTCCTATTTCCATTTCTTCTGGATACTTGTTGATTTATATATATCTATACATGCACAAGAATACATTTCATATTAGTATTCTATATATATTTGATAAGAAGTTTAATTTAATCCATTATTCTGCACTTCTATAATCCATTTTTGAGTCTTTCAACTATGTAACAAAAATACATTTAAAATTCCAATGTGTTGAAAAATCACACTTGGGTTTTATGTGATGCTCATATCTGTTCTTTCTCCATCTAAAACCCACTAAGCAACCAATTTGCAATAATTTGACACCTAATACTCTAAATACACATGACAGAAAATGCATGCATGCACAAAGAAGGAAAGAGGAACCAGTCCCTCCAGCTGCCCCAAGATCCAGGGCTGGAGGATCTCTGTGGTCTAGATTCATACCTTACAATCTTCCCTGAACATGGGGCAGTACATAGTTGCATTGCCCCAGGAGCCCGGCAGCCACCAAGATGTGATTTAGAGCCCCCCCTTTCCTGCCTGGAGGTTGAGGCAGCTGCCCAGCGAGTAGAGAAAGGGTTGTGCTACGTGTGACAGTTCTGTTGTAGATTCTTGTGTGTTTGGGATCACTTTTGCCCTTTCTGAAGAGCTTGCTTTCTTCTTAAGTTGTGTACATAGCTCCCATTAGTGTGAAGAGGACAACAGACTTCATAAGAGATTACAATATAGGATTTGCTTATGAAAAAAAATCATGATTCTAGCCATCAAAACCTGTATGAATCCATCCACCCTACCAGAAATGACAGAAACAATTCTGGTTTTCCTCCATCTGAATTGCTATTGCAGTAGCCTCTAGGGATCCCAGTCAGGGTCGCATTCTGCTGGGCACAGGACACACGCATAATCGACAATGTGCCCTATGGCAGAAAGCTTTCAATCTCAGAGTAAGAGGAGACAACAGGTGATTCAACAAACAGAGGCAGCAGCAGGAGGAGGTGGTTTTGTTTGTTTTTAACTGTTACTTAGTTTCTAGACCATAGCCCTGATTCCCCTCTCTCTTGCCCTGAGGTAAATGAGGACGAGGTCCAGTAAACATCACCAAAGTTACTTTTCTTGTACCAGTTTTGCATTTGCGTGTCACCCCCCAGCTGGGTGGTGGCTGGTTTTGGTTTTTATCAGCAAGCTATGTCTTCATTTAACCACAAGAGCCTTAGAAAGAACATGAAAGCTGTTGTTTATGCAACTCAAACCATAATACAAAGCAATTTTGTTTCTCATTTACAAATCTGAAAATTCAGATATACACCTACTAATGAGTCTTGATTGTGAATCTCATTAAAAGAACTCTCTTTTAGGGGGGAAACATCCTATGAAACAGCTTCCCCCAGTACAACCACAGTGTTCTGTTTTGCTCTGCTATTAAGTGGTGGCAAACTGTAAAATTCACAATTTCATGATGATTAACTTGTGAAGACTGTAAATTGCTTGTTGTTGTTCCTTTCCTAATGTAAGTGTTAAAAAAGAGAAGCAATCATCTGGAGTAATGCCCAGTGGGGAGTTGTGCTTTCAGCAGCACAGTGTGTCAGTTGGGAACTGATGTCCTCGATAGTGCAACATCCCAGTTATATATTTTGTACGCCCTGAAACGTTCCAGCTGGTGCAACATGCAGCCGCACGCTTGTGGAGTAACACGTCATCATGAGCACATCAACCTGGTGTTCCAATCTGTGCGCTGGCTCCTCAGAGACAATTCCAAGTCCTCCGTGGAGTTGGCCCAAGCTTCCTGAGAGAGTGCCTTACGCTCCACAATCAGGATGCTAATCAATAGGAAGGTAGCTCTCTCATGATGAGTGCAAGAGAGAGAATGCACTTTTGTAAGAGAAGAATCCCTACTATGGGATCTCACTTCCCAAGGGATGTGACCCACGCAGTCTATAATTTAATCGAGCCGCCTCTCTTCCTGCAAAGGAAAAGACAGAGACAGTTACTGTCATTTCTGCTTTTAAATATGTGGGAGGTGCCAAGATACTTCATTGATAAGGGCTTTATAAATAGCCAGATAGACACAATGGGTTCTGGGGCATGTGCTCATAATACTACTGAAGAAATTAATTTCCCAACCTGTCACTGACATCTCTAACTCCCTAAGAAACTGTATTCAGTGGTTTGCAATTGCATATAATGGCTAAAGTCAGAGAAATGATTAGACACACTTATAAATCCCCACAGATTTTTCCACGGTTTAATGAACGATACCTTTATTGCTTTGATTTCCCCCTGTGACAGTGTACCCCATAAGGCTTTATGGGGAGGGGGTGCTTATAAATGTATATATGACATAACTGGAATATGTTTGGTGCTGCCTGTGCCAGGTAACAGTTTCTGAGTTTACACAGCCATTCATTGTAGTTGGAGTTTTACAGTAGTGCTATGCAACTCTGAAAATGTATGGGTCAATGTAGGCTTCCTTCAAACAAACACCTCTCTTCAAGTCCCATTTGTATTTTCCCAACAGTTGGCCATTCTGGGGCTGTTGGTGTTCTATAATGGATAGGGATGACTAGAATTCACTGCATCACCTACTGGGGCTGGGCAGGAAGCTTATTTAACCTTTTATTCAATGTTTTTATTAAACATAGCTGTCTGTTTACAAATGTTCTGCAGGGCTTTGACTACTTTTAGACCCCTGCAATTCTCTGGTCTGCACATCATTATAAGGGGGAACTGTGCAAGTTTAATAGTATTCCTTTACCGACAAGAAAGCAGCAACTATCTCCACTCTGATAAACAGGAGGGAAATGTTTAGGGAAGGAGCTGGTTTTCAGCCCATGCTTATTATTAGAATACAATGGAATTGAATCCAGCACAGTTTAAGTTCCTGTTTTATTTAGTGAGTTTCCTGGCTTCAGTGTCATGAGCACTCACTGTTAAGAGGACAGCAGTGTGCATTTGATGTAGAAAGCATAAATTTAGCTTCAGACATCTCCAGCAACGCTGCCAGATTTTTGAGAGAAATAAATATCAAGAAGATACTATTTTTATCCTCATGTGGATTGATCCAATACAGTTTTTCATCCTCTCCTTAAATAGAACCAGCACTGCATTTCGAAAACCTCCTTTTGCCATTTGCCATTAAATTATATTAAAAGGGCTTTCATGTTATCTCTTAAGTGGGCGCTTTTTATTCCAGCCACTCTTCCTCCTTTATCACCAGATCCTGCTCTCCAAGAAGCAAACTCCTTCCTTGTCTGCCTGGCGGTGGAAAGCCATTCAGTTATTTCCATTGTACTGATCTTAAACACCTTTAAACTTGACAGGATGTTATTTATAGACTCATCTGAATGACACAAAAATAACCAGAAATCTTGTGAATAAAAATGTCACTTGCCATTAACGGATGACTATACCAAAAGCTGTTTACTTTTGAATTCCTCCACTTTCTACGAATAAAAAGAGTTTCAGTGATGGGCAAAAGCCAACTTGTCTGGAATGGTGCTGCAAAGTTTTCAATTACTCTGAGAAGATGTACATTTTCCATTACAGTTTTCAGCACCATTAGTCTAGTTACAGAGACAGGCATGTGAATTGCACACTTATTCTTATAAGTCATCAGCAATTACCTCTTTAGAAAACGCCCTGTTTCTCTGGCAGCTTACCAATTTCTCTGATGCTAAAGGTCTTTTAAAAGAAGTGCGCTTCGTGAAATGTTATGCTTCTAAAATACTATCCCCAGGTGATGGAGTTTCCTTACAGGACTTGGCTGTGATTTCTGGTTATGTTGTTAAGCTGTCTCTTACCATTCGATTGATTGTGATAGGGCCCAGAGCCCCCAGTGCAGTTTGAACCCTGTTGGGCAGGGCACTCTACAGCCGCCCAGCCAAAGGAGAAAGGAGTGTTCTCTCTATTTTACAGACTGGGAGCCAGAAATATGAAGTGAGTCTGTGGCAGACCCAGAAACAGAACCCCAATCTCCTGCGTCCTAGGTTGTTGCCTTAACTCAAGATCATCCTTCTGTATATTGATTATGGGCCTGGGACACCAGCAGTACTCACAGGGGTAGGCAGGCCTCAACAGATTGTGCAGGTTTTGTGGGGAAAAGTACCCAAAACGTTGTCCCCTCATCTGAATCTCTTGAGGTCCTTCCCCCCTCACCCTTCCCTACACTCTGGAGTGTACATCAGCGGGATGTCCCAGAGTGTGAACATGGTGAGCATCCCACCAGAGTCTAGGCCTGCAGGGAACTGCATTTTAAAAAGGGGGAAGGTAGGGGACAGCCACAGATGTAGGTGGGGACCAGAACAGGAAATGGCATTTCAACCACAGAGGCAGAAGTTTAGGACTGAATTGGGTAGATTTATTTCAAACTGAGAAGAATCTGAACTGAGCTTGAAGTTCAGATCAGAGGGGCTCATGGTTCAGTTAAGGAGGAAGAAGATTTTTGTGGGAGAAAGAGCTTATACAGCAAGACTGTCCTGTCCATCCCCAAACATCCGTAGTGTGACGCTGTAACCAAAAAGACTAAGGCTTCAGGGGGCCTGGCTGTCTATTGACGTGATGTCAGGCAAAATCGGCTGTTCAAGCAGGGAAGTGTCAAGTCTAGCAATTGCCTTGTGTGTGACTGCGGCTATAGAGCCGGACAGTACAGCATGAATTGGCTCCCTCTGGTAACTCTTAGAACAGGAGGAAGGTGTGATGAAAGAGAACTACTGGCAGCAGAGGGAAGTTCAGCTCTGTGCTTACTAGTCACCCCGCTGGGCGCTGCCCTGGGCACATGAGGGGCCCAGGGTGAATCTTATCCTAGGTTTATTGACATGCTCACTCATGTCACAGCGTTGTGGGGGACTCCTCTGATTGGCTGAGTCAGCGTTCTGGACTCAGCAGCCCCTTGGACCAGACACTAATTAATTGCTTGTTTTCCTGAGATTTTAGCGAGTTCCTTATGTCATGTAGAGAGCTAAGAGTGGAAACATTTCCTGCATCACTCCTGACTATCACAGCCCTTCTCAGAGCACTCAGGCATGTGGTCTGTTAAGAGCACGTCCAGCCAAATGCTGCACATATGCACGCATATTTTCACCATTCTTCATGGTCTTGTGCAGATCTTGTGCAAGTAATGCACCCTTCCAGCCGCAGAGAGAATAGTTATCCCCTCACCCAGTCGCTGGGTTTGCTAACACAAGGCACTGCAGTTGCCTTTCCCTTAACAATCAGGGAAACACTCTATACTCACACTTGCCAATGGATGACAATGGGTACCTACCCTTCTGCTCTCCCTTCCACTGGGGAATGTGAGAAAGAAGAACCTGGCATGAGCCAATGACTTGCAGATCCTGTTCTTTTTTTGATGGGGATGTCTTTAGGATCCATAAGCTGCAGATATTCCTTTTCATTTGGCAGAAAATTCTGTCAGCAAACTTGGGGTGCACAAAATCAGAATTGAAATCTCAAATATCCTCTTCCTTTCCAATTAGGCACAGTTTGCAAAGTAAAATAATGATACTGTAAGTGGAGTAAGGAATTCAAGCAGCAAAAGAGAATCTCAGACCAGTTACACTGACCATATCATTTGCTTGTGCTGCTTTTGAAGTCATTTCTTTGCCCATTTACCCCCACATTCCTTTTTAGCATGCATTAACCCAGTCACAGTTGTACAATAAGGAAATAAGCAAAGTCTTTGTCTATCAGGGCACAATCTGATAGCTCAGCCAGGCAGTCTAGTAAATAAATAAGCAAGTAAAGTATATTTAGAACTCTACAGATTTCTTTCTTTGGTTTTTGAAATTGGAAGGAAAGAGACATTATTAAGCCCAAGTATGGAAAAGCTGCCTACAAGATTTCCATTTAAAGGAACAAGCTTGCTGAAAGAATATGATCCACACATCAAACCAAAACAGCTTTAGGAATAGGGAGTCATTTAAATGATACCTGAAAACATTTTAAGGATGAATTTCCAGTGCACCAAAAGGAAATTGCTAAAAAAAAAGAATAAAAGAATGCTGGACGAATTCATTTTTCTTTTTGTACAGTCAGAATGCTGTTAGGCTTTACTCATATATCTCCTGATGAAACTAAGTTCTGTATGACTGTGACATACTTCCAGGAGAGCTGTGCACATGTATAGGAAGGCAGAGTGTGGCTCTGAGTGCTTGCTTGTCTTACTGCAGAATTAACTTGCATCACACCTTGTGTTGCCCATAATTCAACTCCCATCCACACACACAATCACTTAACTTGAGTGTGATGGTGCTTTTAATGTGAGTGGTCTGGCCTGTCCAGGGGTACAGGCTGTAGCTGGAGTTAGGTCAGCTGCTAACACGACCATGCTGTGCATCTCCGGCATTGTTTCACAGTGTGGCTGCTCTCACTCGAGTGGAGCTAAAGCCAGTGTAGATAAAGCAGGGTAGGCTCTGACTTCACTGCGGAGTTAAATCAAGTACAGTAGAAGGACCCCCGGGTCCCACTGTGCTATGCCCCCATCTACTCTTCATTCAGATAAATCTCCCTAAGGACTTGCTTCTTCAGCAGTCACTCACTCACCTCACTGAAATACCAACAGTTGGATTTGACTGGACACATTAAAGAATTTTGATTTAAATTAAGGATCACGTTAGCTCTTCTTAGTCACTGCATTGTACTGAAAGCTTATGTTCTGTTGGTTTCCACTGCGACCCATAAGTCCCTTTCAGAGTTGCTGCTTTCTGAAATCCAGTCTCCTCTCCTGTAAGAGCACATCCAATGTAATCAAATCGGCATGTGAATTCCCAGCTCGAACAGCCTTGGAAATACTCTCTGGATTAGGTCTCTTCACCTAACCTTCTGCATCACCAGCTGCCTCTCCCTTCTGCTCCACGGTCCTGCTCTGGTCCAGTCCTGCATTGGCTACACCATCAGTGGAGTCAGACACTTGCCCACTGTCTCTGGGGAGCAGTTGAGTGCCGTGCTGCAATGTTTGAATGATGTCTGTTCTGCTCACAGCTCCCACTTGCCTTGCATGTAATCAAACCTGCATTGATTGCCTTTCCCAGGGTTTCCATTGGCATTGTGTCCCTGCCCTTGTCCCCACAGAACAGAAAGTTGCATTTCATTTGCTGATTTATTTTTAGGCTTGTCCAGGGTTTCTCCCTCCTCACCCATTATTATAGTGTTGGGGCACCTCACAGACACTATTGATTTTTGCCTCACTAAACCCTTGTGAAGTAGGAATTTTGCAGATGGGGAAACAACTGCAGGGAGATTCAGATGAGAAGTCCAGCAACAAGGTGGTTTCCATGGAAGCCATGTGGCTACAGCCCTTGGTCAGCTTTGGAAATTTCAGCCTAAATGACTTGCCCAAGGTCACACATAGAGTCTGTGGCAGAGCTGGGAATTGAACCCAGTTCTCCAGAATCCCATCCCAGTGCACTAAGCACTTTCTTTTTCCCAGCATATGTGTGTGGTAATTAGCCTCCTCCCTCATATTCTGTTCTTCACAGAACAGCTTCACCATCACTTCAAAGCATGTGACCCCCTTGTTATTTATGCCTCTTTGCCCTCTCAGCCCATTCTCCCCTCCTGCTCGATCCTGCATTGAAGTCACATACAGAATTTCCTTGCAGAGAACCACTGACACAAATAGCATGCTTGCAAAAATGGATTGCAATGGGACTTTGCATAGTAAGCAATATGTAATAGCTGATCCATGATGCTGCACCAGAAGATGTTCCAGGGGAAATATATTGTCAGTGGCTTCTAGAACGTCTTGTGGTATGTTTATGAGATTAGCTTTCTGAGCAGCAAAAGGACAGAGTTTCACAGACTTAGCTGACTGATTTAGCTTGGTAGCACTGATTTAAATTCTCTAAAGCAAGGGAATTCTCAGGGTTAAGTCTTTCTCTCTACCCTGGAGTCCCCCTGCTGTGCTTCAGCCTTCCAGATCGTTTAGAATGTGAGCTGAGGTCAACTACTACTCTGAGGTTCCCTGAGAAAAGCGATGCTGCTGAGACAGCCTAGGAGCCCACTGGAGGAGCTGAGGGCAGAGAGAAATGGCCTTCGCTCGGCCTTCACTTGGATTGGGCAGTGCTGTGAATGAAGGACAGTGTGATGTTGTGATTCCAAAGGGATGGCAGTGCTCAGACTGGAATGGACTGCAATAATTATGTGCCCCCCATCTTCCCATTCCCACCCCAATCTCCTCCACAGCCGTGCAAACACCTCCGAAATGATAGGGTGCTCCCACTCTATGTTAGCATCTCCCCCTCTGCCGCCTTCCTGACATTAGCCCTCTCCCTGGCCGGGCAGGGAATGAGAGGAGTTGGGCATTACCACTGGTATCCTCCCGTGGGGTTTAGTGTAAATGTAACATGTTGCAACGAGGCAGAAATCTTTTCTCCTGTCGGAACCTGGGGCCTTACCTCTTGTCGTTGGTCACAGAAGAAAATGAGAATGATGGCTCCAGTTTGGCACATCACAGAGCTACCATGCAAGTTCATGTAACTGGCAAGGTCTCCTTGAGTGATGCCCACAGCTGGCGTAGAAATGGGGGGTGCAGGTCAGGAATGAGGTGAGGTGGAAAAGCTGTATTGAGCTCCCAGGACAAGAATTCTGTTGTACTCATGGTCTTCACCACCCCCATCTCGGTGGTGTCTGCATGCCTCCTTGCAGGGTCCATGAAGTGATGTGACTAGCATCTGTCACGTGTGGGCCTTTCCTTCTGTCTCTTCGCTCGGCTGGAGCCAGCATGACTGTCCTGGTGCAAGGGAGCGGAGAGTCAGACCCTGGCGGTGTGCTACAGATGTTGTATAGAAAGCAATCGCATGCACAGCCTTGGACATCAGACCCTGTGTCCCTAGCTGAGGGGAGAGGATGCTCACTCCAGCACTCCCAGGAGGACTCCTCCCTCAGCCTCGCATCCCTCTGTCCCTTCTTCATGCTGCATTGAGCCCAGCGCCCTAAACATCAAGGACACTGGCTCCTACCTGTGCTGAACATCAGTCGTTTGAGTCATTTGTTCCTTAAGCGATTAACATCAGACTCTGTCTGTCAGAGAAACTGAATAGGAATAATTCATGGAGTGTTAGAGTGTTTGGATTTCGGCAGCAAATATTCATCAGTTTAGGAATAAATGATTAAAATGTGCTAATTAAATTCATCTGGCAATGTGGCCAAATCCCAGGAAATAGAGCGGGCTGGTGGCCAGTTTGCTGCACTGCGAAGTTGTGTGTATAAAGAAAACATTGCATCTGCAAGGAAGGGTCAGTGGAGCAGGACTGAGAGAGGAGCAGCCGGCTCCTCTGACAAAGTCCAGTGCATTGTGATGCTTCCATGGGAGGGCAGGCACATTGTCGATACGGCGGACAACACAAACATACTCATGCTGCATGTGACTTGCACATAACACCACCTGTGTGAATAATATATGTAGATATACCTATCTCATAGAGCTGGAAGGGATCCTGAAAGGTCATCGAGTCCAGCCCCCTGCCTTCACAAGCAGGACCAAGTACTGATTTTTGCCCAAGATCCCTAAGTGGCCCCCTCAAGGATTGAACTCACAACCCTGGGTTTAGCAGGCCAATGCTCAAACCACTGAGCTATGCCTCCCCCCTATGTGAACCATGGGCGTAGTTTGGGGAGTAGGGGGGCATTGGCCCCCCCAAACTGCAAGCCTCGGGCAGGCGTGGAATTTCCCCTTCTCCTGTGCAGCCCCATTGGCCTGACTGGAGCTGCCCCCTCAAAGTATGCCTATGGTATTAACTGACCTTTGCACGCCTTCACCCCCACGTTTGTGCATACACACATCGGCTCTGAATTTGTAGGGCTTGAATCCGGTTTTTAGGCTTGCTCTGTACTCAGGTGGTCTTGAGTAACCCCTCTAGCAGTTTTGAAAGGGGCAGTTTTGGAAGGGAGGACTGTGCCCAGAGAGGCTCTTAAGGGGAAACACCCCAGAGGATTCAGAAAGAAGGAAATTCAGAGACGAGGCTGACACTGTACCCTTGTAGCAGGGTACAGGAGTCCGTGCAGTAAATGACTCCACTCGGAACCTGACAAGCTATATTAACGATAGAGTTGAGGCCTCACTCTGAATTCCCATGGGCTTTCCCTTCTTCCAGAAGGGCCCTTCACAGTGTTTTGATGCTCTCTAATGTCCCTTATTTTTATTTTCTCTCACATCATTTTCTGTTTCATGTGTCAGAGTTCAGCATAATCCTCATGCAACGCTGAAACTGTGTAGAAAATGCTTCCTCCTGAGGAGGGAATTGCTGACGGAAGATGTAGGTGTGACATGACATTCATATTAAGCCCGCAGTCCCCTAGTCCCCTTTGGTACTATTCACTGGAATCACAGAGAAACAGTGTAATAGAAACTGAAATTTTAACTCTGTTTGAAATGTCACATGTATTTGTTCTCTTATTATGTGCTTGCAAATGCACCAACAAATTTTATTAAGAGCCATTCAGAGTGACAGGACGGTTAATAAATTAGCTGTTGTCTGTGTGTCACTCGGTAACTTGTGATCATTCACAGCTCTTCCAAGCTAAGTCACTCGGATAAATCTATTTCTGCTCAATTGAATTTAAGGAATTGCCAAGAAATGCCATTGGAATATGCTCAGAGCCCCTCTGACTGGGCCAGGGACGCACTGGATCAAACAAGGAGCAGAGGGTTAGGTGGACAAGGGCTAGTTCTGAGTCACAAATGAGATTCGTGTATTACCACTTGAGCCAGCCAGAAAACGGAATTCAAAGGGTTTCAGAAACATTCTCATCCTGAATCAGGACAAAAAGCCAGCCAAGCAAAATTGTGAATTTTCGCAGCTTGGTACCAGTTTGAAATTTTCCCTTTTCCCAAAAACAAGAAAGACGACACTTTTCTGGTTTATCTTTGGATCGGGTTGGAAAAAATATTGTTGGGATTCTCTGACTGGGCTCAGAATAAAACTTTACAGAAAGCCCCAGTTCATATCCGGGAGAGCTATTCTTACTTGGATTCTACACAGATATACAATTCAGTCAGAGCATCTGTAACATTGCCTAGAAGACGTCACTCATGCTCACGATCACACACACATGCTCACATGTATGTGCTCTCACAGCTGTCCCCCTGCTTTTTTTGTCTTGCTCTCTTTCTCCATCAGCAACTCTTGTTTCTCTTGTGTGCTCTGTTGCTTCATTTAGGTCCCTGCATTATATTCTGGCTTTGCTCTAAGTATTGACCCAAAACCCTGTTCTGAACACCCCTAAACCTTAGGGAAATTCAGATCCAAATTCCATGACTATGCCTTTTCTCTAAGCCAAAACCCAGGCCCAAACAACGCCAGGCTTTGTGCAAGCTGAGATGCAGATCTGAAGTCAGTGGTTCTTGTCCCCCTTTGATTTGAGCAGGTGTTCTCTATGAAGCTCAGTGTACAACACTCTACCCCCCATTAAATCATTTGGGTTCTTTATATTAAAAGCAAAGGAAGAGCACTTGAATCCTTTTTCTATTCAGGTTCTTATCCTGTGCCCATAACCCTGGTGTCAGAGCCCCTTCTAGCAAAGCATTAGGCACGAGACCGGCATTTGCCACAGCTGGTGAATTCTCCATTCCTCTTCTCTGAATAACTTTCCTCTCCACGGAGACAGAACAAAGAATCTCGCCTTTGAAATAGAAGATTGTCCGATTTTCGTATTGACGTCCGCTGTTATCCATCAGCCAGAGAGTCAAAATCACAAGTGCCCCCAGCGTAGTGATTAGGTGCTCTAAACTTCCCATATAATATAAGACTTCCACTCGGGCAGTCAGGTAGAGAAGCAAAGCTCTATAAGGTATCACCTGGCTATAGCTATTACACCCGAGACACAGTCCCAGATAAGGGGGCAGGGAGGAAATCTTGCTTCGTGGTTGTTACAATACAGGAAGGAATGACCATCAAAGACGTACATCAGGACCTTCATTGGGATTTTAACCCCTAAACGGTAGCAGGTATAGCCGAACATTGCTCTTAAAGCCAGGGCTTGTTATTTGAGAGCAAATATCCCGTGAATGGAGAGGAGGCTGCTGTATTTGCATAGCAATGAGGCATTCCACTGGTCTCGAGAACCAAAGTTGATTTTCTTTTCCAGTTAAAAGCAGGCATGAGTGGTATTTATTAATCTGAGTCCAGCTCTGAATGCATTTAGCGATTCAAGTCCAATTAGTTTTCAGAGTGCCCAGGTAGGAAGTAATCGTTAAAAACATGTAAATTAAGTTACTGGGGAGCTTAATAGATTAGTCATTGACTTTCCAGCTTATGTTGGAGCTTAACCTTCAGCTGAAATTAATCACCAAACATTTCTCAGAGCCGGCTATAAAAGGTCAGAGCTCGGTGGCTAATGCATTGGCTAAATGAAACCCTTACCTCAAAACCAAATTGAGGAAGGGGGCAGAAAGAAAGATGAAGTGCTGTGAAACTCCATCCCATGGAGCAGAGACTTAAACACAGCCCTCCCTTGATATTTGCCTGTGAGAAATGAGCCAAGCATGTAACATCTGTGCTCACAAAGCCATTTCATGCAAAAAACAAATCCCCTAATTGCTCTGAACACAGAGTTGTTGGGGTTTTTATTTTATTTTTTTTTGTATTGGCTGCAGGTGAATCCAAGGTTTGCCTGGCGTGGCAGTGCCTTCTGACCCAGGGGGCTTCTCCCTCTCACTCACTCGATTGCGTCCTAGGCAAACAAGAGCCAAGTCCCCTTTGCAAAGGACTGTCCTTTGGGGTAGGGCGTAATTCCAGACAGCGAAGCCAAGCAGCTCTGGAAAACTATTCTGAACTCCATTAATATTTGGCCTCTGGTAGCCACTGGCAGAGCACAGCAGCACTGAATCTGGTAGTTTATGAACAGTGTTACATATTCTTGTGAGACAGTAGATGGTGCTCTTTATTTTAACTATCCATAGCTCGAGATTTCTCCCATAACAATGTGGGTTATAATCTCTCTACCTAGCTGCAGTACAGCAGTACTGCATGGCTCCCATCACAACAGGCTCAAAGCTACACAGTATATTTGGAGTGAACAAAAAGGGATGGGGATGCTGAGGAACTCATCCCTAAGTCAAACGCCAGCAAGCACAGAGATGTCCAATACCCAGCGCTTCCCCGCCCAAACCATCATCAGTCTGTGGCGAAAAACTATGAGCCGAATTGTGCTGTGCCATCTTTCCCGGGGCTGGCACAGATGTGTCTGCAGCTAGTCTATGCATCAGTATTGACAAACCAGAGGCTGTTTCTCAGGGAAGGCAGAGCAATCCTTTGAGTCAGGTATGATGCAAACTTTACTCTCTGCTGTGAATAGGTCCTGATTATATGGCACCTTCCCTGGGCAATTGAGCCTCCATATGTCACAGGTCACCAGCCAGCCACCCTGTCACACAGTCCCTAACAGCTGCCTGCCTCCCGACTCCATGTCTCTCACATGAGAGTCTTAAGAAGGAACCACTTCAACTCCATCAACAATGCACTGGACTAGTGTTTGATCAAAGGACCAGAGTGTGTGAGGGCTGAGTCACCAGCTGTGTTCAATATGGGAGAACTCCCCGGTGTGTACTGAGGGTTTCAGGCAGAGGACTGGACTAGAAAGGAAACAGGAGACAGTAAGGAGAATTCCTGTAATGCCGAAGCCAAGGTTGAGGCTTGGGAAACTGAGGCTGAAAAGAACTGACAAAGTAGGGAAACTTCCAGAGCTCCTGTCAGTGGGAAATGATCACACTTGAGCTACAAATAGCTTCTACTAATTCAGGACGTGAGAATCCCGTCTCACCCAAGCACGTATTGTAGTGAAGAGCATTGCCTTTCTAGGAATGATCCTTTCCCTGAACTCTGTGATTTGCTGGATTTTTATTGCGGTGATTTTTTATAAGATGCAGGCAGCAACCTTTAGCAGGAGGAAAAAAGTTACTAAGAAAGACACCAATTTGTGACAGACATCTGAAGAAGCTATTTCTAAAACTGCAATTACCAGAAAAGGGAACAAATTACTACTTACTTCAGAGACTTTCACACATGGAGAATCAGAGCTGTGGAAAATAATCAGGGCAATATGTTTGCAAAAATACATTATTTATATTGAAATATTTTACAGTGAAAGGTCACCAAGTGAAATTGAAGGTTAGCAAGTAGTAAAATGCCAGGGTATCCATTATCATGGTACAGCTTATGGTCAACTTTGATTAAGCTTACATTAGGCACATTTTCAATCTATTAAGCAAGCCTATGTGAGAATCCAGCCACAGGTTTCTAGGAAAAATAGGCTGAAGTGTCCACATGCCACTCCTAGCCTGGCCAACATATTCTTTTGTACCTGTAGTGGGCCAGGACCTTACTAACAGGATTATGTAGGGCCTACACAAAACACCATCATTCAGCGTGTTACTATGACACAGGCATTGTGGGGAGAGTTGCAGGATAGAAGGTCCTCCAGGATCCCTGAATTCTTCTCATGCCCATCCCCAAAGCCCTGGATCTGGAGGGCGCTCCATCCCTTCTCGGCAGGCTGTTTCCAACCCTACATCCCCCTGTACCCTCTAGGAGAGGGTGTCTTCATTCCAGGCAGTTTTCAACCTCTGGAGCACTCCCAGTCCCCTCTGGCCACATAACAGGGAGCCCCACACTGGACCTGAACTCTTAAGGCATTGACCTACTTTCACCCTATTTCAACATGAGGTAATGGGAGCGGAGCAGCCGGAGGCTCTTCAGAAATGCCCTGCGTGTGAACCAACCCTCCTAGATCCTTCTCTCCAAACTGCAGTCCAGCTCTCAGCACCTTGGAGAGGTCACAACGTTTGGCTAGATTTGTATTTTACTAATAAAATAGTTGAATTCCCTGCACTGCTGAGATTCTTAGTTTCAGCACCGTTAGCTTCTCTTTATGCGGGTTGATAAAGTCTTGGGTCGCAGCCTGATGAAGTTAATCGACAGGCTCCCACTGACTGCGGTGAGCTCTGGGTCAGGTCCTAAAGAAAGGTGATGCACTGTGTGAAAATGAGCATAGCTGGTATTTTTTGTGAGCATAAATTAAAAGGGAAAAAATAACTAGAACCTCCCTGTTTCCTGTGTATGAACATCTTCCTTCACTCTGAATCTGTTCTGGCTGGGGACAAGTGAGTGATGAAACAAATGCAGAACTTTGTAACTGTGCTCTATGTGTTGGGAACAGCCTTATACAGAAAAGGGGCAGAGGGTTCATCTCATTGCTTGGGGCTCACTAGCTCCCAGGAGAGATGGGGGAAAGGACAACTTGCATTTCAGCGATGTATTTCATCTCAAGCACAAACCAAGGTGTAAGCAATGTACAGGGATCACTTCCCCCACATCTGAGACACTGCTGAGTGTAGCCACATCCCCACACTGCTCCGTTACTAACCATTCACCATTGTCACTGTTGTGGAAAAAGCAATTGTCAGGAACTGGCTTATTTTCAGTCTGTCGTTTGGTTCTGATGGTCTTGATTGAAGTAAGCTGTGAATGCACTGGGGGGAGGCAGTAAAATCACAAACCAGGGTTCCGATTGTGAGCATGAATCAATGAACTGTTGAAAAAAAAATGAGGATAAATCGGAATTTTGCAACACAAATGGAACTGGTAAGAAGTTGCACGTGAACCAGTGTTGCTTTTTATGTCACAGCTTTTAACGAGCTCACCATAAAATTAAAAGAAAAGTTCTGTTTGACTTACAGTTTTGAACAGAGTAACAGCAGGAGCTGGGTTTAACAGAGAGTGTAAAAAAGACCCCCCCCCCCAAATAAACAAACTGAAATGATTCCAACAGAACAAACCCCGTCATTATAATGAACAGATAAAGACAAGCATCCCACAGCTTCTTTAGCCTGAAGCCTATCAGCTGAAATGTCACTACAGAGCAGACCTTTCTGTACCAATAGAGTCTGTGGGGGAGCGGTGGGGAGGAGGAGGTGGGCGGATAAGTGTGTATCACAGGGTAACAAAAACAAGAAGGTACCATCCAGCGTCAGAGCTTTTGCGCTGTAAGGCTAAAATTTCCATTTCTAAGACCATGGAAAACCTAACACTTGCTGAGCAAGATAGACCTGGTTCAAGGGGACCAGATGTTTTTTCTGCTTGCTCCACAGTGGCATGTTAAACAGAGCTGGGCTCTGGTGCCACTTTTAGAGCCTTTTATTGAGATCTTTGATTGCTGGCATCATTTTTTCTCAGCAAGTATTATGTTATAAAAGAAAGCTGGATGTTAGACACTCAGTGTGTACACACACATATCATCACCCACACCCACCCCTGCATCCTTATTTGACATTCCAATATAAATATTATCCCTTTGGAAGCTTTAAACTTGCTGATTGTATCAACTACGTTAAAAAAGAAAAAAAGCCCAAATTTGGAAACTTTTCTCTTTTGTTTTCCTCTACAGATAAATTGTGTGTCTGCCTGGCACTATCCACAGGGCTCTTTTATCATTCCCCATCTGATTCCTTTAGATGTCTCTTTTGTAAGAAGATGAAATCTCTCTTTTTTTCCCCTTCCCTTTTATTTTATTTTTAATAGATCATTTTAATACCCAGTCAAACTGTGAAGCTTTCCCAGCTGCATCTAAGCTGTTCCAAAAGGCTTAGAAAAGATATACAAAGACAGCTTTCCTTGGGCACCACAGAAGCCCACACAGTGTAGCAGATAACTGCACTGGGTGTTGCAAGAGACCACAGTTGGGGAGCGGATGGGGACAGGTGATTCACATGAGAAGGCTACGCACTCTGTTACTATCAGTTGTGGCTCACACCATCTGTGTTATTGCTAGGGTTCAGAAACGTAAGACTAGATCCTCAGCTGGTGTAAATTGGCATAATTCCATTGACTTCAATGGTGCTACATTGATTTATACCAGCTGAGAATCTGGCCCATAATTAGGGTTACACACCTTTGCCCACATGGCTAATGCCCTCTGACTGCTGACTGGGCAGAATTCAAGGGGTTCGAAGAATGATACAGGGAACTGAAAATCCCCTGAGAATACAGATTGAAAATATTGGGATGGGTATCTTAGAAAGAAGATGAGTAAGGGGTGGGCTGGGGGTAATCAAAGTATATAAAAACTGAATGGGATAGAGATGGGAGATCATGTCCTTCTGTTCTCCCTATTTTGCAGCATGAGAACAAGGGGACATCCAGTTAAATGAAAAGTTGGCAAATTCAAAACTGATCAAATGCTTTTTTACACAATAGATGATTGGACTGTGAAACTCACCACCAAAGGAGGATTTTGAGGCCAAGAACTTAATGAAAATGTGGATAGGACATTTATATGAATAAGAAGAACATGCAGTGTTATCGTGATTAATATTTAGGAAAGGATATTAAATCTCATAGCCGGGGTTAAAGCTATCTAAAACTATTTGGGACCAGGAAGAGACTTAAGGTGGGGACACATTATCCCACATCTGCTACTGCAAAGTTTTTATACCTTCCATTAAAGTATCTGGTGCTGGCCTCAGTCTGAGACATGACACCAGGTTAGATGGACCTGACATCTGCTTGGAAAGCAATACAGCAGTGCACAGACAATCCAGGAAGTTTTTGGAGAGTGTTGGGGACAACTTCTTGGTGAAAGTGCTGGAGGAACCAGCTAGGGGCTGTGCCCCTCTTGACCAGGTGCTCACAGACAGGGAAGAATTGGGAGGGGAAGTAGAAGTGGGTGGCAACCTGGGCAGCACTGACCATGAGATGGTCGAGTTCAGAATCTGGGCAAAAGGAAGAAAGGAGATCAGCAGAATATGGACCCTGGACTTCAGCAAAGCAGACTTTGACTCCCTCAGGGAACAGATGGGCAGGATCCCCTGGGAGGCTTATATGAGGGGGAAAGGAGTCCAGGACAGCTGGCTGTATTTTAAAGAAGCCTTATTGAGGGGCCAGGAACAAACCATCCCGATGTGCAGAAAGAATAGCAAATATAGCAGGTGACCAGCTTGGCTTAACAGAGAAATCTTCGGTGAGCTTAAACACAGAAAGGAAGCTTACAAGAAGTGGAAACTTGGACAGATGACTATGGAGGAGTATAAAAATATTGCTTGAACATGCAGGGGTGTCATCAGGAAGGCCAAAGCAGAATTGGAGTTGCTGCTAGCAAGGGATGTGAAACGTAACAAGAAGGGTTTCTACAGGTATGTTAGCAACAAGAAGAAGGTCAGGGAAAGTGTGGAACCCTTACTGAATGGGGGAGGCAACCTATTGACAGATGATGTGGAAAAAGCTGAAGTACTCAATGCTTTTTTTGCCTCGATCTTCACAGACAAGGTCAGCTCCCAGACTGCTGCACTGGGCAGCACAGTATGGGGAAGAGGTGAGAAGCCCTCAGTGGTGAAAGAATAGGTTAAGGACTATTTAGAAAATTTGGGCATGCACAAGTCCTTGAGTCTGGATCTAATGCATCCCAGGGTGCTAAGGGAGTTGGCTGATGTGATTGCAGAGCCATTGGCATTATCTTTGAAAACTCATGGCGATCGGGGGAGGTCCCGCATGATTGGGAAAAAGCAAATATAGTGCCCATCTTTAAAAAGGGGAAGGAGAATCCAGGGAACTACAGACCAGTCAGTCTCACCTCAATCCCTGGAAAAATCATGGAGCAGGTCCTCAAGGAATCCATTTTATAGCACTTGGAGGAGAGAAAGGTGATCAGGAACAGTCAACATGGCTTCACCAAGGGCAAATCATGCCTGACCAACCTGATATCTTATCATAGAAGGCAAACTGGCTCTGTGGATATGGGGAAAGTGGTGGACGTAATATATCTTGCCTTTAGCAAAGCTTTTGATACGGTCTCCCATAGTATTCCTGCCAGCAAGTTAAAGACGTATGGATTGGATGAATGGATATAAAGTGGATAGAAAGCTGGCTAGATCGTTGGGCTCAACAGGTCCAATGTCTAGTTGGCAGCCGGTATCAAGCAGAGTGCCCCAGGGGTCAGTCCTGGGGCCAGTTTTGTTCAACATCTTCATCAATTATCTGGATGATGAGATGAATTGCACCCTCAGCAAGTTCGCGGATGACACTAAGCTGGGGGGAGAGGCATATATGCTGGAGGGTGGGGATAGGATCCAGAGTAACCTAGACAATTAGAGGATTGGGCCAAAATAAATCTGATGAGGTTCATCAAGGACAAGTGCAGATTCCTGCACTTAGGACAGAAGAATCCTATGCACTGCTACAGACTGGGGACCAACTGGCTAAGCAGCGATTCTGCAGAAAAGGACTTGGGCATTACAGAAGCTGGATATGAGTCAACAGTGTGCCCTTGTTTCCAAGAAGGCTAACAGCATATTGGGCTGCATTAGTAGGAGCATTGCCAGCAGATCGAGGGAAGTAATTATTCCCCTCTATTCAGCACTGGTGAGGCCACATCTGGAGTATTGTGTCCAGTTTTGGGCCTCCCACTACAGAAATGATGTGGACAAATTGGAGAGAATCCAGCGGAGGGCAACGAAAATGATTAGGGGGCTGGAGCACATGACTTATGAGGAGAGGCTGATGGAATTGGGCTTATTTAGTCTGCAGAAGAGACGAGTGAGGGGGGATTTGATAGCAGCCTTCAACTACCTGAAGGGGGGTTCCAAAGAGGATGGAGCTCAGCTGTTGTCAGTGGTGGCAGATGACAGAACAAGGAGCAATGGTCTCAAGTTGCAGTGGGGGAGGTCTAAGTTGGATATTAGGAAAAATAATTTCACTAGGAGGGTGGCGAAGCACTGGAATGGGTTACCTAGGGAGGTGGTGAAATCTCCATCCTTGGAGGTTTTTAAGGCCTGGCTTGACAAAGCCCTGGCTGGGATGATTTAGTTGGGGTTGGTTCTGCTTTGAGCAGGGGATTGGACTAGATGACCTCCTGAGGTCTCTTCTAACCCTACTCTTCCATGATTCTATGACCTCAGGTCTGATCCACTCTGTCAATTCCTATTTTCCTATAGTCAATGAAGACACCTCACCAGCATCGTTCTAACTAAGCTTCATAGGATTCAGCACTGTTTGGTTTCTCTTATAGCTATTACTGTGTCTGAGGAGAGCTCTGCACACATTTCTATAACTTCAGGGCTACAAATCTTGGATTATTGTAGATTTTGTTTTTTAAATGGTAAAAGAGACTGAGGAGAGCAGGGATTAGGGATGGGCTATGGGACTTTCATCTTTACATCACGTTGAAATCCAACCCAGTTTGGCAGTGGTCACAAATCATTCCTCTCCGAGGCTCTGTGACGGACCGTGTGAAGTGATGTGGTGATCTCAGCCCAGTTGCCGGAGTGGGCACATGTCTGCAACCAGTCACTAAGCAAAACATCAAAAGCAGTAATACATGACTCACTCCATGGGTAGTTTCAGAGGAGATTAAAGAGTGGCTGAGATATGGAGACTGAACTGGCTGTGGATACCCCTGGGAGAAGCTCTGGTTAAGGAACTATGAAGGCGTGCATGCGAGTTTTGTCCTGCCACTGCCCATGCTGTACCAGCGCTACTCCAGTCTCCAGGGCTGTCCGTCTGCAGCAGAACTTAATTCACTGATGAGCAAACAACAGAAGCCCCCCTATGTCCCACAGCCAGGCCCACATCCTTGCTCTGGTGTGCCCTGGACACTGGGAGAAGGATAGCATGCAAGTCCCTTCCCTCATACCCATAACTCCCAAGCAGGCAGATTTATTTCTCAGACCTGTTAATTTCTGCCACTGTAAAGTTTCCTTCATTTTTTTTTTTTGATTAAAATACTGAGTTTGTGACATTTTCCCCAACGTGCTCATAAAGCAATCGGCTTGTAAGCTGTTTGCTTTCACCTTCCGAATGTAGTATGGCGTGGAAGGGGAGTGAGCAGCCTAGCTGTCCCTGCTTAATGCTACATTGGTAATGTCATTTACTAGGCTTTCAAATACAGTCTGCTGAATAAACGAACAAGGTGAACTGTACTGGAAAACTATCCCAGTCAGATTCCTATGCATTGCAAACAGCGCCTAACGGCTTTCTGGTATCCTCTTGCCACAATCCTTAAATGCTCAAATAGCCCTGACAGAATAGTTGCAATGAAAGCTGCAGTTTATAGGTAGGAAAATAGGATTGATTTGCTGTAACCACATATCAGAGCATGAAGTGGCACTTTTACACATGTATCAACCATTACATGTCAGTAGGCAGCAGAAAAGTCGTCTTGTTTGTTTTTTTAATAGCAATTGCACAGCACCTAGAAAGAGCCATTTTTACACACACATTCAGGGCGCTAAGGCAGGAAAATATGTTAAGAATGAACAAAAGTGCATTCACTGGAGTAAAGGCTATTCATTCCCGTCCTTTTTTGTTTTAGTCGTCTCAACATTCTGCTAACAGCTAACAAGTGTTTCGGAGTAATTTTTCTAGACATTGCAGCTGTTAAACGATCTGCCTGTGGACAGTGCATTTAAATCAAAACGACAGTCATGTCTATATCTGAAGTAGCATTGCAACCACCAGGAACCTGAGCGCATGGAGACCAGGCATCCCCAGCAGGATTTTGAACCGTTTCTGGGAGACCAAGACTAAGAGGCCCTACACTCAGCTGTGAGCACGACTTCTGTCCAGACAGTTGCTTGCAAAGTGGTAGAAATCCAGAACAGTAATTATGCAACACCTTCGTTGTCACGTTCATGAAGAATGTGCAAGCGGGGAATTTGACCCATGGTAAGGATGCTAATCGGAGCTGGAGCCAAACAGTCACTCTTCTTGGGAAGAGGAAATGCACCCCAGCAAAAGATCTGCGTACCACTCTCCAATCCCGAGTTAGGCTCTATTTGGAGTCAAGTATCAGGGGGTAGCCGTGTTAGTCTGTATCTACAAAAACAACAAGGAGTCCGGACGGTGGCACCTTAAAGACTAACAGATTTATTTGGGCATAAGCTTTCGAAGTGGGTAAAAACCTCACTTCAAGTGAGGTTTTTACCCATGAAAGCTTATGCCCAAATAAATCTGTTAGTCTTTAACGTGCCACCAGACTCCTTGCTCTATTTGGAGGCTCTTAGGTTGGGGCATTGACTATGTACTGGATCCCTGCACAGGGTCGAATCGTAACCCAGGGGCTCCGTCCTCAAATCTTTCAAAGATGGCAGAATGCATGGGACTAGGAATTCCCTCTACCCATATAATAAGGAAGGGGAAAGGCCTGTGTCTCCAGCTGTCCCCCCCACCACTGCACATTAGGTCAATCAGGGCAGCATGAGCAAATGGGCTTTCATGGGGAGGACACACTTCTGTAGGGAAGTTCTGCTTCTGGAAGTTCCTCCCTCACCTCACCCAGGTGATATTGCCTCTCTGGGTAGGATTAGGATGACAAGAGGATCATGGCAGCATATCAGCAAACACAAACCTATTTCTCAGTCTCTGTCTCCTACACTCTTCTCTCCAGCACCCCATGGGTAGCTCTTTGTGAAGAGAGTTTGCAGCTTTTAATGGCATTAATCTGTCACCATGTGCCAGAGGGGGAACAGTTTGTCTCTGCTTCCTAACTGTAATAACTACATATTGAACACCGCCGGACTTGATTTATTAACAATGAGATTTTACAAGCCACCTGCTATTGATAAATGGCTGCAATTTTAGCCTCTCAACCCCTCCTCCCCCCAATCAATACCTTTTAATTGAGTCAAATCTCAACAAATTAAATTAAAGTCAACCCCCAAAATAGTCCCAAAGCAAACAAATGAATTTGTGTAAAAATTACCACTTTGACATATTATCAGTGAATAAAAAAAAAATGGGCCAAGTTACTTTCTCTCCTCTGGCGATGTTCATTTCTGCATGGCCTCGTGGTTACGTATATATACCTTGAAGATCTGCTTAGGTAGGATTTAGCATGTGGCCTATGCATCACATGACACTCTGCACAGACTGAATTTCACCTCATTCATCCCAGTCTAGAAGAAATTAAACAGGAAAAAAAAGCAAACGTGATGCTTGGAGGAAACAAATATTAAAATATTCCTTCTAAAGAGTTAATCACAAACGGGCTGGCGATTCAGAACAAATACAGAAAATACCTGAAAGTCGCAGTTCTTCAACAAAAAAACTTCAAAAACAAACTCCAACGAGAAACTGCAGAACTGGAATTAATTTGCAAACTGGACACCATTAAATTAGGCTTGAATAAAGACTGGGAGTGGATGGGTCATTACACAAAGTAGAAACTATTTCCCCGTGCTAATTTTTCCCCTACTGTTACTCACACCTTCTTGTCAACTGTTTGAAATGGGCCATCCTGATTATCACTACAAAAGTTTTTTTTCCTCCTGCTGATAATAGCCCACCTTAATTGATTAGCCTCGTTAGAGTTGGTATGGCAACCCCCATTTTTTCATGTTCTCTGTATATATATATCTTCCAACTGTATTTTCCACTGCATGCATCTGATGAAGTGGGTTTTAGCCCACTTAAGCTTATGCCAAATAAATGTGTTAGTCTCTAAGGTGCCACAAGTAGTCCTCATTCTTTTTGCTGATACAGACTAGCACGGCTACCACTCTGAAACAAATATTGAGTCTCTTGTGTCTGGAAACAGGTTGGAAAAACTCCTTAACTGGAGCTTTCTTGTCAGAGAGCCTATTATTAACGACCATGGCTGGGTCAGATATAGCATTTCTGCCACCCAAGACTGGACGTTTCCCAACAGTGCGTCTAGGAAGTACAGAGGCTGAAGGGAAATTGAAGCAAACATAAGAAATATGTTAACTAAACTTTTTCAGTTTTCATTGTGTCTTGCTTAATTTTCCCCAATAAATCCACAAGTGTCAGCACCATTCAGTTCTCTCTGCGGGATTCGGCTGGTGGCTAGAAAGGGGACTTGAAGTCCGCCTTCCAGGGTTCTATTCCTGGCTCTTTTACAGTCATTTTCTGTGTGTAGCATAGCACTAGTACTGCTTGCCCTCCTTCACGTAGCTGTTGGGACACGTCGTCATTGTTTCATAGGTTCATAGATTCCAAGGCCAGAAGGGAGCATTGTGATCATCCTGTATACCATGGGCCATAGAACTGCCCCAGGGGGAATGGTGACTACCACGACCCTAGGTAAGCAGTTCCAATGGTTAATTACTGTCACTGTTAAATATGTATACCTTATTTCCAGTCTGAATTTGTCTATCTGCAATGTCCAGCCATTGGATGATGTTAGACCTTTCTCTACTAGATTGAAGAGCCCATTATTAAATATTTGTTCCCCCTGTAGGTTCTTGTAGACCGTAATCAAGTCACCCCTTAACCCTTTGGTTTCTTTTAAGCTGAGTAGGTGGAGCTTCTTGAGTCTGTCACCATAAGGCAGGTTTTCTAACCCTTTAATCATTCTCATGGCTCTTCTCTGAACCCTCTGCAATTTATAAGAACTGGACACAGTATTCCAGCGCCAAATACAGCGGTAAAATAACCTCTCTACTCCTATTCAAGATTCCCCTGTTTATGCATCCATGGATCTAATTAGCTCTTTTGGTTTCTAAACTGCTTTAAGAGCTTTGGCAGTATTAATACAAGTTATAAATATGGCAAATGACAAGGAATGAAATAGCAAGCAATATATATGTCCAGTGCTTCCACTAAGATTTTAGGTCCTATTTTTCGAGTACGAGTTATTTTGTGACATAATTTTGCAGCAATGGCTATATCTAGAAAGCACTTGCATTGGCCGGGTCTTTCTCATTTCCCACTTCATTGGCTGCGTTTCTGATTTCTATTTCTCATATTGTTGGCTTCAACTGATATGTACTAATTCTATTGTAGGATGCTGTACAAAATAGAACTGTCTCGTAAACAATTGCTTATTGGGCTCCTTTCCAGGGTGATATGTATTTTTGGTAATGCATATGGCAGCAGTGGAGAAAGCAGCACTTACGTGTGCATATTAGAGCTGTATTCACGCGTCAGATATCGGCTGTACAACAATTTCTAATTACAAAAACGTGTTGCATTTCTGCCCAGCACTCCATAATGGACCCTGCCTATTTTTTGCCTGGTGTAACTCCGTTTGGGTCAATATAATTACACCCACAGACAACATGGCTCTTTTATCTCCTTTGATGTCAGCCTCACAACAAAGAGATTTGCAGTCTTCCAGAATACAAGCCTGGGCATGCACAGGACATTATTGATTTTGGAGGGGTGGGGGAAGGCCTTCATTGCTTGCACATCATGGGTGCCTTACTTGTGTGATTAAAGAGCTGCCTCTGAAGCTTGGGCATGTTTCCAGGGAGAAGGCTCGGATGGCTCGCCCAGCCATTTTTCCTCTGTCAAGCTGACTTGATATTTGACATTTGAGGGCAAGGCTCTCCTAATTCCAACCACTTTTCACTCTTCACTGGGGCTTTCATAGCTTCAGCCCCAGCTTCCTCCCTCACCTTTATTACCTTGGTTTATTTTTTAATATTGCTCTTGTTTTCACTCCTCAGACTTCTGCCTCGCTTTTCTAACAGCTAATCTTATAAAATATTTCACTCTTTGCAGCATAATTGGTACCTTGCGGCTACCCCATTCTGCGAGCTCTGACACACACCCCAGCCAGCCACATTGGATAGTCCTACCCAAGCATGTCTGCTGCATCGCCCCAGCTTCTCTTCAGAAATCCCCTTATTTATCATCTATGCAGCAGTTTGGACCAATCTGGACTGTGACTCTGCCATGTTGCATAACCTAAGCAGATCTGGGCCAGATCAGTACATGGAGAAATCAACACAAGGTGTGGTATTGGTAAGAGGGTACTGCCGATGGGCCAGACTGATGGAGCAGTGCCCGTTTGCACCATCCAAGGATCTGTCTCGATGAGATACAGAACTGAAGTTTTAATTGCATGTCATCATTCAACAGCTGGTGAACTGGCGGTGTTAGTCTCTGTGTCCTGGCTGAATTTGAGTGTGCGTAACTACACGCCTTAGTTAAGTCCCACTATACTTCCTCCATATGCCCCATCGCAAACTCTTATGTAATGCTGCTCTGTGCTTGTAAACTTGGGTCAACTTCCACTCAAAAGAGGTTTGGTGGATGAAATGCTTCCTGTACATACAGCTTGTAAGTACCCTGAGGTGTCCACCTTCCGGGCGACTCTTCATTCTGTAAGGAAAATGGATTATTTATTATGAATATTATTAATTCTGAGCCCACATGGAGTACTACCCCCATGTCGTTCCAACTGTACTGCCCCTGAAATCAGCAGGATTGTTTGATGGGTAAGTTACCAAGCTCAGTCTGAGTGAGGCTAGCAGAGTCAGGCCCTGCATTATTATGATTTGTAGAAGGGTATGGAAGACAAAGTGAAGGTGCAGCATTCATTTGGGAGAAAGCAGATAGCCTGAATCTATTCAGCTATAGTTTGATCCAAGCCCAGCTGCCTGAATTCAGCCATATTTGAAATATGAACGCAAATATCAGATATGAACTTATGTTAACAGCTTTTTAGACTTTGCTTATTTATGGTAGAAATTGCAGAAGTCCTGTGGAAATTATGAGGTACACAAATGCACAGTTTAATATAGCGTACCATGATCTGCACTAACATGCCACACATCAGGCCTGGCTTTGTTACAAATTAGGTAGAAGGTGTGATTAAGTGCAGCCTTTCTCTCCCCCCTCCCTTTGCTTTCTTTGGATTTATTCCTAAAAGCCTCCGTCTCCCATAGTTTCCAGTCTCCTCCTTAGCTAAGGTGCAGCAATCCACAACTGTCATGAATCAAATCTGAGCAGCTTGATCAGTTTCCAAAGAAGAAGAAAAAGAAAAAGAAAACGTAGGAGTAAAAGTGATTTTAGGGTCATTATAAACACCGAGAGCTTCCAGCTAGCACTAAAATATTGTTATGCACTGTCAGGATTCTGCAGGCAGCCCTGCGCTGGGGCAATGCAGAGTGGTTGTGCCACAGAGCCGTGTCACACCCCTAGCCCCTCCCTGGGCTCCAGCCGAAACACCATCACCACTGAAATAAATGCAGCATGTACCCCCCCACACCACCACCACCACTCACTGCTGGATGCTTTGGAGAAAGGGGGCAGAGAATCTCCCTCCACCCACACTCTTTAGGCAGCTAATACTGACCATGGTGGCGTAGGCTGGTGCATGCTCTCCAAGTCCACAAGTGCATGGATGTGTGAAGGCATCCCAGGGCCAGCCTGTCCTTAGGTGCTTCCTATTTTGACTGTTCCTACAAGCTGCATGCAGCGCCACTGACCCTTATTTAAACGAGTTTAATTTTAAAACCTAGCCCAGGAATAAAGCAGGCAGGAGGGGAGATTAGGTGACAGGCTCTACTGCTGAATCTGTCCCTCGCTCCCGGAGTAAGAAACGATGTTGCTTCTCTCAGCAATGTGGACGCTCCCAGCAGGAGGCGCGCAAATGTCTTTTGTAATTGGAAATGCTCCTTTTCCAATATAGAGAGAGTTTTTCCACAGTTTAATCCCAGTGCAAAGTGCTTTGTTCTCACCTACATGAGCTGTGCTGCTGCTTTGCTCAGCCTTAAGGGTACAGTTTTCCTTTAAATTGCCCTAATTCCCACTGTTTCCTGAGATGCTGCTTTGATGAAATGGCTTGAAATGCAGGCCCTTGCCAAGGCAGCAGCCTTCGGGCTTGACTCTGATCTGACCGACTCTGGTGTAAATCAGGACTAGCCCCCCTGGAACCAATGCAGTAACACTGGGGGAAAACTGATGAAAGGAAGATCAGAATCCAAGCCCTTTATCTTCTCTTATTAGAAGAGGAAGGTGCTGGTTTTTACTAGGAACATGACTGTATTGAGCGACACAATGACACATCCCCTGTTGAGTTTCCAGAACCAGCTGAGGAGGCCTCTCCCTAAAGAGACTGAACTGCTTTTGCTAGTTTGGCTCTTCAATTGCTTCCCTTTGTCTCTTTCAGTATCACAGTGCACTTCTTTCTGGAGCTGGCTGGCTCTTCTTCCTTCTTTCCTCTTGGCTCCAGTCTGCACGCTCACTAGGCATCAGGAGACAAACGTCCTTCTTCATGCTTTGCTTTCTGGGCTAGGACTAGTTGGCATCTCCATTGCAGCAAGATTACAGGGCTGCAGATGGAATGCTGAGTCATGTTTTTAAAAACTTTCTCTAGCTTTGTGCACGCAGTTTAATTGCAGCGCCAATGAAAGACACCCAGCTGCTGGAGTATGGAGAATGCATAAATCCTACACTTTCCTTCTTTCACATGTAAGCCCAGGTTTGCAGTGTGAAAGTTTCTGTAGTTCTCAAGTCTGTCTGCTCAGAAGAAACTGAGCCAGCGAACTAAAGCAAATTAGCACCCAGTGTTTAATGATACATTTGGGGATGACAGTTCTGTTTCTCACTGCCATGATCCTTCTCCAGCATCCACACCTCCTGGCCTAGTCACCCTGCATTTGTCTCCTCCTCTTCCTGACCTCCCCCTCTGACCTCCCTTTCTTTAAAGGCACTGTGACTTTTATCACCTCTCTGTGACACATCTGATGAGGCCTGGGGGTCATGTGATGTGATAGGCCTGCACCACTAAACACACACCAGCCATCACAGTGACAAAGACTCTGACCCTGCTGAGCCTTGGGCACTGATGTCAGTGGTGCTTCACACTTCCTGATAGATAAGCAGGTGTGTTTGCAGGGAAGGAGAGGAAGCCCTGGGAGATCTCTTTGATATCTTTCTCCCGTCAGCCCTCCCCCTTCAGCTCTTTTATCCCAGATCTCACATAAGACTTCTCACTCCTGGAGGGGAAAATGTTTCTCAGTTGAGCAGAGGGGTCACTATTGATCAGGATGAAGCATTCTCAGCAGCCATCAGGGTTGAAAAGCTTTGCTTCAGCAGCACAGGGATGAAATGGGTATGAGAGTCTGAAAAGCAGATTTGTGTTGAATGACCGGAAAGGCCATGGCTGGCCCTCCCACAACCTGTCCAGAGCCAAACACCCCTTTTTTGGGGAGCAGGTCTTGTATTGAGTTCTCTGTCCATTTAGTTAATTAATTTAGTCAGAGTTGAGGCTCGAGGCAAGCTTTCAGCCTTCCAAGCAAAATAAATAAAGACAAAAACTGGGAGTTTGCATTACTCACATGTTGGTGAGTGCCACATGCAGCAGCTGTGTGTAAATGGTTAGTTTCTAAAATATTTACAACTTTGAGGTTTATTGCAAATGGATTAAGAACACCAGGCCTACATGGGCTGCTGGATCTCGTCAGCAATTGAATGGAATAATACGCTGTCTTCTTTCAGAGTGGTAGCCGTGTTAGTCTGTATCAGCAAAAAGAATGAGGAGTACTTGTAGCACCTTAGAGACTAACAAATTTATTTGGGCATAAGCTTTCGTGGGTTAAAACCCACTTCATGGGATGCATGCACTGGAAAATACAGTAGGAAGATATATATATACAGAGAACATGACAAAATGGGTGTTGCGGGTGTTGGTATGGCAACACCCATTTTTTCATGTTCTCTGTGTCTATATATCTTCGGGCTGGTCCACACTGGGGCGGGGGATCGATATAGGAAATGCAACTTCAGCTACGAGAATAGCGTAGCTGAAGTCGACGTTTCCTATATCGAACTAAAAGTACTTACTTCGGGTCCACGCGGCACAGGCAGGCTCCCCCGTCGACAGCGCTTCCTCCTCTCGGCGAGCAGGAGTTCCGCAGTCGACGGGGGAGCGCTTCTGGGATCGATCTATCGCGTCCAGATGAGACGCGATAAATCGATCCCAGAAGATCGATCTCTACCCGCCGAATTAGGCGGGTAGTGTGGACCAGCCCTTCTACTGTATTTTCCACTGCATGCATCCCATGAAGTAGGTTTTAGCCCACGAAAGCTTATGCCCAAATAAATTTGTTAGTCTCTAAGGTGCCACAAGTACTCCTGTTCTTTAAGCTGTCTTCTGTTTGGTTTGCTTTTTGCCTACTTGTCCCCTTATCTCACAGAGATTGCAAACCCACGGCCATCAAAGGCCTAATTCAAATTCTCTTCAAAGAGCTCCAGCATTTGGTCATTTATGCTCCTGCATTGTTATCGTCTGGTTAACTTTCACCAGCGGGTTGAGAGGGTTCTTTTGGATTAAAACGAATAAAGTAAGTGCACCCACTGGGGAGAGAGTAGGCGCCAGAGGGGGGATTTCTCTTTCCTCCTCTTTTCCTATTGCAGGAGAATAAAATACGTGTTGATTAGGATTCTGTTGCCTCCTGCTCCCTACCTGAAGCCTTATTCTTTGACTGTTACAGCTGGCTGCTGCGGGAGAACAGGCCGCCACATGCGATAGGAGCTGCAGGTAGTCACTGAGCAGGAGGGGCGAGGAGAGACCTAAGCAACTAAGGTACTAGACTTTCATGCAATGTCCCAGGTAATAAAAAATCAGGAGAAGGCATACCTGGCTGGGAACCGACCTTTCGTTTTGATGGGAATTTTCCTATGTTCTAGCAGCAGTAAAATGGCAATAAAGATTTGAATAGATTTTTGTTTTATTCCATGTGACTCTGTCTTCAAAATTAAGAGGGATCCAGAGACCTGGTGACTTTTATCAGCCTGACTCTGCTCTCATTAACGATCCCATTCTCTTGGTGAAACCCCGAGGGCAAACTCCTCTTGTTAGGTAGATGAATATAATTTAAAGGGAGCTTTGAACAACTCAGAAAGCCACATTTCCTCTGAATGCCCAGAGACAGGTTGGTAGGTGAGGAGAGAAGGAATAGTAGATACTGTCATTCTGAAGAAGCTCTCCATCTCCCAGAAGGCAACGTAGTGTGTCTGGTGTATGAATTGCACAAAGTGCTTATTTATAATATTGCATTTATTGAAGAAAGAATATGTGGGGCATGAAAATATCCTTCTCCCTTTTTTTCACGCAATGTCTAAATCTTCTTAACTAATGGGAAAGTTTCCCACTAAATAATGGATAACTCCATTTTGCCTGCAAGCTGACTTTCCACAGGATAATTTTCACCTACAATATACACTGATGCATTTTGTTCTCATTGCCAAGGTAATATAAGGTAGAATTGGCTACGTTTTCATTTGAAGATGTGGTGGTGAGTATTTTACAGAGTGACAGCTGCCTCTGAGGCTGGGCTCTCCTGCTGATGGGGGATTAAAGCTCTCTGAGGTAAAATGAGTGATTCTGTGCATACATCTTTACTGACAACATTTGCTGCTTTCCCTCGTGGGTTGTGGGTTTGTGTACGCGCTGCCCCTTGAGGACCTCCTTAGCTCGGTGTATGTGTCCTGTTAGCCCTTGGAGATTTGGAGTGTGAGTGCTTCAGATTAAATTATTACATAAGAACATAAGAACGGCCGTACTGGGTCAGACCAAAGGTCCATCTAGCCCAGTATCCTGTCTACCGACAGTGGCCAATGCCAGGTGCCCCAGAGGGAGTGGACCAACAGGTAATGATCAAGTGATCTCTCTCCTGCCATCCATCTCCACCCTCTGACAAACAGAGACTAGGGACATCATTCCTTACCCATTGTGGCTAACAGCCATTAATGGACTTAACCTCCATGAATTTATCCAGTTCTCTTTTAAATGCTGTTATAGTCCTAGCCTTCACAACCTCCTCAGGCAAGGAGTTCCACAGGTTGACTGTGCACTGTGTGAAGAAGAACTTCTTTTTATTTGTTTTAAACCTGTTGCCTATTAATTTAATTTGGTGACCCCTAGTTCTTGTATTATGGAAATAAGTAAATAACTTTTCCTTATCCACTTTCTCCACATCACTCATGATTTTTTATTAATTATAATCATTATGTGTTGCCTGCCAAGAAGGAGCTAAAATCCAGAGCAGGTGATCAGAAGGTAAGGAAATGTGAAGTAAACAGGGAAGGTCTACTTCATGTGCAGGATGAACAAATGTCCACTGTGAAATAACTCACAGGCAGGTGGTTATTGCAGTGATTTTTTTAAAAACGGGGAGACGTTTTCATGGACATTTTGTAATGTTTTCCCTCTTTCATGTCAAAATTTGAAATTTCATCAAAATTAACAAAATAATAATAATAATCACGCAGGTCTAGTAGAACTGAATCCACATTTGTCTCTGGAGGAGGAAATAAACAGGGATTATAATAAAAACAAGCAAGGAGCTGGGATTTAGACCACAAAGAAAGTTGGCATGTTGAGCCTGCTCATCCATTCCTGCTCTTCCTATGGTCTTGTGGCCATTGGAACAGCATTGCATCACCAGCAGCTGACTCCATTGTTCTGTACTGCTGTTTGTGTTGCCCTCTGGAATGGGGAAGGGGCTGCACTTGGGGGAAGCCAGGATCCAAATTCAAACTTTGCAGCTCAGACCAATCTCTAGTATTCACCAAGTATTTGAGAGCACGCATATATGCCAGAAAACAAAATAACTCCGTACCTCTACTGTTGCTAATACTCACGGTCACAATGAACTCAGTTTTAGTCCCATTCAAGGTTATGGGAATTTTACCACTGTCTTAAATGTCAGTGGGACCAAACCCAGAGCTCCGAGAATACGCACTGGGCATGGAATGTAGACCGTGTTTTGTAAAATAAAAACAGTCAACACAATAAGAAATTGTAATGAACATAGCTGTGGCCTGAAACAAATTATCTTCAGAAATGTTTAACTGATTTGTACAGACTACAAGGTAAATGCTGCTTTTGATTTATATTCCCCAAAACACTGCACAGTGGAGCCTGGACCATCAAGGAGACTGATGTGTGGATTGGAGGAAAAGATTATGTTAGTCATGTTTATTGAGTGTCAGATATTGAAATATGTTGATTGCCTCAAAACATTCTCATACTATGACTTATTATGTGGTGTTGAGTTTGCAAAATATAGTGAATGATAAAAGGCACCTCTGAAAGATTACCACTAGATGGCAATCAAAATGTCAATAAATCTTATTTGTCTAAAACTATTAGAGCAAGCTAATGCCAAATATATGCTCCCCTGATGTAGGCAGTTGGTAAACCTAGAATAAATGTGCAAAGCTGCAGAGAGGAAAGATAAAGGAAATAACAGGGAACATGCTGACAAATGCCCAAATTCAGTGTTGTTGTAGCCATGCTGGTCCCAGGATATTAGAGAGACAAGGTGCAGGAGGTAATATCTTTTATTGGACCCAGTTCTGTTGGTGAGAGAGACAAGCTTTCGAGCTCACACAGAGCTTTTCTTCAGGTCTGGGAAATGTCACAGCTAAATACAAGCTGGGACAGATTGTTTAGCATAAGTCGTTAATACATTTCAAGGGACCATTCAAGGTGAAGTAGCCCATTAACACCCCTCCAGTCATGGAAGGGAGGAGGGGAAAAACCTTGGGGGTGTTTAGTGGGTTATAGATTGTTGTAATAAGCCATAAATCCAGTGGCTCTATTCAGTCCATTATTTTTAGTGTCTAGCCAAATTATGAAGTTAAGCTCCCAGGCGTGCTGTGCAGGTTTCCTTTCAGGACGAGGACTGACAAGTGAGATCTAGAGCGATAGCTTTGTGAGAAATGTTCGCCCCGGGTGATATGGTGTTTTTGTCTTTTATCATTTTTCTGTTGCCAATTACAGAAAACACAATGGCTGCTCTCCGACATGCAGTTCATCAGAGACACTCAGTAGGTGGTGGCCTGCCCTAGGAGAGGTTTCACAGAGGTGTCTAGAGACAGCAGGCAAGGGGGGAGGAGAATCAAGAATCACGTGATCAGCTCATCCAACTAAGAGTGACTGTCTGTCCTGTCCTACCCTATGGGATATGAAAGCCACACATATGTGCATGTGTGTGTTTGTCTTTCTTGTCCCCAGTGCTATCGAGCGTGTTTTTCCTTCCTCCAGAGTCCAATAGCTGATATTTTCTGGCATTCCGATTTGTGATTCGGATGATTATGGTTTGTTTGCTGATTCCTAACAAATAACTGAATAATAACAATGCATTTGGCATTGTACAGAACACACCCATTATTATTTCTTGGTATTGTGATAGCACCGAGGAGCCCTAGGCATGGGCCCAGGAGCGAAGTGCTGCCTAAACACAGAACAAAAAGACAGTCCCTTCCCCAAGGGGCTCCCAGTGAATCAGTGTCCTGGAGAGTTTTACTATCTAGCAGGGAAACATCAGAAAACCAAATGGAAGGCGTCACTTCAGAGAACTGCTGTCTATTATTCATGTGTGTGAGTCAGAGCGTGGACAGATTACATATTGACTAAGCCAAAGGAGGTGCTGGAAAGGCCTCTGAGAGGTCGGAGGAGATGCAAGAGAGGACAGTGCCATTGTTGCTGATGGAGGAGCAAGAGATTAACAATGTCAGTCCTGACTGACAGGTCAAGGAACAAATCCCCCAGATGTTGGAGACCTTGCTGAGATTATTTTCAACAGCAGAGCA
>NW_020665065.1:2283709-2449831 GCF_002925995.2 Terrapene triunguis | reverse complement strand
CCTCTCCGTCAATATTGATTTTTATAACCCTTCTCTGGAGTTGTTCAAACTTAGCATAGACAGAGAAGCCAGCAATAGTCTGTGGAGACAATTCAGGGGAAGATTATGGAATCAATAGTCAAACGGGTCTTTTCTGTCTATAAAACCCTCTGATTCTATGATGCTTTACTCGTGACTTCAGAACCGAGGAAATGAAATGTCAGATTTTATGTGAGAAGAGCAACATATTTAAGGGAAAAAGAGCACCAAGGGCAAAGATTAAAAACTCCCTGGGCCTTGGGGAATGTTCTGAAGTGGTTAGATTAAGAGAGAAGGAGATCAGCTCTGCTATGAACTGTACTTGAGTTTGCAAAATTACTGGAACCACACACTGTAAGGAAGCAATTTGAGCAACTGTCACCTGGATGCCTTCTGGGTCTAGCTTTTCTGCCTTTAGACTGTAGGCTATTCTGTGTATTTGCACAGCGTAACTGGGACCACTGAATTATGTGTATTAGAAACCTGGGTCTCATGGTTTTGGTAACAATAAAGAGATGTGGATCCAATTAATAGAAATAATTAGAAATGAAATTAGCACTGTCTCATCTGGACCTCAGAGCTGGAGATGAGGCATTGCCACTTTCTGAAGTGTAGAATTGGAGGATCAGAGCAGCATGTTGCAACACAACTGGCTACAAGAGAAGGAGAAGGTTTAAAGTGTAAATATGCCCTCCCCACTCTGGGCTGGTGCAGATCCACTGAAGTCCGGGGTGCTGTATCCATTTACACCAGCTGCAGATCTGCCCCTCTGTTTTCAAGTAGAGCATTGCTGCTAACTAAGAGTAAGTAGCAAAACACTCCACAAAACCAGGGCAATCTCCTGTGTGTAATTGCCCTGGTTCCTGTCTGGAAACTCTTATTGCTTTTCAGCATAGTCCCAGGGTGACTAGTCCTTGTGGAGGGAGCACTGGAAAACAGAAAGAAAAAAATCTCTTTTCTATAGATGAGGCTTGAAAACATTCAGCTCACCTGTGTCACCTCACAGAGAGGAAAGTGCTGCAGTGGCAACAACATCTGGCAGCTGGTCCTTTACCTGTCATGTTTCCACATGCCAGCCTGCTTGGAGGAGAGCCCACGACAGGTCTCACAGGTAAAATGTGCAAGAAAGGACACCCCAGCAGCATCGAGCTTATGCACCACCAAAGAGACAGTAGTGTGCAAAATGCCTATTAACTTTATTGAGAGAAGGACACCGCAAATACGCCTTTTATTTTTTCTTGGCGCTAATGCTGCTCCTTCCCCTGGATGCTTCGCTTGGGGGTTCTGCTTCTCCATTTAAGAGAAAACAAAGCTTGTAATTGTGGAGGGCCTGCTAGGTAAACCTCTTCCTGCACGTGTATAGACACACCTTGAGAGGGCTTTGCCTTTGGGTGGAGAGACTGATTAAAAGATTCACAAGAGGTGATACAGTGAATTGGAGAGTAGCACGATTGACTCTTAAAATCTGAACCTTGTTATCAGTTTTTCAAATCTATTTCGGCTGCAGCGGCTGCCATTAAAAAGCCAACATGTACCAACAGTTCCCACCCAGCAGCCCCTGGGAACCAGCAGCTATACTTTAAAATTGGGGCTCACTGTGCTGTCTGAGATACCTAGGCTGTGTGCCAACTGCTACCAAATGTTGGCCGTTAGTGGCAGCCCCCGCACGCCAATTTGATGCCATTGTCTGTTCTAATTATTTATAAGAAATAACTTTATCTCATGTGTGGATTTCATCTGATGAAAAGAATGCTTATGTAGCCCACCACCGTGGTATCTGAGCACACGCTACATGGCATCACCATGGCCAGTATTTTGTTAAGTGACTGCCTGAAGTTATACTCTTGCGTCCATATTTAAGCACCTGGATAAGTGGCTGTTTTCAGAAAAATGCTGAGCATACAGCAGCTCCCAGCTAATTCAGTGGAAGCTCAGCATCTTTGAAAACTCAGCTACTTACATGTATAAATATGGCCGTAGGCGCCTCGTTTTAGACCCAGAGGACTGAGTGCTGACAAAGTGCTAGGTACCTAAGGGTATGTCTATACTACCCGCTATATCGGTGGGCAACGATCAATCCAGCGGGGATCGATTTATTGCGACTAGTCTAGACGTGATAAATCGACCTCCGAGCGCTCTCCCGTTGACTCCTGTACTCCAGCGCTGTGAGAGGCGCAGGCAGAGTCGATGGGGGAGCGGCTGCAGTCAACTCACCGTAGGGAAGACACCGTGGTGAGTAGGTCTAAGTACGTCGACTTCAGCTATGTTATTCATGTAGCTGAACTTGCGTAACTTAGATCGATTCCCCCCCCCCCCCCCCCAGTGCAGACCAAGCCTAAGTCCTTGTTTTAGGTGCCTAAGTCCCACTTTGGGGACAACTACAATGCAGAAAACTCCTGCTGAAATTCGGCAGGTGTCTAAACTTGCTCAGCACTGAAGTTTTTGCCGTAGAAGCTCCATCAGTACCTCTGGTTGTGCACACGGCTGCCTCCCTAGGGGCATCCTCACACCTCTCTCCCACCTAAATCCCAGAGCGATTCACAAACCAAGGGAAGATGGGTTTGACTTCCTAACTCACGGCGGGTCCCAATCCGGTAGGTGTGCTCACAAGCCACTGACTGGATGCGGCCTCCGCTGCATGCTTACCCAGAACAGCTGGTGGGGGGTGGGGTGGGAGGAGGAGGCGCTCCCTGATACCTTTTAGACCCAGAAGGCTGAGTGCTGACAAGGCACTAGGCACCTAAGTCCTTGTTTTAGGCTCAGGATCTGGCCCAGAGAGTTCTAGCAGCTCATTGCTGCTAACTCAAGCTATCTGCCTGGCAAATAGTTTTGCTCAATGAATTGATTGCCTTTCTTTTCTCCCTTCCCCCTACCCAAGATGCAATGCAAATGTCATCTAGAACTCAGAAGGAGCAGACAGATGTGATTATAATTAGAACACATTGCGTCACTTTAAATTGTATCAAAGAAAAAGAAGAGAACATGAGAAGAGAGAATGAAATGGCCAATGAGGATGCAAGAATAACATTTTAGTGCTTTAAAGTTAATGGTACCTGTTGTTTCTGAAGTGTCCACGCTGAATTTTCCAAGGACTTCCTTCCTTTCAAACGAGGTTACTGTCTCCCAGTACTGCAATTAAATGTGTCCACATAGCCTGTATTTAGTGCGACCAAAGCACTTAATTTTCATTAAAAAGATGACATTGCAGCAATTATCAAGGACGGATGGCAGTTAGTTGTATTCATGTTCCTGAGGACAGAAGGGAGCCCACAGAAGCATAAATTATCAGGCGCCTTGTTCATTTTTTCCTCTCGGTATATCCATAAATTATTGGTGAGCAATACCTTGTCCTACATGTTATATACAAGTGCTAAATAACTTCTCCATCATGTTCTTTCCAATGCATTCTGGATTTGCCAAGCAAAGGTGCACGTTGTTTGCTCTCATGTTCACAGAAAGACCTTGGTTCTCCAGTACCTTGCACCCTATGGAGGTCATTTACATTGGTGCCTGGTGGGTGTAACACACTGTGCTTTGTCCCTGGTATGGGAGAGACAGGCATGACTTTCCAGTTCTTACATTACAAGGCTGCCCTGGACTCTGTAAATTTTTTTTCTTCCTGTTGAAGGAATTTATGGGCAGAGGTAGCCACATGCCATTGGGTTTAGCAGCTCCATGTTTGAGATAACTGCATTGTTTTTTGGTCTATAGATTTCCCAGTGGGCCTGTATCACTGCCTGGATGCTCGGGGAATTTACCTGTCCCTTTTATTGACATGTTCCATTCCATGGGGTTGGGGTTTTGACCATCCTAATGGCCAAGTGAATGTCTTGCCGCGGCCTTTGCTCTGGCTGAAGTGATTCAGAATGGATTTCTTTGTGCAACAATTCTCAAATGTCTATCCAAACTTCTGGCTTCCATACCTGGAAAAGGGTCAAAATCCAACACCTTGTTTGTGTTCCATTGACTCCAAGCCCACATACTAAGAATTTTAACAGAACTACTGCACCACTGGCTCTGAGAAAACCCAGTGGAGAGTTTTAGTGAGAACTATTTTTATTTTGGGGAGATTCTAGTCTCACTGATTGCTGAAATATTTGTATTAGCATTCCACGATGAGAAGAGACTACTTCAAACAGAAGGGCATCTTCCTTTAAGGGAAATAGATTTGAAAATGTGGATGAGATGCAAGGAAGAATGTTTCACAAGAAGTTGTTTTCACTGGACACACGTGAGGCAACAATCATTTATCCCCAGAGTCTGATTCTTTTTGCTATGCGCTTTCCTTTTACTGGCTGTTGTTGAACTGCAGTCATATATTTTGATTTTTTTCCACCCTCAAACCTTATTTCCTACTAACTCTGTGGTAATGACTCTCTTCGTGTCCAGCGTTGTCAGGCCCAGTGTCAGAGATTTTCAGAGGCGCTGAGAGCCCAAAATTCCCACTGATGTTGATGGTTGCTGCGGGGGATCAGCACTTTGGAAAGTCAGGCCTGTGATCATTAATGGCTTTAATATACCTGCCATTCTAGAAGTGCCTCACCATGCGTTCTGCAATCTCACCATTTCTCGCACGCAGCCTTCTTGTTTGATATGTCCAGCCTGCACTAAGTAAGCCCTCGAGACCCGTGGAACCCCTGCACGGGGGACTGCCATACTGAGGACTGCCATACTGTGTGGCCAGACAATTACACAGTTGGAGCTTGCTACATGACAAGATATTGCTAGTAAAGATCATTGTTCAGTTCTGGCACCTGCCTGGAGATCGGAACCCTGGAAACAGCCATGTACAGCATTAGGGAATTGAACGAATACCATTTTACTGTTCAAAGTCAGCGGACCTTCTACGGGCCCATTGCTGGCTTTGCGACAGGTGTGGGTGGCCATACCAACCTCCCAGAGAGGAGGGTGGGGAGAAACAGAGAGCATCTCTGCTGTTATAAGTTACTGAAAAAAAATAAGAGATTCCCTAATGTGGGAAGAAGAGATGCGCACCCTGTAACATCAGACATACCCAATTACACCATGTGGCTTCTAATCCCCTTCAGAATAAAGACCCCAGCCCATCTGAAACGTCTGGTGAAATGTTGGCATCTCATCACTGTCTCTTGTTCACTTTTAAAAAACACGTGAGGAAGCCAGATCCTCAGCTGATCTAAATCCGCATAGCTCCATTAACTTCAGTGAAGCTAAACCCATTTGCATTAGCTGAGCATCTGATCCTTAGCTAGCAGATGCAATATGGTGTTGTTGACTCCTCCCCCCACTTCGCTGTGTTCTACACCCCTCAGTTGTGTCTTGTCCCAATTTAGGTTGTAAGCTGTTTGGGACAAGGACTGCCTTTGGTGTTTGTACAGTGTCTAGTGCAATACACAACTGCCAACCTCAGATGTTCAAAACTAGTGAGTCAGTCCCCCAAAATCATGAAATTGGCTTAAAAATTTGGTTGTTTTTTTTAATGGGGTTATTTTTATTTGCCTTCTGGTTTTGATCCTTGGGTAACATTTGCAAGCTCTTCTCTACAACCACAAGAACTAGAAACATACTTCCTATTAAATGGAAGCTGAGCTTCTCACACTGACTTGACTGCAGGATCTGGGGTTTTCAGTAAAACACCAAATATTGCAAGATTTGCAATAAAACCATGAGAGTCTGCAACACTACAATGGGCTCTATTCCCAAATGAGGCCTCTGGAGCAGAATAATAATCCATATGTTCTGGATACGTATAGTATTTTTAGCTGTCATGGTACAGGACTGACCTTTGCTTAACCAGAAGATGGAGGAACAAAACTTGCATTATTTTACTCTGCCCCTGCTGCTTCTATGCAAGGCAACAGGAGAACTGGATGTTTGAAGCTCTGTGGAGTGAGTTCTACTCCTGCTTTTCTGAGGTTAGCGCTAGCTACTCATCATGCTCCTGTTCAGAAACTCTTTTGAATGGTCGAGCTGGGAGCTGTGAGCAGTTCCACCATCCAGGGAAGGGAGTGAGCGCTCCAAGCATTAGTCTTTTCAAGGCCCTTTCCTCAGGGCTTGTTTCATTGTCCACAAAATAGTCACAAAACGAAAGCAAACCAACTGACAATAACCCCTACAGGCTTCCCCTTGTCAGCCAAGAGGAAAGAAAAACCCCCATTCCCTTCTAGATCCCACTTCCCCTTCCTTTTATTCTTTGGCCCAGCACCATAGGACCAGCCGGGACCTGTTAACCCATTATAGGCTGCAGCACCCTTGTCACAAAGCTCATTGCAACAATTCACTCTGCACGTCACTATTATCGGCTGTCTCCCAAGCACAAACTGCAATCATTGCTTGGCCCTTTCCCAGCTTCCTCCTGTTCCTTTCTATAACCCCCTGGCATGCGGTTTTAATTTCCATATTCTTAATACATTCTTGACTAACAATGATTTGAAGAGAAACTCCCGATCCTTCACCTTTTTAAGCCTCAGTCCCTTGGAGACAACACAGTAATTGAATCTACACTGAGACAAATCAATGTTAAATCAAGTAAATCTGCCCTTCTCCCCTCCGCTCTGCACCAGCTCAAAGTCTTTGAACAAACCTAACCCTGATACCAGTAGATTTATCCATATTAGCTCATGTCTGAATTCCCTGGGCCTTCCCCATTCAGTCGAAATCCAATGCAGAAATAACATAAGCCACCCTAAAAAAGTGTCAGCTACCTCTACTTAGGTGTAAAATAAGAAAACAAATAGTAAGCAGGACTTTTTACACCGCAACCTATATCAACGCTAGAGCTTGGCAAATACGACAAGACACAGTCCGCAGATGTTTAGCTGAACTGTTACATGAATTCTCATTCACTGAGGCTGCCCCTTTCCTTTTGCCTCTGCTGACCTCTGCCTAGTTGTCTGTTCACCTCCTGTTCTGAAGGCTTAAGTGGGCCGTAAGTGGTGCAGCAGCCTTGTACTGGCCCTCCCCTGAGCAAAGTCAAGGTAAAATTAGATTGTATCATGTCAGACACGAACACTCTATTCGGGAGCCAGTACTCTGTATTCTGTATTGCAGTACATGCTATTCTGGTTACGTTTTTCGCCTGGGACAGGGAGGGTGGCCTATGAAATTACAGAGTTTGTCAAATCTACCAGGCAGGTAACTTCCCTTTAGAAGCTTAAACAGCCACTCCAGCTACAAAACCTACAGCAGTTCCTGTTGTCTCTCAGTTGCTGCACCACAGGACAGAGGTGTTGTAAAACTGCCTCCTTCCAAGGGTTTATGGAAGCATTTTGCATCTGCTGCTGCAGTGTGTTATAGTCAAACTTTTTACAGTGTTGTTCTTTATGCCAGAATGTTGTTGTTTTTTAAGCACTCACAACATTATGTAAATCGTCTCGGGGCAGTTGGCAGGAAAACTGACTTAACAAATCTAATAGGTGCCAAGGAGTCTCCTGCCTGCTGATTTTCGGCAGTTTGCTCCGTGTTATCAATTGTACTTTGTGATTGTGCTTGGAACTGTGTCACGTCTGAGCTGTTACCCTAGACTAATGAGATTTTTCTTACCTGCTTGAGTTTACTATCAGATTTTCTCCTGCATGAGCAAAGCATGTTGATTAACTTGTTCTCTTTCTCTGGGCTGTTTACAGGAGGTTAAGGTGTCCATAAAAAACAATTTACAGATGCAAAATTTTTGCTTTTTAATAAATTCTGAGTAGTCAGAGCATCTGAGAGTGAAGCTGGAGAAGGTGAAGGAACTCATCTGCATGATAGGTGGAGAGGGGATGTGCTATGCCTTCTAGTTGCCACGCTCCTGGGTTTCTCTGAGGGCTTTGGGGCGGATTCATGATCACCTTTGCTAGCTATGCCCTGGATGCAGTTACCAGCAAGTGAAAACAGTCGTTCAGGGCCTTTTTTAGCTTTGGTGTAAAATCAGAAGGATGGACAAGGAGAAAACTCACAGTGAATGGGACCCTGTGAGTGCATGATCAAAGCTCTTCCAAGCCAGTGGGAATGCCTGCTCTCGGAACTCTCTAGGTACAAAATCGTAATGCCATGTTATTCTGAGTCTGTCTATCCAGCCTGGAACGGTGGGTTATTCACAGCATGGATATACCACCGGGCTTCTGGGGCTCGTTCAGAAATGGCATGAGGAATCATAGCTTAGGCAGGACGTTAGGTTTGTTTTATTCATGGCAATAGATGTGATTTCTCTCACCTGCCTAAAGTCTATGCAGTGTCACGTCCCATTTTAATAAAACAGATTTCCATTGTCTCCCTGCATCACCTAAAATATATATTTATGCCAAAACCCTTACAAATACATACATATTGAATAATGCATTTTTATTCCAATCTCTTTGAAGGGCTCCAAGGAACACATACTTACCCAACGTATTCACTTAAATGCAAATCAACCGCTACCTTCTGTGTCATGAATAAGGGCCTAATCCTGTTCTCTCTGAAATCCATGGGAGCTGTGCCATTGTCTGCAATGGAAGTGAGACCCAGCCCTAAATGAACTGGTCACAAACTAAACTGAACCATACTCCTAGTAGCTGCAATCTGGATCCAGATTCAAAGTTTGTGGCTCAAACCCATCCGACACATGTCGAGAGCTTCCACGCCTAGATGATATAAACAGCCCCACTCATTCAGTTATGATAATGCAATTTGCTGCTGTAAGACGGGGCTGAGATTTGTAAGGGCCTTAGAGACCTGATTCACATTAATTAAATGAGGACTCCATCTTGGAAGTATATGTTCCCCGTACTGCACAAGATTGGCAGATACACTTTACTTCCTTACCACAAAGGGACAGCTAGTTGTAATTTGCAAAAATTAGCATGGTTTTGGGGAACCTCCGTTTCTGGGTGTCCCTCTGCAGATGCTGTAGGTGCCTCAAGCTGAGACGCAAAGCAGCCACTAAAAATCAGTGGCCGTTTTTGAGAATTTGGAAACAAGCATGCCTGCCAGTCGCTGGCAATATCCAAGTGAGAGGGTCCTGTGGAAAGTGACATTTATCAAAAGCCCTGATGAAGTCAGAGAGTTTAGACATTTGTTCCGTATAGTCACCCAAGTCAGATCTTTTACCAAAACAACCAGACCCTGCTAGGTCTGGAGAACTAGGCTGGAAAGAACAGGCTCACTCAAAGATTTTCAGGATTTTCCACTTCCATTCTGGCCAGAACCAAGAAGTGTGGAGAAGAGTGAACATTAAATACTCTAGAGTAGGGAAAAGAAGCTAAATGAGGTTCTATCACCTGTTTGAAGGGAGGTTTTGATCTGTTCTTATTTCATGAGAACTCACTATTCACCCCTCTTCCAAGGTGTTATGAAATGCAGCTGACCCTTCCTGCATCCCAGATATTAGCTGCTTTGCACTCTGGCAATGGTCCATTTCTATGTTAAATTTCTCCTCCTCTCTTAGCTAGTTTTTAATCCATGTCAGGACTTGACCTTTCATCCTGTGATCCATTTCCGAGGAGAATACTTCCAACATTCACTGACAAGAGCCGTGCAATGAAAACCACACACGGCTCAAAGAGAAAAAACAGCATGGGATAAAATAGGGTCATCTTTATTTTTCAATTTTCACATGTTCATGAAAGCAAAGATTCATGTGGCTGAGCCTGAAGACAAACTGCTTCAAAGAGCAATTTTAATTGAAATGATAATGATGGAAGTTTTCTAGCCTAAGTTGAAATATGCATTACAAATACTCACTCCTCTTAGGAAACATGTACATGAATAATAATATAATAGTGGGCTTTTGCTGAAAGCCCTTTGCTTACAATGTACGACAGCTACTTGTTTTCTGAGGCCACGGTTTATCTTTTTCTCCCTAAAAATAAATAACAAACCAGTTTAATATCCAACTCCCTTTTCTTACATATTTCATTTTCCTTGCCCCCTCATCTCTTATACATTAGTATTGTTTTAGCATTGTTGTTTCAAAAAGGATTGCTTATAATATTTCACTATCACGAAGGAATATATTCACCCAGAAGTGGTTTGCAAAGAGAGTCTTTCATACCACAAATGCGGGGCCTGGCCCTGCAAACATTTTTCTTGTTAAGACCCTTGCCATGAACAAGGAAGCATCACAAAAGCAAGGATTTGCAGGATGCAGGGCTTAGGGCTCATCTACACTTGAAATGCTACAGTAACATAACTGCAGCTGCACCACCGTAGTGCTTCAGTGTAGACATTACCTACCTCCACAGGCGGGGTTCTGCCATCAGTGTAGCTAATCCTCCTCCCCAAGAGGCGGGAACTAGGTTGACAGAATTCTTCCATTGACCTAGTTCTGTCTGCACCAGGGGTTAGGTCGGCTTAATTATGTCGCTCCAGGGAGGGATTTTTCACACTCCTAAGTGACATTGTTGGGTCAACCTAACTTTTTAGTGTAGACCAGGCCCTAGACACATTGATATAACAATGGTCAAACTACAGACCAATGGCTGCGGCCCATTTCTTTTGCAGAGATTCAAGGTGTAACATTCCCAGTGAAACCAGGGGAATTTTACCTGAGCAGGGCTGAAGGACAAAAGTGGAGAGAGGTGCATAGGATGGGAAAGGAAGGGAGAGACGAGGAAAGAAAGGAAAGAAAGGGGAGGCATTCAGAGTGGGATTGTCAAAAATAAAAAACCATGCTCCCGCATTGCTTAGATGCTTCAGAAAACCCCAACCCTAGCAGCCCAGTGGGAGCAGGGGACGCTCAGTGAGGAAGCTGGTGACTGTAGGTAGGACACAGAAGACCCTGCTAAGAGCAGAGCTGATCAAAGATCTGAACATTGTCAATGAACAGTCACAACCTTTCAGCCAGTTCTCATCAAGAGTTTGAATAAACGACTTTCATTGTGAGAGACTCCAGGGTGGTTTGCTGTGAGTATAACCAGACATCTCATTTTATAAGTGCAGATAGAAAGGCACAGCGATTTGCCCAAGATGGCACAGAGAGTCTGCAGTAACAGGGCCAGGGATAGAACCCAGGAGTCCTGATTCCCAGTTTCTTACTGTAAGCACTACACCTTCCTCCCTTCCTTTGAAAGATACAAAGCAGATTATACAGAACAAAACTTTTTTTTAAATTAACTCATTTGTTGATAAGTAAAATATTCAAGAGCAACTTTTATGGATAGTGCTGAAGTCTTCAATTCCATGATTTAAACTTGAATAAAAGCCAGATAATCATGATTCCACGCAGCAATGCTAGTGACTTCAGTGCCACCCTTCCACCTTCCATGTGTCATCCAGGACTTGTTTCTGGCAACGTTACCAAAGTACATCTTGACCCCAGAGAATCTGTGTGGTCCACTTCATTTCCTAGAGCTCGTTTCCGGAGACCTGCAAGTTCCTAATTCTTTATTTTCAGACGGCTACCTGGCTTCTGTCCCAACCTTGGTGTTTTACCCAACATGTCCTTGAACGTGATTTCAACATCACTTGAAAACCTTGAACCTCATAAAATAATAGGGAACATACCAGTGCTAATGGCATAGGCAGTGTTCTGAGTAGCAGCCTTAACTACCAGACTAGTCACACTGAGCTAGACTCAGCAGCGTGAGGGTCAGTAACTGTCCCTCACAAGGTAGGCTGTCTCTGTGAGATCCAAATGAGTCCTCTGCCTCTGATATTCTCCCTACATCCCTCAGAGAGCTTTCCTTTCTGGAAGTTTCCAAAGGACCTTCACTGCCGTTGTGTAGAGATTTAAAATCTGAGGGTCATGTTTAATTTTTCCCTTCGAATACTTGTAGCTGCTCAAATTCCATAAAGCATGGGCTCACTCTCTGTATCATCCTAGCTCTGCCATGCTGGAAACATACCGCACTAATTCATGCTGAATTATTTTAGCACAGGTCTGTTCCCACGCTAAAATAGATCATGAGAGCGACAGTGCTTGGAGTTGGTGTTGTACAGTATATCATCAGCATAACAGTTCTTGATTATGTATAATGCAAAATGCTGCCATTCCTGTGATGCATGGAACATCCTTCTCAGTAGGCTACAGAGCCATATGTTTTCTTGAAAGACCAAAATTTATCATCTTAGAAAAAAAATAAGTGTTAAAAATGGAGGTGGCAGTTATTAGTGAAAGCAGAGGTAAGGTGAGCATGAATAGAATCATAGACATGTAGGGCTGGAAGAGACCTGAAGAAGACATGAAATCCAGCCCCCTGTGCTGAGGCAGGACCAAGTAAACCTAAACCATCCCTGACAGGTAGTTTTGTCCCACCTACTCGTAAAAACCTCCAATGATGAGAATTCCACAATCTCCTCTCCAAGCCTGTTCCAGAGCTTAACGACCCTTATAGTTAAAAAGTCTTTCCTAATATCTAACGTAAATCTCCCTTGCTGCTGATTAAGCCCATTGCTTCTAGTCCTACCTTCAGTGGACTTGGAGTACAATTGATCATGTTCATCTTTACAACAGCCCTTAACATATTTGAAGACTGCAGCATACGGAGACCTCTCTTCTGAGAGGTTAAAGTTGAAGGCTCTACCTCCAAGATGTTGTGTTTCTGGTAGGAATAGAGCTTCTACGGCAGAAAAACCATTCTTCCAAGTATTCTGCCACTTCTCAGAGACAGTACGTCCGGGGGCCGGGCAAAATATTTCCCAGTGAAGTATTTCAAAAGAAGATTCCCCGCCCCTCAATAATACAAAGTTTTCTGGTTTTTTTTGTGGGGTTCCTAGTGTTTTCCCCACTGAAAATGAGGAGTGAGGGAAAGGCAAAAAGGGTGGAGAGGAAGATAAAAAAAGACCAATGAAAAATGTAGAACAATATGGAACTGTTCTTATTGTATGAAAAAACATTTGTCATTACAAAAAATCAGTGAAAAGCTTTTGACCAGCTAGTGGCCCAAGTCTGCTGAGGAGATTCTGTTGGTAAAAAAGAATCATGGTAGGATCCTTAGTTGCTTGTGTTCTGGGTGCCCATACGTGGAAAGACGGATGCCACAGGAACTAGAAATATTTTCCATCCCTCGTCTCCAACGAGGGATATGTTTGTCCCCTTCTGAAAGGTCCATGTTAATAGCACCGCCCAGAGATATTTAGCGGGAAGTCTGAACTAGAGACGGGACAAAACTGGATGCATTTATTTGTGAGAAACAATCTTTCCACATGCCATTCCCAAAACGACAGCTGGTTTGCAAAAAGCATCCCCAACATTTGCCAGTCTTCACTTCAACTGCAGTGTTGGGAGAAGGGGTCATGCCAGGAAGGCATTTTGAATTGACTTTAGACAGAATTATGTCTTCTTTTTCAGCATCGAGAAAGTGGATGGATGCACACCACGATGTTGCTTCAACTCAAAGGTGGGGGGATGTATTCCTTGACTTCCATGTGCCATTTGCTGTGCTCTTTCTCTAATCACAGCCCCAGTGCCTGGCACAGATAATTCCTTCCCTATTGCCCAGCACGCCCCAGTATGTCCCAAGAAGGCTGCCATGGGTAGATCTCACTGTTTGTACGTTTTCTGGAATTAGTTGCTGTTCTGGCATGAGAGATTTTTCGCTGAATAATGGGCAAAAAATGTTTTAAAAAATCAAACGTCCCTGTCTCTGAAATATTCTATTCATTGCACATCCCCTGCAACCTGTTGCTATTCCAAGAATTATGGGCCATTTAGAACATGCATAATTCTTTTTAACGGATGCCAGACATTTGTTATTGTCCTACAAACGCTGGGAAAGAACACAGTAGTGTTCAATGGGAGGCCTTTATGGAAACAAATGTCTTTTAAGAGCTAAGTAGGAGAGCAGGAACGTGTCCAGCACTCGGCTCTGTGTAGCTGCTACTTTATTAATATGGGAATACAGAGAAAGCTGTGATGAAGGTTCATGGTCACAGTAATAGATGGGTTCCACTAGACTTCCTGGTTGGATTGTAGTTGGGATGTAGTTTAGCACATCACTCTGCCTGTAGGTTTTTATTGTGGGATTTGACTCTGCTCTGTGAGATAATCACATGAAAGCACAGAGCATTTCTCAATGGGATGCTTTCAAAGAAAAGGTGGATGCTACCACAGCATCTTCTCAGGTAAACCATAAATCATTCCCCAGCGATAATGTGGTTAAGGAAATATTTCACACTGTGGTGTTCTCATTCATGGGTGCTGGGAGCAAAGCAGCATGAATAAGGGATTTTTTTGGTTCACTGGCCATTCTGAAAAATTGGGGGAAAATCATTCTGGGTCAAAATGAACCCATTTAAAAACAAATTTCAACAAATTGAAAAGGTGAAAAAAAATGTTTCAGGTCAAACCTGACATTTTGTTTGACCCAGACAAAACATTTCATTTTGATTTTGAACATTGTACATTTCTTTTAACTGTTTCTTCATAAAAATGGAAGGAAATTTCTGAACAAAAAATGTTTCGGAACAAAAATTTTCATTTTGAAAATATTGAACCGAACTGTTTCAGCGTTTTCAGATATTTTTTCCGCCACAAAAATTCAGTGAAAATTTGTGGTGGGGGAGCCCCTGTATTTATGGCAAACAGGCCTGGGGGATGCAGAATTGCCCAGGGTTTTGTTCCTGCAGACTACTGTGCCTTCAGGCATGCAGACCATTTTTTTCAAAGTGACTACACACTTTGGGTACCTCAGATCCTGGGGGTCCAGCCCAAAGTGCAAGACCCTGATTTTCAGAGGTGCTGAATGCCTCCATCTGTTCCCTTCCCCTCCCCACATTGACTTCTTTTGATATTCTGGGTGCTGAGCACTTCTAGAAATCAGGGCTTAGCTGTTTGTAGTTGGACACCCCAAATCAGTGGTGACTATGGAAAATTTTGGCCACAGTGGGCACATTTTTGGAAGCCCTCTGAAAGTCTGACCCACCGCAAGAGACACAAAACCTGTCTTGGTTGAGCTCTAGATTCCAAACCAGTCATGCTGCTACTGATATGCGCTGTATCAGTTAGTTACACGGTAGCTCAGCTCTTAGCAAACATTGCTCTTCTCCTCCTGCCTGTCCCGAGCCCCATCACAGGTAACTCCCTGCTGCTTAAAGCTTCCAGCCACTGCTTTTAGCTTCCAGCAGCATCACTGCACCTTAACTTCACGGTGCCTCCTGCACCCAGTTCTGGCAACTGAATCCCAGCAATATTATACTAGCAATATGGGGAGAGTGGAATGATATCTCCACTGTAATGCCTCTGCAGGTAACTAGGGGTACGTCTACACTACGAGATTAATTCGAATTTAGATAATTCGAATTTGGGAAACAGATTGTATAAATTCGATTGTGCGCGGCCACACTAAGCACATTAATTCGGTTTTTAACCACATTAATTCGGTGGTGTGTGGCCACACTACCCCATTAATTTTAACCACATTAATTCGGTGGTGTGCGGCCACACTACCCCTAATTCGAATTAACAAAATCGATTTTGGTGCTACTCCGCTCGTCGGGGTGGAGTACAGAAATCGATTTTAAGTGCCCTTTAATTCGAAGTAACTGGCTCCGTTGTGTGGACGGGTTAAGGATTAATTCGGATTAACGCAGCTAAATCCGAATTAAAGTCGTAGTGTAGACCAGCCCTAGGAGTGGGTGTGATCAGTCAGCTGGAACGCGCTATCCCCAAGTCAGTGCTCATACCCACTGCAATCTGTGCTGATTCAGCAGCAAGGAAACCAAGGCTCAACTTTCATCATCACTGTTTCTGATGCCCGAGATCGGACTGAGGTCTGGGGTGGGGGGAGGGCTTTTGCGAGGAGGCAGAGGTGAGATGGGCCAAAGGCTTTTCAAAGTGGAAAAACTCATCAGCAAAGGGCTTTGAACCTGATCCGAGATTTATAAGGATGAGGCATGTGCATGACTCCAACAATCTGATTAACTTCAACCTTTCCTGTGCGAGTGTAACGTGCTGTCTGAGCTGTTGTAGTAGCTGCCTGATTTACGGCATTTCATAAAGCTGGGAAACTATAAAAGGTGCCGTTCGTATTGAATTTTGGTACCATAAAAGGACATAAAACAGATACACACAAATGCTGGCAGCCGCAGATAAAGTTTCATTAGTACATTAGTTTAGTTTCTGCTGTAGCAGGAGCTGCTGCAGTGACGCTCCCCTAGATGGCAAGGAGAGGGTCTGCTACCCACTGGAGAGGAGGAGAGTGACAGCACGATGCCAGGAGTTCTGGTGGGGCACTGTTACTAGTTGTGCCGGTTCTCGGGGCACCCAAGGCCTGGGTCACCTCGTTACCCCCCTCCTCAGCAAGCGGGAGTCTCTCTTGTGGTAGCTGGAGGTCAGCTCCCTAACACTGTCAGGCGCTCTTCTCTGGGCTACAACAGCCCTGACTTTGTCTTGCAGGTTAACAAGGAGTGCCCTCCCTCCCCCGAGTTCCCCTGTGATATCCAGCCGCTGACACTGGGCACTCACAGATATCCCAGATCCTCTGCACCCAAAGGAGCAGCATACCCCAGTTTACCAATTTTACCTGAAGCCACCACTGGTGTATAACGCACAGCACTTGTGAGCACCTACGATAAAACAAAAGTAGGTTCATTTAAGAAAGAATAAAGATGTAACCAGAAACAAGGGAGAGTTGTGGGAACAAATGGTTGCAATACAAAGCAAAATCATAAAGGGTGAACCTGTTCCCAGACTTATCAATAGTTACCTTTCCTGTCTAATACAATAGATTTTCTGCCCCCCTCAAAGTTCACTCTATTCCAGAGCTTGCTGGTTTCTCAAGACCCAGGATTCAAATGTTTCTGATAGCACCCCACTTCTCCAGGGTTTTTCCTCAGCGCATGGCAACAGAGAACTGCTCCCTCCTCTGGGTTATACTGAAAACAGACTTTTCACAGACAGGCAAGCCCTTGGCTAGTTATAAAGTTTCTTTTTTACCATTAAGTGGTTTTGATTGTTTGTTGTTGCCTCTAATGCAATTGACTTCAATTGCAAGTCATAGGATTGTGCAGGGCTAAGAAATTGAGCCTGGTATTGCATCACTGGCCAAACAGGGCAGGACAACTCCCCCTTGCCCAAATGGGCCATTACAGAGCCACATGATCTCTGGATGACTAATTTCTACGTCACCTCCACAAAGCATACTTTTAATATAAATACATTATTCCTCAAATATTACCTGTACGTACATCTAGCAATGCTTATGAATCTTGACAAATTACGAACTTTCTGCAGATACCTTTATGGATAAATATGCTGTAAGATGTGTTTGGTGTAGTGAGTTTTTCAGGTCTCATGTGAGTTACTTGCAAAGAACAGGGGACCATTTGCCAAAGGGTTTCTGTGTCTCACTTGTCCCAGCTGCTTATGTCCTCCTTAATTAAGGTCAAATCTTTGCCCCCTTTCCCTCCTTATGTGACCACAGAAGGACATGAGTGTAATGGACCAACTATAGCCCTGCTGCAAGGAGGTGGGGTGGGATTTTGGCAGCTTGAGCAGTGAATCCGCACCCTCTGTGTTCTCTCGTTAAGGAAGAGCAGATGCCTCCCTAAATTCCTATTGCTTCTGCTGCTGTTGCTTCTGGTACCCCCTAAAGGAATGAATGTTCACCACACAGCAGCAGCTGCATATGGATGCATTGCTTGGTACAGGAGGCAGAAGCACTGCGCTGCTAAACAAACAGCTGTGAATGATGAACAGAACTGAGATGAAGGTGAATGTACTCACCTCTGATTTACTGTCTGGGACAGCAATGCTTGGGGTTCCCAAAGGCAGGGAAGATGGGGAGCTCTGGGCACATGAGAGACAAAGCAAAAGAGAATTCTATGGCCATGCTGGGCTTTAGTATTACTAACCCCAAATATGCAAAAATCATGAGTCAGACTCACCAAAAATCATGAGATTATATAAAAATAATAGCTGTGATGTTCTTTTTATTTGCCTTCTGCATTGGGGTCACAGTTTGAAGCTTTCTCCACAGCCACGCAGGCTACAAACTTAAAGAAAAAGTAAGAATGAAAGCTGAAATCATCACACATCCTCTTGACTCCAGAAGCTGGGGCTTTAAGGAAAACAATAACTACCATGAGACTCATGACAAAATCATGAGAGTTGGCAACACTGTAAAAATCCCCCTGCCTTTCAGAGTCCCTGCTATGAATTGCCCTGCCCTAATGATAGGAAGAAGTCAGTCCCAGTCCCATCTAGAATCTGTCAGTGTCACACCTGGGTCAGACAGAGGGAGGCACTAAAGAGATTACTTCCATCTCCATTGGCTAGCTTGGTGTTTGATGATCGTAGCACCGATCCCTTTTTGGAGGGACGGCAGCTCCCTGTGATATCAGTGCCACTCAGAGGTCGTAAAATCCTTTAAGGATTTAAAGAAAACAAAAACCAAACCCAAGATCCAAGTTGCTGTTTTCTCAGCGCTAATCTCTCTCCCTCTAGGGAAAGGACACCACAATAAATCTTTATTTCTCATGATGGGTTGCCAACTTTAATAAAGGTTTCACTGGAGGATTGACAAGCCAGCAAGCCAGTGTTCTGAGCATTAGAAGTAAGAAGAAGCTGTTCTGTCTGTGTCTGTGTGCAAATGGGAACTGGTTTGGATTGATTTATTTTCTGTTTTCGTCTGAAAGCCCTGTTTCTGCAGCTATCCTGTAGAACCAAGCAAATAATTGTCAATGAATAATTTTACCAATAAATGTAGCCACTTTTTCCTATTCCTAGAATATCCCTGATTTTCTTAAATAAATTCGAGCAGCAAATACATTCAATCATTTTTTTAAAAATAAACAATTCTTTTTAAAGACTATGGATTGATCCAAAACCCACTTACTGTGAGCATTTGATATCTGAAATTCAGTCACTGCAGTTTAGTTGTTATTGGCCAGGTAAGACACATGGTATAGTTTCTCTTCCCTGACTGGATGAATGAAGAAGTGCAAATATTTTCAATTTAGTTTCCACGATTGTTTGAACACGTGACTGTGAAAGAGTGGGAGTTTTTAGCAGACATTTCAGCCTAGCAAGTTCAGCACTCCCCTGACAAGGTTTCCGACCACGCAATCTAACTGGCAAAGGAGAACTCTCCTACAGAAAGGAATTAGAGGAGTCCCACTAGTTCATGACTCCTCATTCTATGTGGTTTGTGCTCTCAGTTCTCCTGCAGTGTATTTTCTCCTGTGATCTCTTTTCTCAATGGTCTCCTTTCATTTGACTGACGGATGGATGGAGATCCTTGCAAAATGACAACCGGCCTCAATGTCGTCTATTTCATCTCCCTTTATTTATTTAGCAGTCTCCCTTGTTCTGGGATCCCTGCCCCTCTCTGAACTCGGCAATCTTCTCCCCAAGCAGACAGACATTCCTCCCTGCTCCCTAGCAGCTTCTGGCAGGGGATGGAGGAGTACACAGAGAAAAATTAGCTTGCACCAGGACAGAAAACAGAGCTATTTATTTCCTGCTTCATCAACCTAAATACTTCAGATGCCATTTCCTAAGAGAGTTTGAAAGTGCAATGACAGTCAGCCTGGTTCCGACTGATCACAGGTGGAGAAGATCCAGCTCGACTGAGTACCATATTTGGTTTTGGCTTCTTAAAAAAGAATATGAATGGGAGTCGGGGGAGAGAACAGCAGCAAGAAGTGTCCCAGCCATAGCAGCAGCTGGTTACTGAGATCTTAGCTACAGTCTATTGCTTGTCTGAGAAGGAGGCGACATGGGGTTACATACCGTCTAACAGATTTTAGTACGCATGCTCCAAGTTTTCCCTTTTCTCCATCTGTGTCACCCAAGTTTGCAGCAGAGATGGATTCTCACTCTCTATCCACCTAGGTTTTTATACTGCGCTCATCATCATGGCATCCACCATTCATGTTCACCAACCATCATACCTGCAGCGGCATTGGCATAAAGAATTGTGGTTCTCTCCATCCCTTAGTTCAGAGTCTCCAAAGATGCCTGGACTATAAATGAGACTATAAATGGACTATAAATCTCACTATCTGAGATTTCAGAGACTCACAGATAAGAGGGGCACTTTGTTGGATTGTGGGTGGCACTTGAATGGGCCCGAAAGGACAGAGAATGTCATTGGGCTAGTGAACACCATTCAGAAATGACTGTGATAGGCCTCCCATTTTGCTTCTCTGCCCTGTTAATAGTCATGCTCCACCTGATGCTTGTTTGTTGGCCTGGCTCATTGGCTCACCCTCTTGAGCCATACATTTTTCTTCTAAACTTCAGGAAACCGCCATCACTGTTCTGACAATCAAGGGGTTTCCTTTATTCGAGGGGACAGCTGAGCCATCTCCACTGGGAAACCAGAATGATGTTAGCACCCTGATGCCCTCCCAGCAACAATAGGGAACAATAATGTAATTATAGTAGATAATCTGCTAATACCCAATAGAAATGTAATTATAGAAGGTGCATTAAATTCCAATCATTCTTGCGTCTTAGCAACCAAGTGAACAAAGTCAAAGTAAATAAAAGAACGCGCCTGATAAAACGATTAAAAATAATGATGGGTAATAAAATATAATTGAACAGAATAATCCTCAATTCCCTGCTCACTAGTGACATTGGCTCAACTCGGAGGTTCAGAGGAGACTTCACTTGTAAATCTCATTTCTAACATTCCGCTCTTGCAGCTCTTAGTGTCAGAGTCTATCCAGATTCACATTCTAATTAACATTTTGCCCTGAATTAGACAGGGAAGCTCAGTGGACAGGAACTGATTGCAGATATGTAGGCATGCTAAGGCCCTTCCGAAGATGAATGCTAACCCCATTAATTATATTTACCAATTAGACTTTAATTACTTATAATTAGCAATAATGCTTCATTCTTTCACTTGTTTGGTTCTGACATTTGTGAGAAGGATGTAGTGTCATGGACTTTTAATACACACAACAATGGTGAAAGTAGATTGTCAGAGTCACAATTTGTTTTCAAATCGCATTATGACCACAGTGATCTGCCAGTTATTTACAAATATTTCTTAATAATAATCTTAATGTAGAGAATTCAGATCTCACTTTGTCACCTTTTGATTTAATTTCGTTTATCCTTTAATTACATATCTATAGTCTGGTGGGGGGTGGAGAAGGAGGAGAGAGGCACACTTTACTTTTCACGGGTGGTCTAAAATTAAATATTTATCCATATCTCTTTCCAATGTTTTTAAACTAAGTAGGATCAGGTTGGTTCAGTTTGGGGATGAGAGGCCTCCAAGAAAATGTGGTGATTTGGTGTAATTGATACAGTAGGTTGTGTCCTGCTTTCTGTTTCAATGATAATAAATAATAATAATGCAACCGCGTGAAGATAGGTGAGCCATGTTGCTTAGCTGTGCCGTTTTTACGATGACATGTAAAACCCAGCCCTGAGCAGTGCGGGTCATTAAAAATCTAATTGCCTAGTTCCAACATTACAGGTCCCCTGACTCCATTCCAACTTGGTTGTTTTTATTCTATCTCCTTAATATTATTATGGTCCTTAATAATTCATTGTCTGTATTACATGAGCACCTAGAGCTGCCAAACCAAGATCGGGGTTCTATTGTATGAGGCACTGTACAAACAGCAGAGTGAGGGACAGTCTACCCAAAGATCTTGCCATTTAAATAGGCAAGACAGACGAAGGGTGGCATTAGTATCCCCGTTTTACAGGTGGGGAATGAGATGCAGAGCTGTTATGTGATTTACCCTACTGCATAGTTGGGAATTGAACTCCTAATCTCCAGTGCTTCAAGCCCAAGACCACCTTTTCTCCTCCAAAGTGGTTTTAATGGAGACGTTATTTATTAGTGGTTCGGGTTTGATTATCAATTGACAAGACACCAGGTAACTCAGCTCAATCAGTTTATTAATTAAAAACAGATCAGCACAAACAGAGAGGTTCATACATTACCTCCTCTAGAGAACAGCCTTGCTTACTTTTGACAGATTCTGCACATACAAAGAACAAATGCTGGAACAGTTTAACTATCAATAGATTTCCACAGTAAAGTTTAGCATGAATGCAAGGCATTCTGGGAATACAGTTCATAGTAATACCAGCTTAGCATAAGTACAAAGCATTCGGGTTCATAAATGGTATTGGCTCATATATTCCTCACTCTTCCTCCAAAAAAACCCCAAACACGCCCTGTACAGCTGCTGAAATCCATCGCAGAGGCACCGATTTCCATTGATATAGTGACTGTAAAGCAAATTGGGACCCTGCTAGAGAAAAGGTCCTTTTCAAGGCCCTTGGTTGATTGTTTAACTAAAATCTGTTTCCCATAATGCTGTAATCCTAACTCTAACTGTATGCATTTGCCTCCTCTTAAAGTATTCTTTTTCTCGGTTCCTCTCATTATCTGCCTGTCTGGAAGACTGTGCATCAGAAACACTTATTATTTTTGAATCTTCCTGCTGAAGCTATAAATCTTATTAATTTACCCATAAACCTGTCTTGCTCATTTCCTGCTTCAAGTCCATCCAGGAGGACTTCTGATAAGTAGCACTAACCTTTTCCATTCCTGATGAATAAATCTCTCATGCTGACCTCAAACATTTGAATAAAAATCCATCAAAAGATAATTTAATATTGGTGGCGGGTTTTTTTTTTTCATTTTACAGTAATAGTTCTGTGTAGACAAGACTTCACCATCCAATCTGTCCAGCGCTGTTTTGTTGAGTGTGACTCTCCAAGGTAGATGCTTCATTGGAAAGTGTTTATTTCTTTACCTATAATACACAGGTGATACTTTTATGTTAATGCTCTGAAAAAAGGTGGCCAGATATTCATGTTCTCTCTTCAGGCCCAGGCAGCCATCTCTACGCTGCAGATCTATAGATTCCAAGGCCAGAAGGGACCATTGTGATCATCTATATAACACAGGCCAGAGAACTTCCCAAAATAATTCCTAGTGCAGAGCTTTTAGAAAAACCTCCAATCTTTGTCTAACTTCAGCTTGCAGCCATTGGATCATGTTTAGGGTGACCAGATGTCCCGTTTAGGGTTCCCGGGGCCCTGGTGCACAATGCACCCTTAGGGCTTAACCCCTTCCTGCCCGCGCTGTAGCCAGGGGACAGGAGGCAGCTGGGTATGTCAGTGGCCAGAAGCAGCCATGAGGTGTTAGCTGCCTTTCGACAGTGTGCGGGCAGGAAGGGACCAGCTGCTTCCAGCCACCAGGGGGAGGGTGGGAGGGGAGAAGAAGAGATGAGCTCTGCAAAGACACTGGCCAGGTCATCCCTTCCCCGCCCCCCTCCCCTGCGGCTGGAAACAGCTCCGTCCCTTCCCTCCCACGCAGTGCCAAAATGCTGCTGCTGGCCACATTCTGGTGTGAACCCTGGCAGAAATCTGGGGAGGGGGGGCATGTGACCCTGCATGCCCCCCCCCCCAGTGTTGCCTTGGGAAGATGCAGCGCCAGGTACCGGGATAGGCAGGTCCGTCCCAGGGGTCCAGCCAGGCATGGAGGGCGAAAAGCACCAGGCAGGGAGGGTCGGGTCAGTCAGTCACCTCCCCCCCCCCCCATGTGAGACAGGTGTACGGGAGGGTGGGGTGGGGTTAGGGGTGTGTGTGTCACCTCTCCCCATGTGTAGGGGGTGTCACCCCTCCCCGGGTGAACCCTAAACCCTTAAAGATAAGAAGATAAATAAAAAGAATCCACCTCCGCAGTATTTCTTTTTAGCAGGGGCTCAGTCAACTTGATGTTAATTTGAACGTTTCTACTGCATGGTTCTGATTGATTGCCAGTCAACTCACTTGAACATGAATAATTTTACCAGGTGTCCCGTATTCAGCATAGGGAAATATGGTCAACCTAATCATGTTAGACCTTTCTCAGCTAGACTGAAGAGCCAATAATCAAATATTGGTTCCCCATGTAAGTACTCATAGACTGTAATCAAGTCACCCCTTAACTTCCTCTTTGTTCACCTAAATAGGTTGAGCTTCTTGAGTCTGTCACTGTAAGGCAGGTTTTCTAAACCTTTAATCACATTCATGGCCCTTCTCTGAACTCCCCCCAGTTTATTAACATCCTTTTTGAACTGATGTTCATAGAAATCTACAGGAATTGAACCAGAAATTAATATTTCCGATGCATGGTATGTTCCACCATCCTATGGAGAAGTAGGTTTTGTCCCACGGCCAGGGATAGATGCCCTGTTCGTCAGCTGTGGTACAGCGGGAAGGGAGATACCAGACCGCATAAGTTCCCAGTCTCCTCTGGTATTGTACAGTCCAGCACTTGTGACCATGTGTGTCACTATCATTTACATATGTCAGACCAAAGTGATGCAAAGCATTTCCCACGGGTACTACCTTGAGTCCTTAGCTCCCCAGTAGCTTACGCAGTATCTCAGCGCCAGTCGAGTATAAGTGGCTTCCAGGATGGAGTTAGCTCTAACCCCAGGCATCACAGAGGCAGGTACTATTCTTAAACAATAAGCCCCATGTAATGTTGCAGGTATTCTGTAAGGCACTGAAGATTAAAACCTGGTGCCACTGAAATCAATAAGAATTTCGCCATTGACTTCAATCGGATGAGAATTGGGCCAGGGGTGAATGGTAGCTCCACTGAATACTGCATTTGGCAGAGAAGTCACTTCTCATGTTTGTTCTCTGAAACAGGCTCCTATGTGCTGCCTTCAGGATGCACCCGACTCAGATTTTGCCTTTTGTTCCCATAGCCAGGGATCTGTGGAATTGCACAATTTTATAGCAAGCATTTTCAATGGGAGATCAAAATCTCTGCGTCAGGAATCACAATGCCTCAAGAATCATTAATCTGATGAATTTTCATTGGAAATGATGCTAGGAGCATCAGCCAGTCTGAAAGAAACAACAACAGAATGTCAGGAGTAGGAGGCCTCAACGTGACAACCAAAGAGAGGATCTGGCCGTGTGAGGAGGCAGATGGATAACTGACTGGTAAACTTTGAATTTGTGAAAGACTGAAAAGGTCACAACAAATTTCAAATGAGATGATGAGGCAACAGAAAGGAGAATTGATAGATGTAAATTCAGAAAGTTACTTTGTTTACTAACAACAACAAACCCAAATCTGTGAAATTTTAAAATTCATAAAATATTGCTTCCGGTGCATGGAAGATTGTTCACCCAGTTTCAGATTTATAGAACTTTCTCAACTTGCAGTTTATGAAGGGAATGACATGAATAGAAGATCAGTGTCATACTAATCTTATACAATGCCCTATTCAGTTCACTTCATGGCCGATATGTGGTATGTTTCTCCTGTGTGACAGTGACAGCCCTATGCTAAACTGCAGCGCCATGTGATAATTTGAAATGCAGCTTTAGCCCACGGCACCTGCACTCTGATGAGCACTAAGCAAGATAAAGAAGAAGACCTCTAATATATTCTCATTTGTGACATAAGAGGGATTTGAAATTGCATTATTCGCAGCAACATTCCGTCATTGAAAAGTTCTTGGCCCCTTTTGTGCCACTTTATTCCTAGTCAATTTTTTGTCCTTTTCCCCACCTCCTCCCCCACCTGCAGCTAGAACTGAAAACTGTCGCCTCTTTGTAAATGGTAAACTCGTCCCATTTGGCTCAGCTCAGCAACCGAAACATTTCAGAAGGCAGCATGTCCTTCTTACTAGGAAAAAAAAGTGAGAGGCATTTGTGACGTGAAGAATTTATTTCATTGGCCATTTCCAAGCCTCCGATTGAATAAGAGATATTATTTGTGATACACAGGGCCAAACTCACCATTACATTAATAGATTTTAAGACGAGGAGGGGCCGTGACGATAATTTACTCTGACCTATGTCAAAGAACCTCACCCAAGCCCATACCTTCTAGCTGAGCTAGAGCATCTCTTTTAGAAAGACATCCCGGCTTGATTTAAATCCTTCAGGCAAAACAAAAAAACACCTAACATTAATAGCCCAAATGTTGTTGTATCACTATTGGTAAACTGTAGTGTCTTGGATCACTATTTTAGAACAATGTAGCATTTTATACACACACAGAGTATGCACATATGCATAGACAAGTGGGGCTGATTGCAGACTCATCTGTAAACTAGAAGTGAAATGAATTACAGAGCATTTCAGAACCTTAAACAGGCTGGTTTGTTTGAGTATATAAATGGACTAAGGGTCAAGGGATTTTTATTGTCTTCCTACTGAATTCAGCTTATTTCTAGAGCACTGGTAAAAATATATATATGTAATTTGTCTTTAGTTCCCCCGATCTCTGATCGGTGAATATAAGTAATTGTGTTTTCTTTTATTTGTAGAAGTAACTGCCTGGGCCAAATTCAATTACATTTTGAAATTCTGCTATTATGCAGAGACCAGCACAAGCCCCAAATGTTTTTTTTAAATAAGTATGGGCAACCTTGCATGGAATCCCAATGGAGTTTCTATTAAATTTGGCCCAATGTCTAAAGAGAATACTAAACAGAATGTCCCTTTTGACGTTCAGTTCAACACAAATGGGATTTTGAAAAGAGAAGTGCAGTCCTCCAAACTGCAAAGTCAGACGTCTGTTTCTCTGCTCCTTCTGAATGCTTGTATCACCCCTCTCGAGAATGTTAAGAACACAAACTTACACCACTTGAAAATCTTCTCCAAAAGTGAGAAATAGGGCAAACACATTGTAAATATTATAGCATTATACAGCAAACTCCTTGCACTGCAACACATTGCCCCTCAAATGCATGCACCACAAGGATTCATAGATTCATAGATTCTAGGATTGGAAGGGACCTCGAGAGGTCATCGAGTCCAGTCCCCTGCCCGCATGGCAGGACCAAATACTGTCTAAACCATCCCTGATAGACATTTATCTAACCTACTCTTAAATATCTCCAGAGATGGAGATTCCACAACCTCCCTAGGCAATTTATTCCAGTGTTTAACCACCCTGACAGTTAGGAACTTTTTCCTAATGTCCAACCTAGACCTCCCTTGCTGCAGTTTAAGCCCATTGCTTCTTGTTCTATCCTTAGAGGCTAAGGTGAACAAGTTTTCTCCCTCCTCCTTATGACACCCTTTTAGATACCTGAAAACTGCTATCATGTCCCCTCTCAGTCTTCTCTTTTCCAAACTAAACAAACCCAATTCTTTCAGCCTTCCTTCATAGGTCATGTTCTCAGGACCTTTAATCATTCTTGTTGCTCTTCTCTGGACCCTCTCCAATTTCTCCACATCTTTCTTGAAATGCGGTGCCCAGAACTGGACACAATACTCCAGCTGAGGCCTAACCAGAGCAGAGTAGAGTGGAAGAATGACTTCTCGTGTCTTGCTCACAACACACCTGTTAATACATCCCAGAATCATGTTTGCTTTTTTTGCAACAGCATCACACTGTTGACTCATATTTAGCTTGTGGTCCACTATAACCCCTAGATCCCTTTCTGCCGTACTCCTTCCTAGACAGTCTCTTCCCATTCTGTATGTGTGAAACTGATTTTTTCTTCCTAAGTGGAGCTCTTTGCATTTGTCTTTGTTAAATTTCATCCTATTTAACTCAGACCATTTCTCCAATTTGTCCAGATCATTTTGAATTATGACCCTGTCCTCCAAAGCAGTTGCAATCCCTCCCAGTTTGGTATCATCCGCAAACTTAATAAGCGTACTTTCTATGCCAATATCTAAGTCGTTAATGAAAATATTGAACAGAGCCGGTCCCAAAACAGACCCCTGCGGAACCCCACTTGTTATGCCTTTCCAGCAGGATTGGGAACCATTAATAACAACTCTCTGAGTATGGTTATCCAGCCAGTTATGCACCCACCTTATAGTAGCCCCATCTAAATTGTATTTGCCTAGCAACTGCGGTGATGCATGTATATAATCTAAGAAGAAAGAGCTGTTTTCCTGTGCCTGTGCTCTGCAACTGAAGGGACTCTTCTGCAACTTTTGGGTCTCTCCCTCTGTCTCTGCTTTTGAAGAGAACGTGGAATGTCTTGGCCATAGGCTTGAGAGGAGCCAGATTTGAACATGAGCATAGATAAAACCTGTTTGTTTCTGTTCTCTATTGTTTTGGGTGGGAATCAATGATGCTTCAGTTAATTCCCAAAGCTCAGATCCCAGCACTGGCATGAAACAACTGTGAACTCAGGAGATATCAAGTATACATAGCAAAAGTGCACATGCCATGGAGGTCAGGATATCTGCTGCTCCCCCAACATATATAGCTAAGAGTAGAACACGCATACAGTGACCTCTGCTACCCTCCCTATCAATGGAGCTTGAAACTCAGAATATCAGCACTGCAAGCATGAGCCGCATGCTTCTAAAGTGGATTACACCTGTTCCTGAGCAATACCATGGTGGTATGGAAATGAGCACACCCAGCATTCCACTAGGTTTCAGAATTCCAAAGCCCAGCATTGCAGGGACAAGCAGCTTTTGAATTGGAGCAGAATATTAATACCCTGTGGCTCAGTGGGCAGCTGTCTTCATTGGTTTATGTGCTTCAGCAACCACCTGGCCTAATGGACATAACCAAAAATGAAGAATAAACTTGGTGTGGAAACACACATTATTTTTAAGCTTCTTAGTGGGGCCATTGCAAACAGCAATGAAGTATAAGAGAAAATAGAAACAGTACCTTTGTTAATCGTCTACCTTTAAAATCCTGTGGTGGCAGTTTAAAATAGTTGCCATAATACATGCTGGCAAAATTAGCATGGAGAGTCCTAAGCACACATCTTTAGTCATGGGTTCCCACTGCTGAGCCTTGCAATTAAGGCAGGAGAACAGATTTACCAGGGTGAGTGTCAAATGTTTTAGAAGAGAGTTACTATAGAAACGATCTCAACTGTTCTCCTTCTGCAGCCTCGTTGGTACAAATAAACGGACTCATTATTTTGCAGAAAGCACTTTGGAAACCAGCAGCACCACAGTTCGGGCCCATACAAAATTAATGAGTGAAGATTATGGGACTGAGGGCGGCGGGGATGGGGGGGATTATTGACCATGAAGGGAAGGAAGGCAGAGTTTTCCATTATGAAGAGTTATGGCACATTTGTTCAGTTTTGCTGTATTTATATTTTATGTTTTAGAAAAATGATAGCCAGGGCCATTACATGTTACTAATTCCCTCGTTACTTAAATATGTGGGAATGGGAACCAAACCGAGCCAATAGGTGATAGGAAAACTTCTTAGAAAGATGGAAGAAAGGGAGTATATAGGATAAAATGTTAGTGTCTCATTATCATGGATTAAATGTAACAGTGTTTCCATTATCTGTTTCCTGGTGATTTTTGGTAATACACATACGCTGCATGGACCAGGCCTTGTGTTTGGACTGGTGCGTTGAGGGTAATACTTCTGTCTTGGTCTGACTGTTCGTTTATTTTCCATTTCTCAGCTGCACCAGCTCCTCAATCTCAGGGAATTCAGTTCACGTGTCCCAGGTGATGCCAACTGCCAGGATCCATGAGGAGAAAAGTGCTTCTGAACTACACTGCCCCAAGGCTGGGGGTGTCACAAACAGATTTGAAATCCCATTATCTCCTCCAGGCTGACGAATAGAGGAGGTGGACCTGTGTCGTTGATTCATCTGTGGCAACTGAGACCTAAAAGGGTTTCCGATTCCACAAAGGAGGATATCCTATAGCCAGGAGCCCAATGCTAAGGGCCTGGTAGGACAGAATTGACCAAATTCTGCTCTTGGTTATACATATGCAGTGCCCGTTGAGTTCTATGCAAGTTTCACACACGTAACCAAAAGAAGAATTAGTCCCTAGAATTAGCGCTTTTTTTCATAAGCTTTGATGCAGTGACTCCTAAATAGGGCTGGTCAGAAAACACGAATTCCATTTAATGAAAAACATAAAGGCTTCAGGATTTCTTTAACATGGTTTTATTACTCTCACCAGAGTGAGACTGGGCAGGTGGCAGTCATGGTTCTCTGACCCTTCTTTGCTATGGCATAAGAAGTCACTGAGGTCCCATGTTGAGCGGGTGACTTGGAGATGCCTCATGTAAGATCAAGAGGGGAGTGAAATCACCATGCGGAGACTGCCAAGAAAAGTATCAATTAGTTCCAAGAGTGGTAACAGCTGTGTGATCAACTAGGGACCGGATAGAACCACCAATGCATTTCACATTGGCTAGGAGGTGTTAAGTATTATTTTTTGTCATTATTGGCAATCTGGGGTGATGAGATAGTATTTACAGTGTAATAAAAGGAGGGTCATAACATTTTAATTGTAAATTTTAATGGTAGGGGCTGTATCTGAATAAATGTTTCCAAATTATCATTTAATTTCAAGTATGCTCTTTTTCTGTCCCCAAAGCCACCAAGAGTAAGACAATTTAAAACAATAACAGGAATAATATTATACTCCAGAGAGAGAATAAAACATACATTGCTCTTTACATATAAATAGGCCCTGTTGTTAATCATTTTTATGGCGGTTGCTTCTTTCAAAGCTGGCGTGATGTTTCATTTATACACGGTAGCAGAAGTGAATGAAAGTATATATCCCTGACATCTTTTCTGACTTCCAGGCACCATGATTCTGCAGATATTCTGTGCCAAGTAAAGTCAGTTATAAAACTCCTATTGAAGTCAATATGATGCAGGTTAAAGGCACTGTATGAACTACACTGTTTTAGTTCTTTGACTCTAAGTACATATCCCCAAAGCTAGAAGAGAGAATTTTTATGCCCATAAGGATGCAAACTATATGAGTTCATCTGGAGCTGCAGTCTTTACGAGTGGATAAATGCCGCAGCAGCAAATGGTGATGCTCCAATGGTTAAATATTATGTATGGCTAAGCATACTACAGTAATGTGATTTTTTTTTAATGGAAATGTTAGCAATGTCATAATACCTGGAGTTTTCATGTCCAGGAAATTTCATTTTCATGCACAATTTCAAGAAATAGGATTTTGATATCAAAAGCATTAATATCTACAGTTCCTCTTTACAAAGCCACAACTGCTCAAAAATGGGCCTAGTTACACTATAAATCCCACTCTTTTTTTTTTTTTTTTAAACCAAAAAGTTTTCTTCGTGAATCAAAACTGGCTCAGATTTGACCGAAATGGTGCATTTTGAGAGAAAAATGTAGAATGTATTTTAGAATTTATTATGAAAAGACTTTTTAATCTTGTGATGGAATCCAAAACCACTGAAACTAATTGTTTTTATTTTCATTCTGAGCATTTTGCACAGCTCTGCTTTTAGCCACCAAAGAAGCACTGGCTTCTGTTAAATTGAATATTAGGAGTTATTAGCCTGAGAGACAATAGTTGCTCAGGCAAAGTTGAATTCAATAATTACCTTAAGAAAGAATATATCTTGGTTCTCACCAAAAAAAATGGTCAGAGTATGTGTGACATTCCTCTGAGGTACCCAGGATTTGGAGGCACCTCGCTACCATTTGCCCTTGGTGTAAGGGAGCATCATCCGTGCCTTCCCAGGGTCAGCACCATGATGCCAGTGACTACTGGCAGCACAAGCACTGCCCTCCAAGCCTTGCTGTCTCTTTACAAGTTAGCCAAAGGCACACTCCAACCCCCGAGCCGCCGATGTCCAGCCCTTGCTGCACTGGACGCTCACAGAATTTCCAGACTTGCTGTTCCCCAAGGAATAATATACCCCAACTTACTCATTACACCTTGCAACACCGCTTCCACTTCACACACAGCACTTAGATATGTTTATAGTGAAAACCAAGAACTTTATTTAACAAAAATTTAAGAAGAAGCAAGTAGCTTCGGTGGAGACAAATGGTTACATATAAAATAAAACCATAACATGCTTGCTAGAGCCTAAACTTAAATAGAAAGTTATCCTCCTGGCGACAGAAAGTTTGTTTCATCCAAAGTTCTTGTCAGCCTGGCTGAGATTCCTTTTCCATGAAGCAAACCTACTGCCAGTTTACTTCCTAGGTGAAGGATAACTGGCAGTCCCTGTGCACCCTAGATACAGTCCCAAAAGTTCAGGGGCTTTGCTTGTTAGCTGAAAATCGCTGCTGTTTTTGTGTTTTTCCAGCAACCCCACAATCTATTGATTAGCATTTAGCTCAGACTGTAAATAGATGTCCATTGTGAACTCTGCAATACTTAATGTGCACATGACCAGCCAGAGAGTGATAAATGTCTGGCAGGAGTGTGTGGATCACCTTTATGTGACCTGCCTTAACTCACAGCCCTAGTGAACATATTTTTCAACATATATACATAACTCCCCACATATTTTCTGTACATACATCTCACAGTGATTATGATGACAGTGTGAAACAAGCTTTCATTAGAGACATTATATGACATTCTTTGGCAACCTGGTATGTAGATACCAGATCAACGGGATCCCTGGAACTCATATGCACATCTGTGCCTGCTGCCAGTGGGCACAAAGAAGTCCCTGAATCACAATATGTATTGTATAGCTATATATAATCCCAGTATTTTCATCTGAAATATCTGCAGATGTCTCCCTTATGGCCATGAATTCAAAAGATGTACCTGTTCTCTCCTTGCAATTAACATCTAAAAGGTACATGCACTTGGAGATCCGGAACATCTATTATTCACCTTCAAGGGCAATGATAGTGCTGCAATTCATAATGATCTTATTTGAATATGCAGTATAATTGGCCCATCAAACATTATTAATAATAGTTGTCCTTTAACTTAGCAGGAACCAGTTAGTAGACATAATTTGCATGTGCAATGGGAGCAGTTGATATTCCTCCAGGCCTGTAAGGAAGGAAACTATAGAATCTCATGGCTAAATTCTGCTCTCATCTATACAGGTGTAAGTTTCATGTAACTCCATTGGCTTCAGTGAGGTTATTCTGAATTTACACAGGAGCAGAATTTGGCCCATAGACACATATCACACAACTGTTTTCAGCCACTCGTTAGCTGGGATTTTTCCCCTTTGTGTTCTTATGTTATTTCTCCAAACATAAGAAAATATCGAAAAAGGAAAAATAGTGACCTGAAAGACAGAGAGAATGGACCATAGTTAGGGCCCTACCAAATTCACGACCATGAAAAATGCATCACGGACATAAAATCTGGTCTCCCACTGTGAAATCTGGTCTTCTTTGTGTTTTACCCTATACTGTGCAGAGTCCACAGGGGAGACCAGTGTGTCTCAGATTGGGGGTCCTGGCCCAAAAGATAGTTGCAGGGGGGGGTCACAATGTTATTTGGGGGGGTCATAGTATTGCCACCCTTACTTCTGCGCTGATGCCTTCAGAGCTGGGCGGCCAGAGAGTAGCAGCTGCTGACTGATGTCCCGCCTCTCCAGGCAGCAGCACAGAAGTAAGAGTGGCAACACCATACCAGGCCATCCTTACTTCTGCGCTGCTGCTGGCGACGGCGCTGCCTTCAGAGCTGGGCTCCCAGCCAGCAGCCACTGCTCTACAGCTGCCCAGCTCTGAAGGCAGCGCCATCGCCAGCAGCAGCGGAGAAGTAAGGGTAGCAATACCGCAGCCCCCCATACAGTAACCTTGCAACCCCCTCAGAGCTCTTTGTGGGGTCAAAATCCCTACAATGACAACAGATTTAAATGGCTGAAATAATGAAATTTACAATTTTTTAAATCCTATGACTGTGAAATTGACCAAAATGGACTGTGAATTTGGTAGGGCCCTAACCATAGCATTTGTCTCCTGGCAGGAAGTATCACCACAAGCAGTTGGGAAACACTGGTCTCCAAATCTGTTCTCTGAGACTACGTTAATGACATTCTCCCAGCACAGACCCAGAGTCCCCATATGAGGCTGTGCCTAACAGCTGTCATGGCTGCCTTGGCCCGTGGATTAAAACAAAGCAAAACAAAATAGTTGCACGGGGAATGAATGAATGAATGTGAATATAGTATTAGATTATGATATTAGTATGTTTTCAAAATTATTGAAATAAAAGCAGGTCTTCTATGTAGAGAAGCCTAGATTTCACCAATTGCCTATTTTATAGTTAACAATAGTAGACAGCAAGTGAAATCTCTTTTTTGTGAGCAACGTGTAATAATAATTATTTGCTTCTTCATAGCATCATTCAAGTGAGTATCTTGGAATACTTTAAAAGCCCTGCAGAATTAGGCTCCTAAAGAGACCTGTAAGGTGGATGCCAATAAATGTGGCTATTTTATTGTTTATATTGGGAAATCAAGGCGAGGCGAAGTTAAATTATTTTTTCTAGGTGACTCATGGCTAACAGACTTTTCCTGCCTTATCTGAAGTAGACTCCTCCAACCCTGGTGTGGCCCCACTTGCCTTGAGTTCCCCAAAATATTCCTCATGATTTGAATTCAGATTAGCCCAGGAAGGTTTGTGCATCTTAACGAACCTTCGATAAACCGGGTAGAACAAGGGTAGCTTTTCTCCAGCCCAGTACAAGTTTAGACTGATCCTACAAACGTGTACACGAGTGCGTAGTGCTAAGCACATGACTCAGTGGGGTTACTCTGAACATTGACCTTGTGTGTGTTTGCAGGGCCAAATCCTGAGACACATGGCCAAGTTTCCCAATGAGAGCTATTGGGTGGTGAGGCCTTTTGAAAATCTGGATACATGATTTAAGTGCAAACTGCAAAGGCAGAAAGCATGTTCAGCTCTTCTGGAAAAAGTGCTATATTAGAGCTGAGTGATATTATTATTATTAATTATTATTATTATTATTACTTATTTATTATTATAAGAGCTCAGCTCTCTTTGGAAAATCTGGCCCATAGCGAGCACCTGCTAAGTAACCAGGAACTGCAGATACTTGGTGCCAGTCAGGTTTTGACCCTTTCATAGAACATTTTCAAATTAGATCTCTTTGTTTTCAAAAGAGTAGTTCTAATGTACATTAATACAATGCACCCTATTGGCTAATGTTAGCCGTCCTTTAATTGGAAACTGTGAATTGGTTTCTCTGTTGAAAGTCTGATTGTCCAGATTATACACACAACACATACAGCTGTTTTTATTCTTCTGTGCTGCCATTCAATGGTAAGTGAAGATTGACCTGATCAGTTGTAGCAGATCAATTTCACCTAATTGTACTCCGCATATTGTTTATATGGACAGGCTGTTATCTGGAAAGAGTAGTTGAATTAACCATGACTAATGTTGTTGCACTAATATTGTATATTTGTGTTAGCACTAATATAATATGAAAGTGTTATATAGTATTAGCCAATGTTAAATGTGTCAAGTATCAGAGGGGTAGCCGTGTTAGTCTGAATCTGTAAAAAGCAACAGAGGGTCCTGTGGCACCTTTAAGACTAACAGAAGTATTGGGAGCATAAGCTTTCGTGGGTAAGAACCTCACTGAAGAAGTGAGGTTCTTACCCACGAAAGCTTATGCTCCCAATACTTCTGTTAGTCTTAAAGGTGCCACAGGACCCTCTGTTAATGTTAAATGTGTTTATGCAAAAGTTGTTTGCAGTGTAGCCATGGTGATCTCAGGATATTAGAGAGACAAGGTGGGTGAGATAATATCTTTTTATTAAACCAACTTCTATTGGTGAGAGACACAAGCTTTTGAACTTACACAGGCTCTTCTTCAGGTCTGGGAAATGTACTCAGGGTGTCACATCTAAATATAAGATGGGACAGATTGTTTAGCATAAGTAGTTAACACATATTTTAAGTAATCATTCAAGGTAAAGTGGCCCATTAACACCTCTTCAGTCCGGGAAGGGGTGTGGGGGGGAGAGGGAGAAAGAAAAGCTGGGAGGGAGGGGGCGAGTTAGTGGGTTATAGATTGTTGTTAATAAGCCATAAATCCAGTGTGTCTATTTGGTCCAGTGTCTAGCAAAGTTATGAATTTAAGCTCCCAGGCTCATCTTTAGAAGGTGTTGTGCAAAGGTGTTCCTTTGAGGATGAGACCTGAGAGGTCAGACACAGCGTGATCACTCTGTGAAAAGTGTTTACCCACCGGCGATATGGTGTTTTTGTCTTTTATAATTTTTACTATGTGAGTTCATTCAAGAGTGTAGTGATTGTCTCATTTCACCCACATGCTTGTTTTTGATCAAAAAATTGGAGCAAGTCTGGGATATACACCTCAACACACTTAAAACCACCTTCCCCAAACAAGGACACTCCACCAGAGAAGTAGATCGCATCATGGAATGGGCCACCCAAATGCCCCGAGAGAACCTACTTCAATATGGAGATAAAACCCACTCCGCCTGCACAACCACAGATGTCACCAACCACCCCACACTGGAACCCATACAGGGTATCATTAAACAATTACAAACAAAACTCGATGGGGACCCCATCCTGAAAGAAATCTTTCCTGAACCCCCTCTTCTGGCCTTCAAACAACCCCCTGAACCTCTCCAAGCTTATCATCAGAAAAGAGCTCCCCACAGACCAGGATACACCAACTGAAAGCAGCTCCAGACCCTTCCTGAACAACAGATGCAAAACCTGTAGACATATCTCCACTGCTACCATGACCAACACCCCGCCAATACACCTTTCAAAATTCATGAGTCTGACACATGCCTGTCTCAACATGTGGTGTAACTCATCCAGTGCACTACATGTCCAATAACAACTATGTGGGTGAAACCAGACAATCAATCCTGAATGAACTGAGACAGAAAAATGATAAAAGACAAAAACACCCTGTCACCTGTGGCTGAACTCTTTTCACAAAACAATTATTCTGTAACTGACCTCTCCGTCCTCGTGCAGGTTTCCTTTGAGGATAACACCTTCAAAAGCCGAGCGTGGGAGCCTAAATTCATAACTTTGGTAGACACTAAAAATCACGGACCGAATAAAGACACTAGATTTATGGCTTATTACAACAATCTATAACCCACTAAAGAATGCCCCCTCCCAGCTTTTTTCTCCCCTCCTTTTCCCCCATGTGATTGCAGAGGTGTTAGCTGGCCACTTCACCTTTAATGGTCCCTTGAAATGTGTGTTAACTACTTAGGCTAAACAATCTGTCCCAGCTTGTGTGTAGTGTAGCTATGACACTCTGAGTACATTTCCCAGACTGGAAAATCTGTGACTCGAAAGCTTGTCTCTCACCAACAGAAGTTGTTCAAATAAAAGATTTTATGCAAAAGGACAGCCACTGAAATGATTAGCCCTTTCTCTGACATGGCAGCTACTTCCCGGCCATTGAAGAAAAAGAATAAGGTTGCAAGTAGGTAATACTAGCATCCTTCACATTGTGTTAACAAGAGTAAAGAAGCACAGATATAGGCCCAAATTCTGCCCTGACTGGGAGTCAGTGGTGCCAGGAGGCTGTTAGACTAGGATGTGATTTACAGAACATCGCTAATAACACACTGTAGAGTATTGTGCTATTTATGGTATATGTGCTATTTATAACATTAACTTAATTTCCTTTTGTGGTAAGAAAACTGTCTAACACTGGTACAACAGGGAACTACTTTCATAATCATTTTCTTATGTATCACTATTGGGGTATTGTTACATAATTCCTTGTACCAGCTCTACAATGTATCGCATAGTGGCTAAAGTAGGGAGACTGGCAGGCAGGGTTCCTGGGATCTAGCCCCAATTCTGCCACTGACTCACTGCGTGACCTTGGGTGAGTCCCTTAAACACTTTGGACCAAAATGTGAACCCTTCATTCACAATGGTGAGCAGCTACTAGCACAAGACTACTCATTGGAGTAAGTGCTCACTAGTGTATTTGTGCAATTGACAATCTAGCCCATGGTGCCTTAGGGTCCCTAACTGTGAATGGGGCAATGATATTTTCCCACCCTTGAAAAGAGCTTTCTAACACAAGTGTCTTTCACTGTATGGTCGGATGTAGGCAATGCTGAGGAACTCGGCTGAGTTTAGTCCTAAATCAGAATGTTGGTTCCCTAATGCTTTTCCTTAGTGCTGGGCGTGACACGTCCCTTTCTTGCTCCATGGCTTCGATATTAGAGCGGGTCAAATAAAACAAATTATTTTTAAAAAGGAAAAACAGTTTCTCAGACCATTTTATTCCAGAACGGAAATATTCGTTTGTTTTAAAATTTTACAAAAAACGTGAAATTTGAAATTGAAAAATGTTTATATTTCAAAATTTCAATATTTCATTTGCTTGTAGTTTTCCCCCTTAATCCCCCCCCACACACACACACACACTTTGGCCCGCTATTGATTGCTGAAGAATGAATGAAGCCTGGGTTTGGTTTTTTATGTTTCTTTCTTCCCTCCCCCCGCCTCACCTTCTTCTACTTTCTGACATTTCAAAAATTGAGGAAGTTTATGAAAGTTACAGGGTGACAAAAGGAAAAATTAGGAGAAGAAAGAAAGAAAAATGAAAGTCCTGGAAGCTATTCATTCTGTTATATTTGGTGGCAAAAAGCCACAAAGTGGAGCGGGGGAAGGAGGAGACATCAAAATTAAAAAATACCAAAATGTCAAAATGTCCACTTGTGTTGGGGAGGAATACAGTTTTTAGAAAAGGCCATTTTTCATTAAAAATAAAATCCAAATGAAACATTTCAGCCAGGTCTGATTGATATTCTATATTGTGCTTTGCAATGTCATCTGTTCTGTGGCCAGCTATAGGATTTTGTAGTTGGCTTTTATTCTAGGCTGATTAAATGCTAGCATCCATCATACGTTTATGGCAGAACACCATCCTTCACTTTCCATCGCTTTGTCACAGAGTTGTGGGTTTCAGTCTCGTCGGCCCAGATTTTTAAAGCCGTTTAGGCGTTGCTCCTCTCAGCATTGCAAAGCCTAAGTCTCGTTTTCAAAAACAACTTAGGAGCCTAACTCCCATGGGCTTTCGGTGAGACTCAGGCTCCTAAATGCCTGTCAGCTTTGAAAATGGGGCTGAGGGCTCGTCTGCACTTCAAACATGACAGCGGCTGCAGCCCTTCAGTGTAGACGCCACCTCTGCCGGTGGGAGGTATTCTCCTGTGAGTGTAGGTAGCCCACCTCCCCAACAGGCCGTACCTCGGTCAACGGATGAATTCTTCCGTCAACCTAACCCTGCCTACACAGGGATTTAGGTCGGCTTGAATATGCCTCTCAGGGGAATGGATTTTTCACACCCGTGACTGACGTAGTTAAACTGACTTAATTTTCTAGTGTAAACTAGGCCTTAGCCATCTAGGTTTTGAGACACTGGTCAGAGCGATGCCTAAATACCTTTACCATCTGGCTCTGAGTGGCTGAAACAGAGCCCTCCCCGGCCTGTGCTTTAGGACAATATCTTGTTGGGCTGGGGCATAGTTGCTGACTGGAAAAACCCACCTCATTGGCCTTTCTTGCTGAATGGCAAAATGGTGTATTGTTGCGATGGGATTCCAAGCTCTTGGCATCCAGTACCCAACTCTCCCTCAACCCCCATCACGTGTGTGAATGCAGGGGCTGAATAACCAGCCGTGAAGGAATTGCACCCTTCCCGGGGCACCAGGGGACAAAAACGCCAAAGCTCCGGGACCCATCACCAGGCAGCGATGAACGCTCTGCAGTCAGTCCTAGCACTCCCCCGTTGACATCAGTAAGAGTGTTGCCTACGTAAGGAGAATTAAGGCTAAAACGGATGATGCAGGTGAACATTGGCAGGGAGGTGGAAGCAAGTGGAGCAGGGTCTAAGGGCTTGTCTACATTTAAAATACGGCAGCAGTGCCACTGTAGACACTACATACACTGGTGGGGGGGCTTCTCCCCTTGGCATCAGTAATACTTCCCTGAGAGGAGGTAGCTAGGTCGACAAGAGAATTCTTCCATTGATCTAGCACAGGTCTGAACCAGGGTTTAGGTCAGCATAGCTATGTCTCTCGGGGAGGGGGGGGGAGATTTTTCACCCCCTGAGAGACGCAGCTAGACTGACGTAAGTTCCTAGTGTAGACCAGGCCTCAGGCACAATGGAGGGAAGGGTGCCTGTATTTGGATAATTGCCTCCTTTGGGGGCCATTAAAAGGTGTAAGTCCAGCAGCCTGGCCCTGGAGCCAAAGCTAATGTTCCCCTGAAAGGGTTAATCTGCATGTGGGGGGCCGGGGTACTGCAGGATGCCCCCCTTGTTTTTCAGGATTCACTGTTGTAAATAGATCACACCAGACTGTGGAATACATCTGGAATTGCCTCTCCATTTCCCCAATAATAATTAGCAAAATAAAATGGAAATGTCACCACAAACCCATAAAAATTCTTAAGTGCGGGTTGGAAAGCCCGCTCAGGAGCTGCAATGGCTTTTGTCTGGATAACACCCAGTGCATATTTGCTGTCAAATGTTGCTCAGGACAGCGGTTGAATGCAAAGAGTCTAACTCTGTGGCTGATTAATCTTGGCGTTGGCTGCCTTTCCGTGTCAGCAAACTTAAAGTGATAGTATAATCTAGTCTGCTTTATGGAGCCTGCAATATGCAAACTAGGATCGGAGCAAGTTAGATGATTAATGTGCAGGGGAGAGGTGGGAGTCCGGCTAGAAACCCAATGATCATGTCATTGCCTGTGTCTAGAATTGCAGCCGATAGTGGATTCCTTTTACTGAGCAATTTGTGTCATGTGAATCCTCCAAGTGTGTTGGGCTCAGGAACCCTTGACAGTACAGTGGGGAGAGACAGCCCCACCACTGCTTGATAGCAAGGGGGCAAGAGGGAGGTAAAGAGGAGCCAAAGGACAGAGAGAAAAAATGATCTCGGTGCACAATGATGTTCTCTTGCCTGGTGCTTTTTGGTGCAGGATAAGGGCTCCGGGGATGCTAGCCTCTTCGCCTCATTTCCCACCTGGCATTTAACTTTCTGCTGGTAAATAAACATCCTGCTTCTCTTCCTCCCTTCTCTCTCAGTAGCCCTAGAGAGGAGCAGAGCTTTCTGGGCTCCACAGGAACAGTGGTGGGAGCCCCAAAAAGCATAACTGTCAGGCCACCTTAGTCATACAGGGCAGAATGTTGTCCCTCGCCCACAGGAGAAACTAAGTTTGTATCAAGCTCATGCTTCATTGTGAGCTAGAGACGAGGCCCAGCCAACTTGCCATACCTGGAAGGGACACATGTTTCTTATATATAGGCAATGTGTCATCCTGCTGGGCAGGTGGGGGATATGCTGTAATGCATGAAAAGGGCTCCTTCTATATTAGGTCATATAGGAGTCAATATATAACCTCCTAATGTCAAACATAGGCTGATTTTTTAGCATTGGCATGGAAATTACAGATAGTTGTGTTCCAAGAGGGATAGTTTGGCAGCCAAATACCCTCAGACTTTGAAAAGGTTCAGCTCCAGATGTTATAGCTTAAACCTCTTTCTGCAAGAATCCAAAAAAGGGGGGGGGGATTTGTCTCTAGATAAGGGGTATTGATAAAACATCCCCAAGAGTTACTCCCCTTCCTTGTTCTTTCTGGGAGTAGCTTTGAGAGGCTGCCACCTTATGCTGCCCAATGTGACCATTGTATATGTTGAAGGAGTCAGGATGACCCTCCTTGGACAACCTTGCTGGCTGGTCATGGGTCTGGAGGATATTTAACTGGAAGAGATCCCTTTAAGTGAAATGAATCCCTTTAAGAATAAGGCGTCATGAGAAACCAGTTGCAGGGTTTAAAAGCCCATCTTACCTGACATAGTGTTTAGTTGGCTAGAGTTGGTTTAGTGTTTAGTTGGCTAGAGTTGTGCAGTGCAGGGAAGGGATTTTTCGTGGGTTTTTTGTTTTTTTTTTTACATACAATAAACTGTGTGAGCCTTTACGCGCAGCACACTTTTATCCCTCATCAGCAACCACTTGTAGAAGGCTCAGATTTTGATGACTTGAGTGTGTTTGGTCTCTGTCATTAAGCATAGCCCAAAATAAATGCTAGGTACATCCTAGGCAAAAGTCTAGTGGGGAGAGTAAAGCTGGAAGAATGTGACTCATGAACTATTTGTATAACAATTAAAATCAGAGATTTTTTTTCTGTCCATATTTATAAATTGATTGGAATCTGACTAAGGTAGACATCGCTTTCAAGGACAGAGAAGTATATGGCATTAGCCGTCTGCTTCATATTAGTTTGCTCTTACCAGCCCAAATTTACCATAAAATGGTAAGCAGTGAAACACGGGGCAACAATCCAACCCATTGATAGCGTTGTAACAGTTCTGACCTAACTCTGTGCAGTTTTCCCAAGTGTTCTACCAACCTCACCAATGCTGACTGAGTTGAGCGTGCTAAACTCTCACTCAGGAATCAATATATGAATTGCTTTGTTGGTTGGCTAGCTGGGAACCCCATTTAAGTATTAGGGCTAGCATCATTGCCTCTGTGGCTACAGTTCATTAGAGTTACGCTGAGCCCCATAACACAGCAAGGCCCCATTCCCAGCCAATGTGTCTCCCAGAGCACCTGTTCAGCTCATCAAAATGTATCTTCAGAAAAGGCAACATAACCTCAGTGCCCAAATACTGGAGAGCAGCAGCATCCGTCTTTTCTGAAGATTTCAGGAACTCTCTCTATTGTACTGTACAAGTGCCCCTGACAATCTGGGTAGAGCTGATGTAGGTCTGGCTAAGTCACTCTTCAGTTTCACACTTTGCCTCTAGGAGAGGAACCGGGGTGGGGGGGGGCTCTTCACTTATCCCCAACTTTCTCAAATGCTCCTAATCTTTGTCTCAGCACAGCACCTCCTCTAAGTGACATGTGGTAGGCAGGTGGGGCATCGTTAAGTAAAGTTTCTGTTTTAGCACCCAAAGAGACATGACTCCCTGACTACAATAGCAGTAGGATAACGTGTGGGCTATGAGTGAAACACTCAGTGAAGCACACAGCTCATGAAACCAACATGGGGAGCAATACAGAGTTTCCAACTCATGCTCAAACACTGCACTAAAGAGAGTGATCAGCTGTGGAAAAACTCCAGGAGAGCTCAAAGCACTTTAGAAAGTGACATATAAAAGAGCAGCAGTGCAGAAAAACAGCAGATATTCTCTGCTCAGCAACAGCTTTAATTATTTCAGTAACTGCACTCGGATAGCCCCATGCTTATGTTCTGACGGATTTGCTAGATATATTAGGAGATCATACCTGTTTAATTATTCTTGAACTCTCTGGTTCAACATGCTACTTTGTGCTGATGCTAAATGCCCCATGAATAATAAAGACTCCTGCCGCCGCAGAAAGCAATAATTTGGAGAGATGTAAAATGTCAGTGTATTGGGCTCTGGTTAGGTAACATGTGAATCAAGGCTCAGATGTTGTGTGTGACACCAATTGTTCTCCTACCAAAGTAAGACTATCTCCAGAGGGTTATTTAAAACCATGCAGACCACTTCAACTCCATCAGCAGGATAATGAAAGAGTTTTCTCTAAATGCCTGAGTAGAATCATTTTTTTCCCTTGAACTCTGATCCCAATTCATGCAGCTTAATTTTTTGGTTTGCTGAATCTAAATATGAACTAGTCACCCAATTCTTTGAGCTGCAAGAGAAAACACTGACAGCACATGCAGCTCTGCAGATTTCCCTTGTCATAGCCCATACCTAGCCCAGCCCCCCAGAGGACTTGTTAATATGGATGAACCAAATCAAGCTCTGGTCTGGAAATTTAGGCCCAAATTATGATTTTGGCTTCCAAGTGTCTCGAGTGGGAGCCCTGCATTTTCCGGAATGAGCAGAATTTTAGAACCACTGGCCTAAGGTGTTTTTTTTTTTTTTTTTTGATGCAACAGAAAAGAGAGAGAAAAGATCTAATTGATTCCCTGATCCCAACTATACAAACTGAATAAACACAGCTGACAACAAAAGAGGGACGTGATCCCAGGGTTCAGCAATGAATAGTCCCGGAATAGCTCCTAAATCAGATCGTAAGTGTTGTTACAGGCAAAGGGGAGTGAGGGGGAGGGATAGTGATCGGGGGATTATGCAGTTTCTTTTAAAGCATTTTGCCATTTCTAAAACTAGGACTCGTACTAATCCAGTTTGTCATAATAGCTGTGCTGTGGTTGGCAGTTTGGCTCTCAAGAGCCATCTCTTGTCACATCTATTTAGATTATGCAGAGGGTTAGTACTCCTCCTGCTAGGTTTATTGTCTAAATTGGTCTCTGGAGCAAACTCCACACTGCTAAAGAGAGCATCCCAGAAAGGAGTCAGTGTAGGACATTCTCACAGGCGATGTGCTATTGTCACACTACCACCAATATTGATCCCTGAATAAAGTATTTTGCAGGTGGGAATCAGATTGTCGGGTGTGCATACTAAATTACACTGGATGACCCCAGCCCAGACAGCCCTTCTGATGGGTGCAGACTGTGTTCCCCAATCTTTTTGAGAAATACGGCTCAATTCTCCGCAGCCTTGTAGTTATTGGCAGGGCCGGCTCTAAGTTTTTTGCCACCCCAACCAAAAAACAAAAACAAAAAACCTCCGAGAGTGCAACTGCAGAAGCGAAAAAAACAAAAAACAACTCAGAGAACACCCGGAATGCCGCCCCTGAAATTGTGCCGCCCCAAGCACGTGCTTGGTTTGCTGGTGCCTAGAGCCGGTCCTGGTTATTGGCACCTTCGACATGTGCACCTGAAACACTTCCAGATAAAAATGGCCACATTTTACACACATTGTCCATAGACATAAATGATCGTGCAAGATGGTAACCTGCAGGAAATCCGGATCCTATTTATTTTTCAGTAATCTGAGAATGACATTCGGTTCATGGATTTGATTTGACTGTTGGATTCTCAGCTCACTATTTACACACACTTTGCTCTTGTTTCAAAAGAAATGTAACTAAATTCTGCGGGACAATGGTGAACAACTAGGGGGTTCTTCTGAACCCTTATCTGGTCACTGGTATATGCAAGATTGAAAACACTGTGTTTTTCCATGTTCATTGTGACCATCAGATGTAACTTACCTGTGGTCAGGAAGGATTCAGAGAGAATGTTCTTTTCTGGGTGTCATTTTGCACCCTTTCCATGCTGAATTGCAGCAAAGCCAATATCCTGTCTGTACTGCGTCCCACCTCCATGTTGTACTGAATTTTTCAACTGGTATTACAGGAACAGCTGTAGTTCAAAAATTTTCACTTTCATTCTTCTTTCAAGATCTCTGCTGGAGTCTATTTAATCAGAATTCCCTGACTATCCTAAAACAATAAACCTTCCAAAACCTTCCAGAACCAAAAAGGCTACATGTTTCGGGGAGCAGCAGTTCTCAAGGCTGCTTGAAATGGCCCCAGACTGTAGTAAGGAGGGAAAATCTTTGCCATCTGATGGCTGCTTGGTGGCCTCTGTAAAACCCTTGGTGATCTGGATCCAGTTTCTTAATGGAGAGGTGTCTACCAAGACTCAAGGTGTTATCATTACAGTTGGGACCTACTTCTTGTTGGCAGTCTCGGGAGAGAGTGACTGGGCTGTGGACAATGAACTAGTCACTGTGGGGTAGAAGTGGTGCCTTCAGGCCACAGCTGAGATACATTGGCTATGAAGCAGGATGGGGACTGCCCACTCCGAGGCATGAATTTGGATGTTTGTCAGCCAAGCACTTCTCTATAAAAATATTAGAGAGTAGAATGAAAATACAATGACTTTCAAGTGTGCTTGTATTGATTTACATACAGACAATGTGACTTTGCATCTGCATTTGATGAGGGTATCACTGTTTGTTCTCTGCAAAAGTTCCCCTTTTCCATTACACAGCAAAGTCTTAAAAATACAAAGAAATCTGTAACCCATTTGAGTTAAAATGATTGTTACTTATGTACTGAGTATGAAAGCTGCTAAACTGCAGGTTCAATATAATTCTTTTATAAATTGATTTGGCAGTTATATGCTGGTAAAGCATCGGTAAGAATGTAAAAGGTTTTGCACCTTTTAAAAGTAGTTTAGCTGCTTTTTCATTTATTTTTAAGTAAAGGATTATTAAAAACACTTATTCCCCCCTTCTTGTACAGACCCCTCGTTACTGGTAGTGGAAGAGTGGTTCTTTACAATAATACTGGAATCTTCATTGTACTGGTTTTTGACCTTTTCTTTATATTCCCCAAACAATATTTCTTCATATGCACATTCATTTTTATTGTGCAATAAAGTCATGACAAAGTAATGCATTTAACCAACAAATGCATTTTAACATAGGAAAAAGGGACACTAAAAGCAGAGATGGGAAAATAATAGGCGAATATATTGTAAAGTATTTCATTCAAAAAGCTCCTGAAATTCACCAAATTTGATTAATATATTTGCAAATTATTTCACCAGCTCGTTTTCAGAATAGTGAGTTCTTTGTGGAACATTTAGCATTCTTGCGCAATATATTATGTATGAATGTGAAACATAATGTGTGCTCTAGTTAGAAGTCCTAAGAAACTGAGGAACCTTTCAGAGAAATAGGACAACAGCCTTGGCTTATAATCACACAAACTAATACGAATCTTCACGTGCATGTTAACCCCACATCGTTCCAGTGTTGAGAATAAATCAATGTTAGAAGGTATGTCATGTCGATGGATGTACTCCAAATGGCCTATGGTAAAATTCAGGCCACGCATATCAACAGCTTCCCTAACTATGGTGAAATGCTCCAGTCAGAAGAAGCATTTTCCCTGTGGGAGCAGATATTTTTCAAAACAACAGAGCCAAGGCAGAGTGTGTGAACAGGGCAGCTGTCTGGCATGGGGAACTCTGAAAACATTTACTGAACAGATTGTTACTTTTTAAAGAGAAGTCAACAAAGGGGACAAGAATGGTCACTGTCTACTTGTGAAAGAACAGTCCTTGGAGTAGGTCCTCATCATATGCTCGAAAGGACAGGTTAGTGCAGCAGTTCTCAAACATCATTGCACTGCGACCCCCTTCTGACAACAAAAATTACAACATGAATGGGGGGACGGGGAGCAGAAGCTTGAGCCACGCCCACCGCCCCGGGCTCAGGCCCTCAGGCTTCAGCTTCAGCCCTGGGCGGTGGGGCTCGGGCTTTGGCTTCAGCCTGGGCCCCAGCAAGTCTAATGCTGACCCTGGTGACCCCATTAAAATGGGGTTGCAACCCACTTTGGGGTCCCAACCCACAGTTTGAGAACCACTGTAAGCGTTATCTATTTAGACAAGGATCTGCGTGATGGAAATGCATGCAATACAGAGGTTGATAGGCTTCCTTGAATTTTAAAATAGATGATTTTAAATAAATTCTAGTAAGAACTCCTGAAGGGACAGGGATACCCTTAAATTAAGTCCAGGCTGATATCAAATAATATGAAGAATTTCCTAATCACAGAGTTCTCTCCTCTCTGTAGGCCTCCTGGCTGTTTGCAGTAACTCATTAGTGAACAATTTAGACAGACAGGTTTACATTTACAGAACAACAAGAACATTCAAAGGCTGATCTTCAAAATGGCCTGTTTATTTTAAACCTATTTCACTGAGAGGTTTGAATCAAGGTTGGTGACAGACAGATTTATACATTGGTTGATTTTGTGAACACATCGCTTCGGGCATTCAGTCCTCAAGCACTGACACATGTGAACACAGAGGAAGTGTCTAAATAGGGCTTGTGGTAGCACCCTCAGTGTTCTGGGAGAATTCCTTATCAATCATTTGTAGTAATTGCTAAAGTAGAATAAATTAACAGCCAGCTGACACCATGTCATCCGGGTAAGGATGGACGACTAAGACAACCCGGGGAGAAGGTTTATTATAAAGCCTTCGTTCGTTATTATTTTATGTAGCCAGCTAAATTAGTTCTCCTAAAATTTAAAATGGAAGAGAATTTTGCGTGCATTTCTCATTTAGTAATGAAGGATACGCACCGCAGATTTCCAACGGTTTGTCTGAATAGGCTTTCAATGTAGCTGTTGTAACAAGATTAATGAAGCAAACAGCTCAAAGGTTTCCAATATGTAATACAATTTCTCAAGCCTAATTTAAATATTTCAAATCAAAATACTGGAATTGACTATTATATCTATCCTTCCAGATTTGCTTTTTTGAATTAAAACACATGTGCAAGCATGTAGGTTTTTCACTGGTGTTATTTTGTCCTAGGCGCTGCTTGTAGGTCATGCGTATTGGCCATATTAGGATAATTTGTTGGAGATGCAGGAAAATGATTCCTACACTCTGGCTGTGAAAGGATTAGACCAGTTCATTAATGCCAGTGTGCATTCTAAAACCTCCCCCATCCAAAGACACCACACTTACCTTTCTCCCAAGAAGAAGGCAGCTTATACCACTTTAGGCAGAGTCTCCCTCAACTTGCTTAGGAACTATCTGAAATACACAGAGATGAACGAAAGATGAACCAAAGATCTACCTTTCCCACTGACTTTGGGAACACACGACAGGAGAGTGGTGTGGAATCGAAAGGTACCAAGGCTAAATGGAAAAAAACAACAGCTCCATCTCACTGTATGTCCAGTATCATTCACGTACTCCGGAGAAGCCAGGCAGACCAAATTTGCTGAGGTGAAAGTTGCAGGAGGAGGTGGCTGGGTTTTCAGTTTAGTTTTTGTTGTAGAGCCTGCCTCACTTTGTATCTTAAATGATTTTGTCCCACCAGCAGCTAAGCTGTATTACCTCCATGGTACACCCAGGCTTCTGCTGTGTTTGCTCTTGGGGGTCTTACGGGCATGGGAGCCTATTTTATTCAACTGCTCCAAAGTGCACCTATTGTTTGCTCAGGCAAGTGTTCCTAGATTTTAAGGCCAAAAGTGATCATTATGACCATATAGTTTGACCTGCTACATAATCCAGGCCAGAGAATTGCTCCTAATGATTCCTGTGGCAAACCCCCCACAGTCCTACGGCAAGCCCCATCAATGTCTGGCCGAGCTAGAATGCGTCATTTAGAAAGACATTCAATCTTGAGTAAAAGACTCCAAGTGATGGAGAATCCACCACATCTCTAGGTAACTCCTTCCAGTGACTGACTTACCATCACTGTTAAAACTGTGTGTCCTGTTGCTAGGTTTGGACGGACTAGAGCTTTTTGGTAAATGTCGATTGCAGCACGCACTCACACACCAAGGGAAAATATTTCCATCGATAATTATCAAAATTTACTGATAGGCAAAGTAAGAAAAATGCTGCTTTGGGAACTCATTAGGGTTTGATTGAAGGGTACTTACTTTGTATTTTTTGACAATGTTTTGTGTTTTAATGGTTATAAAGCTTTAACTGTTTGAATCTTAATGTCCCCTGCCATTAAATAATTGTCTGATTCCCCTCCCTTAATTTCCCACAACTCTGAACATTTAAATTGATAAAAATCCAAAAAATGCTTGAAAATAAATGATTGCTACTCTGAATTTGTCTAGCTTCTGCTGCCAGCCATTGGTGTCCCTAGACTCTGTTTGTCAGAGGGTGGAGATGGATGGCAAGAGAGAGATCACTTGATCATTACCTGTTAGGTTCACTCCCTCTGGGACACCTGGCATTGGCCACTGTCGGTAGACAGGATACTGGGCTAGATGGACTCTTGGTCTAACCCAGTACGGCCGTTCTTATGTTCTTATGGCTTTTCTTATGTCCTTGTCTGCTGGATTAAAGAGCCTTCCTCTCCCACAAATCTTCTCCCCGTGTTTCACTCTGAACAAAAGAGAGGGTTGAGGGAAATATAGAGGCTCAGAAAAGGTCACATAGGAAGCTAAACAGAACTTCACTGCAATGAAACTAAAATAGTCACTTAAAGAAACTTCTTCTGGTGCCTCCAAAACGTCCCGAGGCAGGGCTATCCTGTCCACATACAGCTCTCGCCAGCCTTGATTTTCCCTGAACCCGCTTTGGATTGGTCTTTCCTATTGCCCAACTGTTCACTCAGTAATGAGAAAACTTCCCCAGTCCTGCGGAAGCGCCTCCCCACCCCCAGTCACCTCCAAAAGTCCCGAATCTCATTCCCTCGCATACTTCCCAAAGTGACATTGGACGGAAGCCACAGTGAACAGTTCCTCCTTCTGGTCCACTTTGGGGCTATCTCTCATGTTAACTTCTCCTTTGAGGAAAGCTGTCAATAGGACACTGCTTTTAAATATGTTTCCAAGATGAACGTCGCTCTACAAAAACAGCCACAAATACTGAAAAACCCTACTTCATCTTCCATGGCCCTAAACTTGGTTAAATTACTTGAAGCACTGACATTTTTGAATAAATTACCAGCTCAAATTTAATCAACTGAGCTCATTGTTTCCTGTGGAGTGAATTAAAAACCTTTCGGCTGCACGTAACAATTGCGGTCTACACTTGAGACTGAAGAATGTTCCATTTGAACTTTAACACAATTGGGAAGCCGATTAAACTGTTATATTTTAACTAATTTTTTGTGATTTTAAAAAATGCTATTAGCTGAAAGAAATGGGGGAAAAGATAAATTTTTTTTATTTATTTTAGGGATGGATTAATTTACTCTAGTAAGTTTAAACTGATTCACCAACTCAAGCCAATCCCCAAAAACTTGAACTAAAAGTGCAAACCTTCACTGAGGTTCAAAAACACAGAAATGCTCTTAGAAGGCCAACTTCTTGTAGTGTTTTGGTAAAACCAACAAAATCTGCTCATGGAGATATGTCGTCTTTTAACATTCCATTGAACAACGTCTGCTACAGATTTGGCTCCTTTAGTATTATATTAGCATAGGGGTTTATACATATGATCCTAGTCCCTCAGCTAAGCTAAAATTTGATTGTCCCCAGCTTTTTCTTTTGCTTTGTCCAGTTCAGTTTTCAGGAGTTAGTTTTCAAGCCACCATTCAAAATTAGACATGCACAAAGGGGTGTTTCTGCATTACATGCACGTTCATCTACTCATCTTGAGCAAACAGGCAATAGCACTAATGTCCAGAGGCCATGTCTGAACTTGGTCCTCAATGTCCCAAGCTATTGGGAGGTCCCAAAGGAAATCCCATGGTATGACATACAACAAGGTGCATCAGGATGAAATGTCTGGTGCATAAAGTGAAGTGCAGATTTTTACCTCTCTGAATAATAATTTAGTGAAAAAGACAAGAGAATTTTTTTTTTATTTCTTGGAAGTCTTCCATTATTATTTTTATTTATTTGTATTGCAGTAGCATCTAGAGGCTCCAACAGAGATCACCACCCCACTGTACTAGGAGCTGTACATGCAGTTAGAAAGAGACCATCCCTGCAATGAAGAACTCAGTCTAAATGAAGACAGATAATGGGTGGGATAGGAAACAGAGATGAGAAGTGACCCTCCCAAGATTACACAGTAGGTCAGTGGCAGAGCTGGGACTAGAATCAAGCGCATCTGAGTTCCCAATCTAGTGATCTATCCGTTAGCTGTGCTACCTCTTTGTGACCCATGCACCCCATGGTGCCAACTGGCAGGGGGCCCAAGAAGTGAGTAAGGTTGTACAGGGATTCCCCTGGGTTGGATATGTGCATAGTAGTTCCCCAAGGGTGGCATGTGAGGTCTCTACTGAAAGTCAGCAGCCCACTGGTCACATGATCATTGTGAATCATATGTACGGGTAATATTTAAGGAGTTATATATCTATACTGGAAATTATGTTCTTAAGGTCTGGCAGTTAAGGCAGGTAATCAGGAGGTGACATACCTCGGACGTGTTCCTTTCAGGCAGGAGGTAACAGACCCCGATCTCCCTGTCTGGCCCCGTTCGTACTATGTGTTGTATGCCTCATGCTGTGGGGCTATTTGTATATGTAACCAGGAGCAGAATGAAAATTTACAAGAGAGGAAATTTACAGGATGAAATAAACAGCAAGGGGGGTCCTGTTTATGAATGAAAGACCAATGATTATTATGCTATATCTTAGGGTGCAATGAAACACATGAAATCTTTCTCCTAGGAGGAAACTGACAGTGCGTTTGTCTCGTGACAGGAAGTGTGCTTGTCTCCTGTGAGGATTTTGGGTGAGCAACACTATACAAGACATGAGAGGATCTAGTGAATTAAGCCTAGGCTCTGGAATGCAGGTTATGATTTTGTTTTACATGTAACCTATTATTTCCAATTCTCCTACTTGCTACTAACTGAATCTCTGTGCTTTGTCAAATAACCTGGCACTTGATTTTACTATGAGCATCTCTACATGTTGTGTGTAAAGCAGGGCGCTGCTCTGAGGAGGAACTGGGAAGCTGGGCTGTCCTGTTTCTTTCAGAGCAGCGGATCTGTGAACCCAGTGAGTATCTAGTGGAGCAGGGGCTGGACACTCCAGGGAGAGGCTCAGAGGGTGCAAGGGCTGGGATGTGCTAATTGCCAAGCTGTAGGGTAACAGCAGGGCCTGCGAGGCCTAGAGGAGACGGCCTGTGCTGCCCATGCATGGTGGAGTTGGGGAGCTGACCCACAGCAGGCACAGACAAGGTTTCCTCATACTCGGGGAGGTGGTAGCGAGGGACCTCTCAAGGAGTCACATTCTCCTTCCATAACCTTGCTTCAGGGGAACAATTATTTTCCTCCCTGTCAGGGAACTGGCCCCATTTCTTAGGAAGCTTCAATGTGTCACACACCTTTCAAAAGCTGGGCTCTCCCTCGCTTTAGAGCGGAGCATGTGCCTGTGGCAATGAATTATGAGTTTTTGTTATTTGGTGGGTGCAGGATACGTTTGGCTGTGGCTTAAAAATGCCCTTTTTTTCTTTGGGAAAAATGTCAAGGATGCTATAGTGCAAAGCAGGACATGTAATCTCTCTGAGGTGATGTTCTTCTTAGGCTGAGCTAATACGCACTTACTTCTGTTTTGCGTCAGGTAAATCTCTAGTGGGATCTCTTACAGAGAAAAGTCTAACCTTTAGCTAGTAATGCACATGAGTAATGTTCCTCTAGGACACTCAGAATCCTGCTTTTCCTTTCTGGGTGCCTTGTACTGAGAGTTAATGGAAAGCTAAAGCAAGTTTCCAATTACCTCCCTGTCCTTCTGGGTACTCTTATTGTTGTCACAGCATGTTTTAAATAAGACCAACTGGGGGAAGAATAAGGTAGTGAAATGCAAACACTCCGATGAAAAAGAAAAAGGTTGCTGTTATAGACACGGGCAGAAGAAACCAGTGTCTATTCAGTCTCTTCTCTTCCTTTATTTTCCCCCTCTCCCCTTCTGCCCCCCACTGTTGTTTAATGAAAAGGGGAAGCAGTGATAGTGCTCTTGCATGGTCTTCTGCAGAATATGGAAGCCAAATGGAAAAGCCTTTACTAATGCAAATAGAAAGTAAGTTGCTCTCTAGGGTGCTGACATCTATAGAAATTGCTTTTCCTTCCCCATAAATCACTAAATAATTGTAGACCATTTAGTGACACTGATTTGTTGGTGGGACATTTATTTTAACCCCTCCCCCTTTTTCTTCGAAGAGCATCTCATGGAGCAATAGGGAACAAATGAAATTACCCAGGCAGCCAGATATGTGCGTTGTCCCAGCAGGACCCCCTGCGCACCATGGCAGGAGTACTGTGAGGTCTCAGCCCCAGGAAGTAAGGCTCTGCTTTACAGCTGGATATGACTGGCACGCCGACCCCATTAGGTATCATTTAGCATTTTACTTCCAAGCCATAAATAATTCAGAAGTAATAGTCTGTGTTTTAATAGAGCACAACTGTGCCTGCTTACCAGCAAATGAATTTTGGCATGAACAGTAAAAGAATGGTATACCTGTGCCTTCAGTGCACCTGCTCAGATGAATTAAATGCAACCACATGAAAATAAGACTACGACACAGCCCTTTGTGTAACCGGACACCATGGGATTTCCATGAAAAGAATCTATCTGCGGGATGGTAATTACATGGTAGTGATAACATTGATTAACACATTAATAAATAACTTTGCAATTAAAATTTAATCAGCATTGCTGGGAAGAGTAATTGCCCTGAAAGTATGTTAAGGGTGAGACTTGCTTTCCATTATGACCCGGGAATTTGGGACATGAACTCTCTCGCAGGTGCGCACGCACACACATTCACATGACCATCCTCAGAAAAGGGTCATTTCCACTTCAAATCCTGTAGGTATTATCTGTGGGCATCAGAAAGGTTTGGTCCAAATAAGTGATCTGAACAGGCCACTTCTTTTAAAATAGGGGCTCAGAAGAAAATGGGCATTAGTCGTCTTTTGAAAATTCCTCCGATGCCTTTAGACCACGTCATATCTCAAAACAAAATAAAAACAAAAACCACACTGCCAACAGGCAGCACTGCCCCTGTTCTGAGCTTCGGATGAGGTCCCTTTGAACATTTGATGAGCTGCAGTGCCCAGAACTAATTTTCAGACTCAGATCTCCTTCCTGCAGGGGTATGTGCTGCTAGGGTCTTCAGCCCTTGCACAAGAGAGGCAGTTAGCCAGGAATCTTCACCAGAAGCACCATTTTCTGCATGGGGAGGCCAATGGCAGCATCTTTTTCACAACCTTTCACAAGGGATGTAGGTAGCAGGGTGCACATATACAGGCCTGTGTCCCTGCCTGCACATAGGGAGAAACCCTGGCACCATCAAAGCCAATGATTAAATTCACACTGAATTCAGCAGGCCCAGAATCTCACCCCCAGAGTCTTTTGGGGCTCTCTTAGGGCATTGCTATAAGAGCAGAGGTCAGTAGATCTGATAAGTTTTCAATTTTGAAAAAAGAAATTAGGAAAAACTATTCACAAATCTTTTGAAAAAATTGCTTCCCTCTTTTGCCAACCAACTCTTACATTAAGGATGAGGTATTTGGTCCCCTAATGGTGCATTTATGTCTCTACTAAGTTCACCCTTTACTCTGAATTTCCTGGGCTTCTAATTGTTGGTGTTTGATAACTATGACTTTCATGTAAGGTTGGAATTTAACCCTTGAGTTGCTGATGCGTACTCTCAACCCTAACAAAGCCTTTGTCTGGGAACAGGGATAGGGAATTCTGAATATTGATGTAAATAGAGCCAGTAGATGTGAGACAAACTGGAGAATAGAGAGGGACGTATCTGCAAATACCATAATCCTATTGGATCACAATCTGCAGAGAGACATTTTGTAGTTCTGACTCTGTAATGTGGCTGTGACCTGCAGCAATCTACAAAGATGAGCTCTTATTACAGTGCTCTCATATTAGCAATGTACCTCTCAAGTTTGCGTTGTGAGACAAAGTGTTAATGGCACCTCCTATGTCTCTGTCTATTAAGGAATTAAAATTGTTTCCATGATAAACCACTTAAAATGAAAAACAGTCAATCGAGAGCGATTTTATTAATATACACAATCGCCATTTCTTATAAAACATAACTTGGCTGCCTGATATCCAGTTATGCATTTTAACTCAAATCATGCTGGGATAAGTAAGTCACATTCACCCTTGAAGTCTGATAGCATAACTAATATTTGCAATTTAAATATGGTAACTGCTTGTAGAGCATGAAATGAATATTACACAGCTAAACGGAATCCCAACTTTGACTTCCCTGCTTTCCAGACTCAGTTGTTAAAAAAATAATTCTCTAATGAAGTGCTCAAGGAAGTTGTAAAGGCAAATGTACTTGACACGCTGAGAAGATAAAGCTATCTGTGATAAAGGAAGTGGTAGTTTAGCCTAACATCCATGTTATCGGCTGTACCATAGTTTGCACCAGAGGTAAGCCAGTTTTCCTCTGCATCCAAAGGCATGTCCATGGCATGCCATGTGATGTTAGTGATGTAATTTGGTTACATCAGGTTCAGTGCCTACCTTCCATTTCCTGCTGTGTGAAAGAATGTGTCTGAAAGATGGTGTCTGGAAAAAAATACAAGCCTCCCTTTCTCTTTTTGGAAGTCACACTGCCTATACGGAGAATACCTGTCCCCAATAATAAGTATTTCCAGGACATTATGATGGTAGGGTTTTATTAATCACTTCTCAATCAGAGTGGATTCATATGGAAAGGCATATTATATACACATATTAAAGCCAAATGAGCTTTTCATGATTATTGTTATTACCATAATTACCATAGGAATTAGTAATGATAAACTGCCTAGTGTTAAAGCACTGGAGACTAAAGTACCATCCAATGCTTTCCAGCACCAGATAACATTTACTTATTTAAATGCAATACAGTATTTATCAAGAACATGAAGTGTGATACGCTGTGATAAAGCAAGCAGCATTCCGGGTGCTTTTCAACAAAAATATTTACAAGCGGACAGTGAGAGGTTCTCTAAACCTTGTGCAGATGATTTATGACCCCATTCTAAAATTAACAGAGACAACTATGATTCGCCTGTGTAATTCCCTTGAGGAACCCCTGAGGTCTGTGTAGTTGTATCATAACTTTGCAGACTATATTCTGTGAACACAATTATTTCCCTCTCCTCCAGCAGTGACTTGTACCTGTGTAGAAGTGAGGACTAAGGAGATGTGTGTGAGGAAGGCAAGAAGTGTTTAGCCTTGATCAGTACAAATGTAAGGTGCAAATTAGCACAGTTCCATTGGTTAAAGAGGGACTTTACTCTGATTTACACTGGGGTATGTGCGGGTAGAAGCAGGCTCAATAGGTAGTAGAATCTCTGAGAATTGGGGGAAATATTTTTGCCTGGGCTCTGGCACAAACTGGGCTCACAAAAGGGAGGGAACCCCATGTGAGGAAGTGTGTTTCCCCCAGTCTTTATCAACACATTTCGCAGTAGCTTCTATTTTGTGCCTGTTGACCATATTAATGCTTTTGGCTACTAGGGTGGTGGGGAAAATGTCGTACTTACCCACTGAATTCATTGTAGAAATTGCTACACTGAATTCCTTTAATAATAAAAGTATTCTGTACTATCTTTTTCAACATCCTTTTCCCTCATCATCCTGTCCCCTCTAGCCCATAATAATAATAATGGGCCATTCGGTAATGCACCTTGGGCTCAAAAGCAGAGGTTTTGGCATGTTCAGCCAGTATGTTTCACTTTGTATTCCCCTTCCTGCTGGCCAAAACTTTCCCAGAACTCCTAATAATTCAGCTATAAGTACCTCCTGGAACCTTATTATCCTGCGTAGTGAGAGAACCCTGAGGGGACCTCAGAGTTCCTTGTCAATGGTCTTTTGACTGGGAACAATTGCTACAACCAAATTGTTCTCTGCAGACTTGAGCAAAACTGTTTAAACTTGTGGATAAGCTCTAGGTGTAGAATTTTAATAGCTTACTTGCCATTTTACATTCTTTAAAAGAAGGGCAGTGTGATGCCAGTTAAATAGTAATGAGGACATGACTCAGCATTCACCTGTCCCTTTAAGAACCTCAACTCTGTCTCTGAAGTGCCTGCTTTCTTACCTCACCCAAGGTCAAGGTTCAAAGATCTGTGTGACTTTTACTCCAAGGAGAATAGATTTTTTTGTCTTTTTTGTAAATCATGACTTGCCTAAGTGATTAAATGTGACTGAAGACCCAGAAATGCTCTCCCAAGAACTTCAAACCAAGATGTAGGATCCCTTGCCGCACAGCTTTTCCCCAGCACAACTGTAACTGTGGGCATAAATGCAGAAATCTGCCTCCCTGGTGCAGACCTTGATGTGGGAGGTGTAATGATCCTGATTCTCAGCAGTTCAGAGGGGCTCCAGCATTTGGAGAGACGGATTCGCTAATCGCTTTCGCTCCACTGGTTCTTTAAAAACGAGCATTGAACGAAGTGTGTTTCAAATTGAACGTCTGATTTAAAATCAGCTGGAATGTATTGCCCTCTGTCTCAACCTGGCAGAGTTGGGAACCCTCCTTGCCCCATGGAGCATGTCCTGCACCTCTGTCAGGACCAGTGCCAAAACACATGGGTGGCATCTCATCCTTCCAGCCACAATGAATTTTCTATCATTCAGTTTGAGGAGCCTATTTGGCTCCTGTTTGTAGGCTGTCTGTCTGGTATCTCACACATGCAGTATAAAGTGTTTGATGCCAGTGTTCTGTGTACCGCATTGGCTGGGTGCAATCCAAGGCTTTGGTTTTGTCCTTTAGAAGCACTTTTGGTTTGGGTCCAGTGCACATTAGATTTCTCTTTGTGATGGATCTGGCGATGGAAAACATCTGGGATGCTCCGACTGAGAGTCCCTGGATATTTTTCAGCTAGCAACAGAGTTATCTTTGAGGGGGGTCTTTGATTCTGGAACTCACTTCCCTAAATATTATTAGTGTTATTCTTTATTACCTGTTTTACTATAACACCCCACTGAGATTAGGATCCTACTGTGTTGGGAGCTGCAAACACACGGTAAGAGACAGTCCCTGCCCCAGAGAGTTTGCAATCTAAATAAACCAAATAGGCACAAGGCTGGTGAAAGGAAGCTTTTAATCCCATTTCACAGATGGGACCAGAGGCTCAGGGAGATGAAGTGATTTGCACAGTGTCACACAGGGTGTCAGGAACTGGGTCCCCATCTAGTACCTTAATCACAAGACCATCCTTTTTCAAATCAATCAAAGTCCAAGTTGAATTCAGGTCATTTTTATACATCCATCCCAGGTTTTGGTTTAAAAACGAGGGGGGGGAGGGGAGAGGGGTAGGCCTGGGGCATGGGGTATTTTTATCTGAGATGTTGGATTAATAGTGACTTTCCTGTACAATCTCACAACAGATACTTTATTTACTATCGTTTTTCAGTTTATCAAAAATGCAAGTGTTCTCCTATTTTGCCTGCGTTCTGTTTCTCTTAGGTGTCCCAAGGGCATTATGCTATAGAAATTTATTATTATTTTTAAATGGTGTTAATTAAACTTAAGCATTCGTTTGACTTTAAGCATCAAAGGAATTATTCTCATGCTTAAATGCTCTGCTGAATCAGGGCATAGCTCATGTTCTACATCTTTAAAGTCTCTGAACACAATGTCAAGTACTGACTCTCTGTTGATAAACACCTGCTTGTGAAACTGGAGACTTCTAATGTGTCGCCAGTCCATAGTTGCAGGCAGCACTGCTTGAGAGAGACTGAAATATTTAGAAGCTATCTGTGGTCCTTGGGCTGTTTCATCCTCTCATACTCAGTTCCGGCCAAACACATGTTGTATCTGTGCCCAAAAGACACTGACTATTTGTTTTAGGGTTGTTTTGTCATTACAGCATCAATATTTAAAGTCTCAGTGGCACAAGGAATTTTGCTTCCTAAACATTTCCATATCTGAAAAGTGGGCAATTAATAATGGATAGACCCACATGTGCGCCCTCATTTCTAATTTACCAGACTGGCGTTTAAAGCATGAGATCATCCAGCACTAACCAGTCAATATGGATATGTCAGTTTGTTGGATCCTTCCATCGTTTTAACCTTTTTCTTCTGAGACAGAACTTACTGGGTCAGTGCTCTGGCTTATTGGTGTACCAAGGTCCGTCCCTCCCGCTCCAAACGCCACCGCTCCAGTTGAGTCACATGCCTTTCACCAGGAACCACATCTATAATTATTGTTTCCCTAGAAAATTACTTTGGATTCAAAACCATCTCCTCAATGCCGGCCCTGTCACAATGAATGACTATGCAGTTACCGCACGGCTCCAGAAAATAAAATCAGCCCTAAGACAAATGGTGCAGCCACAGATGGAAGAATGAATAGGACATCTTAGCATTCAGAGACCAGTTCTGTTGACATCTAATAGATATGCATGACAGCAGCCAACCTGCCAAGCAGGAATTCAGCTAAAGCTATTATGATCCCCAAACTATTTTGAATCCAAAAGAGTATTGTGTGAGCTGATATCACTTTCATTAGACTGTGCTTTACAGTAAATGCACATGTCTGGATTTTGTATTACTTTATTATGTTTTGGACCACAGTGATGATTCTGTCTCCATCTGGGCTTATACTGGTACTAACCAAAGACATAAAGAACTTAATTGTGCTATTAGTATGTGAGCCATTTCTTCTTTCTTCTTCATGCAATATGCTCTTCAATAGGGACAGGATAGATAGTCCCTGTCTCTCTTTTTCTCTCTCTTGACAGTCTGGATTGGCTGGCCCACATTATCTCTAGCTGAGGGTTTAGAAATCAGACCCACTGGCTCAAGAGAAACTACCATTGCAAAGAGGTGAATTGAGTCACCAGACCACTACTGGTCCTGCAGCCCAGCATGGTTTGAAAATCCCCTTTTTACCACAGGCTGATTGATTGATTTTAAAGAAGAGCCAAACTTAAAATGGCTAAACTACCCTTCCATGCAGGGGGAAACTCCCGCCAGATGCCCCTCTTGAGATTCTGTCCAGTTCCACAACATTTGTCCTTGAATTCCACCTGGCCAGACAGATCAAAGTCCCCCACACTTCTCAGCAGTCACTGGAAATGACTTCAATTAAATGTGTTTTGATTCTTTCATGCTTTTTTTTATGTGGCGAAAGGGGGGGATGCATAGCAGAAAGGGTTAGTGACCCCTGGGAATTCAGCAGCCACACTTTCTAGTAATGTTACTGGGATTTGTGTGCAGAACAGCATGAACAGAGCACCAGGAATTTAAGTTTTAGGAGTATCAGTATACAGTAGCCCAGTGGTTCTCAGACTGTGGGTTGGGACCCCATTGTAATGGGGTCGCCAGGGCTGGCATTAAACTTGCTGGGGCCCAGGGCCAAAGCCCAAGCCCCACATCCCAAAGCTCAAGCCCCACTGCCTGGGGCCGGAGCCCAAGGGCTTCATCCCTGGGAGATGAGGCTCAGGTTTTGGCTTTGGCCCCCCTGCCTGGGACCGTGTAGTCATTTTTGTTGTCAGAAGGGGGTTGCGGTGCAGTGAAGTTTGAGAAGCCTTTGGAAAGGCTTCATTGCTTTTCTCATAGGCATGAACTGAGCTCCCTTTGTAGTGAACTCAGCTGTCTGACTTGGAGAAGGTTTTAGAATGACCAGGCTCCCACCCAAGGTGAGCTTTACAAGACTCACCTAGTGTTTATTTACAAATCAACTTCAACATCCCAAGAGCTATGGTAATTAATAAGTTGCATGAAGCACAGGAAGCAGTCTACAATCCACCCCTCCACTTTCCACCTTCTAATCAGAGATTAATTTAGGCACTAAAAACAAACACACACAAATTTTATGGGAATAGCAAATCCCTTTTCTCTCAATCCTAATAAAAATCAGGGTGAGAGTGTGTTTAACTCAATTGGGCAAATAGTGACCTAAAACTGTCTGCAGATCTTCACTGGAGGTTTCAGAGTTTACTGCAGTTATTTTCAAAATTAATTCTAAAAACCTGTGGTATTTGTGGTTAAAAAAGATGCCTTGCACATGGTGGGGCCTGTCTGAACACCAGCTGACAGGAGCCATGCTAACTAAATTAATACTGCTTTATGACTTTATGCTGTAATCAGACATAAGACTTGAAAACTCAAGGTAAAAATAAAAAACTCTTTTCAATAAATAATATTAATAAACCCATATAACACTGAATCTGAAAGTGACGGTTTGTAAAGTCTGTCTGAGATCTCCCTTTGATATTTTATTATAATCAGAGATCCAGCTTCAAAGGGGGTGGGAGGGGTGGGGACAGGTTAAAAACTAGTGAGAAAAGCAACCCACACATTCAAAGTGTACTTGAGATAAAGAATCCCCACCCTGAGCAGATTTTGCCTGGTTACGGCTTTTCTAAAGAACATTTTTTCCCACAGATTCACTTGCCAATCCGAAGTGCACTCGCCAATATTTTCAAAAATGGGAGCCTAAAGTCAGGTTCTTAAGTTTTATATTTAGCCATCTAAATAAAAGGTCTGATTTTTTAAAAGTGCTGTAGCGCCTGTTGACTTCTGGGGACGCTGCTGAGTGCTGAGCACTTGTGAAAATCAGTTCTCATATTTAGATGCCTCGATATAAATGAAGAACCTAACTTGACACACCTGTTCTTGAAAATCTTGGTCAAGGCAAATGCTCTAGCCTTTTAGCCATTGGCCAAAGTTTCAGTCATCCAAGGAGCACTGAGATTGGACTCTCAGATATTTTTAAGAGATGCCTAGTTTGAAGACACGTTCGCCCTCCACTCTCTATTGCAAGTGAGTGGGACAGTCCTGCTTCCAGTGCTGAACACCCAGGTTGGTACCCACTTCCAAAATGCCGCGTGAATCGAAAACTTTTGACTGGACCCTAGAACTAAATGGATGAGTTTAAATATTGGTGTTTCTTAGCTACTCCACAGGTGCACAGAGTTTTGCACCTGGTCAGTAACCCTTTTTGTAAGTCGAGTGAAAATATCTGTTCCGGAAAGCTACATCCCTGTACTAGCCTCAGTTTAAATTCCAAAGCTGATTAACATTTGTCTAAATGAAGCTCTAAAATAAAACAAACACCAGCCTTTACATACGGATTAAACTCTCACTGGAGCATTGAATAAACTGACAGTATAAGTTTTGTGGCATGGCTGCTAGCCATTAGTACGAAAACATAATGGGCAATAAAATACCTTCCGGAAGGATGTCTCTCTTTGGAATATTGATGAAGATATATCCACATTTGACCATCTATAACACTGGATTAGGACATGAGTGTTTGTGGTTTAACAGATCTGTAAATTCCCATCAAACACTGACATTTGTGTCAAATAAGCCCAGAGAAAGGTCCTGGACAAACTGAGAGGCGCTCATAGAGCGCAGCTCAGTGGAGTTGGGACTGCATGAGAGTCCCAGCCAGGAAATCGTTTTTCTTTCATCTGAACCTTTTGGACCTAATTTGGGAAGTTTAATTTTGGGCTCCCACGAAACTCATGCTAAATATCTGTTTGAAAGCTATTGACAAAAGGCTGGGGCTGTAAGTGCTGTCAGAGCAGTGACTAACCCTCAGCTCTCCAGCTATGAATATCTTTGACCCCAATAAAACAACTCTGCCAACCAACCTCTTTGGAGTCTGGGAATTCTGGAAGTGACTGTGTTGGAGGGGTGAGAGGGGTGAAGTCTTCAGGCCAGACCATCCCGGAGCAGCTCATTGAAGTCATTGAGCTGTGCTTCCTGTGAGTGAAAAAGGCAGAGCTTGTTACCCAGAGTCCCTGGAGAGAGAGAGGGGCACTGACAAAGTGAGCCCAGGTGAGTTTGGATTCAGTGTGAGACAGCAGCCCAGAGGGTTCTCAATCAGAGATTAGTATCAGAGGGGTAGCCGTGTTAGTCTGGATCTGTAAAAGCAGCAAAGAGTCCTGTGGCACCTTATAGACTAACAGACGTATTGGAGCATGAGCTTTCGTGGGTGAATACCCACTTCTTCGGATGCATGGGATATCAGAGATTAGTAGCCTAATGTTAAGCAAAGCTATTTAATAGGTTAAACTAACTGTAAAAAACCTTGGTCTCTTTTAAACCTAAGAACTAGTTCGGCCTGACCTAACTATGGAGCCAGAAGACCAGCGAGAGATGAAACAGAAACGCTAGCTTGGAGAGTGCAGAACGTATACTCGCTTGCCTTGTGGTCTGTGTATGCATCTCAGAGATGCAGCATGTGGCCCTCTGAGCCCCAGTGCAGCATCCTGAGGCCAGAACTGAACTGAAGGAGCACAGAGAGAGAGTTATTTCTCAAGACAGACTATGGGGAAGCTGGCCTCGTGATGGCAGTGAGCCAAGGGAGGCTGGAGGGATAAAATCCCATGGGCTCCGACCCTGCAAGTGCCTCTGTGCAGGTGACACTCCTTAAAGTCAGCAGGGCCCCGTGCAGGTGCAGGGTCCATCCATACACAGTCCCTTGCAGGACCAAAGCTTTCGTTTAAAACCCACCTTGCAGCAGAAGAGGCTGATCTGTCCTCCAGCGCTGTCGAGGTCCCTCCAGGGGAGCTAAATCACTGGCTTATCTAATTTCATAAACAGAAGCTGATTAAATTAAACTCTAAAATAAAACACACATCGTTTTAAATAAGGATTAAGATGCTCAGCAGGCTTTTATGAAATAGCTGATAACCACTGGCAGAGGCAAAATGGCCTTGAAAGGAAAATAAAATAAACACACACAGCTCTTGTTCCTGGAAGTTTGCGGGGTGAGTGTGTGGCAAGAGGGAGAACCTTGTGTTTCCTGGGATGGCATATATGGCCTATCACCTCTCAGGGTTCGTCTACACTGGAGCTGGAGCGATCATTTCCAGCTTGTCACTGGAAAGTACAGTCACTGATCAGGTTTGGTGGTTTATGCAAAATGAGTGAATTTCAGTTTAATTCCTGATGTTCAACTTTCCACATCATGCCACCCAGGGGGAACATTAAAAAATCAGAGTGATATAAAATGAACAAGGCACACGTTTATATAGATTAAAAGCTGGCTAACTGGTAAATCTCAAAACATAACTGTAAATGGGGAATCGTCTTTGAGCAGGATAGTTTCTAGTGGGGTCCTGCATAGATCAGTTCTTGGCTCTTCGTTGTTTAACATTTGTATCAATGACCTGAAAGAAAACATAAAACCATCAGTGATAAAGTTTGCAGATGAAACAAAATTTGAGGGTATATGCGTACATCTAGGAAGAGAGAATGCAGGCCATACTTACAGGATGGGGGACTCTATCCTGGGAAGCAGTGACTCTGAAAAAGCTTGAGGGGTCGTGGTAGATAATCAGCTGAACATGAGCTCCCAGTGTGACACTATACCAGAAGGCTAATGCAATCCTTGGATGCATAAACAGGGGAATCTCCAGCAGAAATACAGACATTATTTTACCTCTGTATTTGGCATTGATGAGACTGTTGCTGGAACACTGTTCACTTCGAGCATCCACAATGATGTTGATAAACTGGAGCGGGTTCAGAGAAAATCCGCAGGAAGGATTAAATGATTAGAAAACCGGCCTTGTAGTCATAGCTCTCTCTTTGTTAAGCTGAATAGACTGAGATCCTTGAGTCTAAGGGGTGACTTGATTACAGTCTATGAGTATCTACATTGTAACAAATATTTGATCATTTGTTCTTCAGCCTAGCAGAGAAAGGTCTAACATGATCCAATGACTGAAAGGTGAAGCTAATCAAATTCAGACTGGAAATAAGGTGAAATGTTTAACGGTAAGGTTTCAAAATCTGTTTTGTTCCACGCTCAATGAAACTAAGACTTTTTCCATAATTTTAGTGAAAAAACATGAGGGAGCGCCACCCCAGAATAGCTAATGCCAGGTACATTTCCAAGAAACATTGAGTTTCAATTAAACTAATTTTGACAAGGAAATGTTTCATCAATTTTTTTACTAGCTCTATTTTTAAACCATGTACTCGCATGAACAAGGCTTTGAGCTCAAAGCAGTACATAGATGTGTCTGCATTAGTGGCAGATTTCTGCATTATTTACTTTGCCAGAACTACAATTACTAGGAGAAATCTAGTCTTTCATTCTTCCAATGTTTATGGCTTTATGATTTGTTTTTTCATTTGTCTAGCTGATTTCTCTAGTGGTTTTCATCAGCAGTAAACTTGCTTATAATCTTCTTTCTTTTAGTTTTTAAAATAGATTGCATGGTTTAACATTTTATTTCTCGGGGCTGGTAAAAAGGCTGCCTACTGTGCTGTTTTATTATTTGAAAAAAACCCTGCAAGATTATATAGTTCATTATCATATAAAAAACTATTTTAATTTCTAAGCATTGATGAGCAACATCTGTATGTTTCAAAATGTACAGTAGGAGATTCCTGGGACAGAAGCAGCCCTGGAGCCTCTGTCAGGCTGTCTCATCCTTGGAGCAAACGAGCAGCTGTTCCTTTAAATGTCAGTGGTATGCTGGCTGTATATGGCTTGCTTGGGCTGAAGCTGTAATTGTGCTGTGCTGGATTACTAGGAGCTCAGGGTGCATTCTGTAACAATAAGCACAAAACTGGCTTTGTCACATGGCTAAAAATCGATGCACTAGGCTGAAAGGTGATGGACTGCGTTGGCTCAGGATGAGGAGTAGCTGAATGCAAGTCTGCCACTGAAGGACAGATAGATCTCATTTCACTCTCAGCAGGGCAGCTCCAGACCAAATCTCCCAGGCTCCCATTTGTAACAATAAAGTCTTGGGTTGGTTGGCTGTTGTTTTTTCCCCTGGAATCAATTTATTTATTTTTTCCTCTTTTCTAATGCATGTTTCTGGGTGGAAAGGGACAGCACTGGAGTGTGAGTTTGCTCCCAGAACAGGTAGCTCACAGGCAGCAGCTTTGCAAGCTGCCCACGGTGGAGTCCCAGTTTGCTTCTTCCCTGGTTTGAAAGGGCCACACCTGGGAGTGATGGGGCAGCTTGCCCTCAGCATCCCTTTTAAGCGTCCATCGCTCTGGGGGCCTATTGTGACTATGGGGGAGGAGGGGTTGTGTGACGGTCATAGAGGGTGAATTGCACCCTACGAAGGGGACAACTCAAGAGTTATGCGCCTCCTTCCGTCCTGCTGACACCCTCCAATAGGTTGCATGGCCTTGTTCCGGACCAATGCACGGGGCACACTTCACCCTAGGCACTGGCTGAGGCTGCCGATTGTTTCACGCCAACCTCCAACAGCCATCAGAGAGCGGTGGCTTATAGGGCAGTAGTGGAAAGAGCCCAGGGCTCCATTGGGACAGGTACTGTGCACACACCCCACAGAAAACAGTCCCTGCCCCAGAGACTGTACAGCCCAGTTATCCAATGACAGTAGGTGAAGGCACCCAATAGACAGGGCAAAGCACAAGGCTAAAAGGGAGATCAGGGTGATTAATATGAAAAACAAGTCACAGCACACCAGCTCCCTAGTCAATGCCAAGAGTCTGGCAGGCAAAGCAGCATAGATGGGCTCTAAGGATAGACTTGAAGGAGAACAAAGTCGTGGTTCTGCAGCCCTTGCTGTGAGGCCCTGCCATGCACAAGGGGTGGCATGGGAGAAGTACAAAGATGCTTATTAGAAAATTTGACAAAGGAGCTCTAAGGGCTGGGATGGCTGGTGGAATGCAGATCACATTGAGGGCTTGATATTCTGTGAAAGATGAGGTGGGAGGGATAGGCCATGAAGGCCAGTACTTCCTACTGGATGTGGCAGAGAAAGGTTTCATGTTTCCAGTCACTACTGGGCAAAGTTATGCTGACATTGTAGGTGCAAAGCTTTGTAACCCACACCTATCCCTGTGATTCATCCACTCCCCAAAGGCTCCATCACCTACAACCGAAAAAGCTTCCATAATATCTCTGTTGTATTTAACATCCGCCTCCTGTGGGGTTCTTACATCTTCCACTGAGGCATTGGGTGCAGGCCACTGTCCGAGACAGGATGCTGGTCTAAATGGACCACGACTCTGACCCAGTCCGATGATTCCCACGTTACTATGTGAGGATGCCAGCATAACTACAAAGAGGTGAATTGTGAACTCTTCTGGAGCATCTATTAAAAACAGATAATTTTGTGCGCTGCTTCCAAGGACAAAGAAAACACAGCAAAATGCACCATTTCCTGGATCCCGTTCCCTGCTGTAATTTACTAACGCATTTTGGTGTAAAACTGTAACCACTGCTTAGATAACACACTTGTACACACGCTTCACAGGGATATCTGTAACGGAAGCATTCAGATATGCTGCCAGGGTATTGGAGCCCTGCCATGGTGGCAGCTCATTGTGTTCTTTAATAGTTTAACACTTTTTTATACAAGCATCCATTATTGAAATTGATCATAAAGTTTTAAAGGCATCACATCCTGTATCACTTAATTATATCACTTGCTCTTTAGTCTTTGCAGAAAGGCAGTCATGTTCGGCTGGTGCTTGTGCAGTTACCTGCCAAACCTGATGCAAATCCCTTTGATTTATCCACTTAAAAGCATCCATCGCCTTCCGTCACCAGGAACACTACGATGTCTCACACCTTAGACTGGGGTGTCATTTGAACAATGATGCTTTGTGTTTGCAGGGCATCTTCCATGGGGGATTCTTAAGCTTCCCACGTATGGGTGTTGTGTGGATGAACTAGTTCATGAGTAAGATTTTCAAAAGCACCAAAGTGATCTAGGCTCCTAAGTCACATTGACTTTCAATGACACTTACATTCCTAAGTGCCTAACTCCTAAGTCCCTCAAATGCTTTTGAAAAATTCTACCTGATGTCTGTTAAGAGCCAAGTATTACTAATAATATTAATATTTATTAGAGAGGAAATATGGTCTTGTGTCTCAAATTGTGCTTCGAAAAATCTGGCTTCCATTCCCTCCTCTGCCACAGATTCCCTCTCTGACCTTGGGCCAGTCATGTAACCTGTCTGGGCCTCAGGTCCCCATCTGTAAAACAGCGATAATAATGCTTTCTTTCTCCTTCCTTTGTCTTCTCTATTTAGATTGTAAGCTTCTTGGGGAGGAGCTGTCTCTTGCTGCATCCATACGGCACCTGGCCCAATGGGGCTATGGATGTTCTGCGTTGTCACTGGATATTTTCAGTGACTTTCATTAATGTCTTCCTCAGACCGACCCCTTTCTCTTGCCTTCCTTGTGATTCTTTACACTCACCTGCTCAAAGCCGCTCTCTAATACGTTTCCCTGTCATTCAAGTTAAACTAATCGTCTGTAATTTATCGGTGCGTCCCTTAGGCCATTGAGAAAATAATGGCTGCACGTTGGCCACTTTCCAGTCCTAAGAAATAAGTCTTGAGATCAATGAGACTTAAAGGAAAGTCAGCGAAGGCTTCCCTCGTCTCAGACATATTACTGCTCGGCACTGGCAGTGAGCTAACCAAGTGCTAACCATTCATTTAATGTTCGTACAGCAATTTGAGATCTCTCGATGGCAGGTGCTCTGGAAGAGCAAAGTATTGTCATGCATACTCTGGAGACAGCCTATAGCCCCTGCTTTTACACAGCCCCACTGTAGGTCAGTCAGGAAATGTTTTCATTGGAACCTCCGGTTCCACATCACTTGCACTGGGGATGGGTCAGGAGCAGAGCAGAGGTGGAATCTGGTGCTCTCTCTCTCTTTCTTTGTGTTCTTCCTTCTTGGAACTGTCCGGACAGTGGGGGGTGGAAGGAGAGAGACAATCACATTAGAAAAGAGATCACTGTTAAGGTTTCAGTGACTATAAATAACAGCCATGATTGCTCTCTGGTTTCACACAGGGGTAGCACTGGCTCACTATTTGCAACACGGGAGAGGGTTCTCATTATTACATGACTTTTCACCATCAGGCGGCAGTCTTAAAGCAGGACTCTTTGTCTTTTTGACAACTTAATCTTTATTTGCCACAGACAGCAATATACATAATTACAGCTCTTGACATATTAGAACATATCTGGAACACTCCAGACAGTCAGAGCAAAAGGGGAAAAAATGTTGAGACAATCAAATACATCTTCAGTGCTGCTTAAAATAGCCACACATTTGTTTAAAGTTACAGACCAACATTTTCACACGTAGGTGCCTGATGTTAGTTATCAACCATAAAATCCAGATGTTGGCACCTAAACAAATGACCTGATTTTCAGAAACCCTGAGGACCCCTGGTACCCATTGGTTTCAGTAGAAGCTTCAGACGATCAGCAGCATTTTGAGAAGATTGAAGTAAATGGGCAGAGAAAGGGATTAATAATTGCAGTATTTCAAAGGTGGGCCTCATTCTGCACTGTGTAATACCACTGAAATTATTCCTGCAATCAGACTTCTATGATATGTAAACATGACAGGAGCGATTCTAGGATTAGAAGAAAACCTCAGAGCCCTCCGGGATTTTGGCAAGGTTGGGTAGCTGGGAAATGTATCTACAGGAGAATTGTTCTGATGTTGTTAAGGTTTCTTTCTGTTGGGCAGCTATTTGGACACCACAGCAGAAACAGTCAGGAGCATCCCACTTGAAGCATGTGGGTCCCTGACAGGGAACGTTTCCCTTCCCCTCCATTAGTCAGTCTCCCCTCAATGCCCCAGGGGGGTGTATTATTCAACAAGAGGCTGTCCACTGCCCTGGGCTGCCGGCTGAATCCAGCGCTGGCATCAATGGCCTCTTATCAGTGCAGCACACAATGAAGCACTGTCAGAAATATCCACTCCCAACAAAGCCAGGATTTCCCAGCGCCAGGGCCCAGCCTCAATCCTTTCAGAGCATTTCTAATATAATATTGTTTTTTGTCTGCCAGCCCTCCCCCACCCCCAGCTCAGTCAATAAGGATATTCACATTTGCAGCTAGACAGGTTTCCGGGACAAGGACAGGTAGGTAAACGTAGGTAGATGATTTTGCAGGTTAAAGACATGGAAAAAATCCGTGCACATCAGCCCAGCATTAATGCCTTGGTGACACATGATGCTATTTCTGAAGGCTACACTTTTTGGTCTCTCTCACTCTTGCTCTTTTTTTTGTATTTATATGCAAATGAAAGGAGTCGGATGTCAGCTCCATGAGAAACATTCCCTGCCTTGGACTGCGGGAGTGTCAGTTATGTGTCTGCCTAGGTTAAATATTTCAAATGTCAGTTAACTCACATGCTACCCCCTGAGCTATTTGCTACCTATTCATACAGCACTGGATAATGAGATTCATCAAGTGCTTCAGCCAGGGGAGCTGCTATTTGGTTCCCTTTAAGCTGTGGAAAGCAGTCAAATTGATATAACAGCCACAAAATTAGTAAGGAAGACTTGGCGGCCTGCCAGCATCAGCCAGGCTCCCAGGATATAATCCTACCTAAAGTAACTCTATGAAGCCTCGCCAAAAAGGAAGCAAAGGGTCTGACTTGGGTTCTGTCACACTAGCTCTGCACTGGTGCCTTCAGCGCAGTTATCCCCGATATACACTGGGGGAAGGAAGAGCAGAATTGCACCCAGAAAGTTTGCTTCCGCTTTTATTGAAAAAAAAAAATAAAGCAGTGGACCCGATCCTGGGGTTCCGCAGAATTGCACACACACAACACAAGTCAGGGAAAGGAAGCCGGTGCAAAGGTGGCCGAACGAGCCCCAGGACGCTCTTGTGGGCAGGACTAATCCCCAGGTGTCACCTGCATCAATCGCAGCGGGGGCAGAATGAGGTGAATGCAGTAAGTGTCATTTATTTTAGGGTAGGGCCTCAAGATCAGGGCGCCATTGTGCCAGGCACTTGACAGTCACTAGTAAGAGGCAGTCCCCGCCACAGAGAGCTTCCGATGTGAATAGGTAATGGGTGGGAGAGGAAAAGGGGCACCCAGAGGTGAATGACTTCCACAAGGTCCCACAGAAGGGCAGGGGTTGGGGATAACAGGGCAGGCAGGGAACAGATCCAACATTTGCCACTCCAGTGGCCCTAGTAACTAGGCCACCATGGTTCTCATTAATATCATGCCGCCATTTCTGTATCTGCCTCTCATCCGGGGGGGTGGGGGGCGGAGGGAATAACACTGCTCCAATGGCTGTTTGCGCTCCTTGCCTTCCAAACATTAACCTTTAATTCTCTTAACAGGGAGAGAGAGAGAGAGAAAGGATACGTCCAGACTACCCGCCGTATCGGCGGGTAGCGATCGATTTATCGGGGATCGATGTATCGCGTCTCGTTAAGACACGATATATCGATCCCCGAATGTGCTCCCCGTCAACTCCGGAACTCCACCGGAGCGAGCGGCGGTAGCGGAGCGGAGGAGCCGCAGCCGTCGATCCCGCGCCATGAGGACGGGAGGTAAGTCGGAATAAGATATGTCGACTTCAGCTACGGTATTCCCGTAGCTGAAGTTGCGTATCTTACATCGACACCCCTAGTGTAGACCAGGCCAGAGAGAGGCTTTCACTCCCCAAACCATCTAGCAATTAAAAGGTGAACCAAGATACTGTGCTACCACTAGGTGCTAAAACCCGGGCATCAGTGACTCTAAACTAAAATGTTACAAGTTGGTTTGGAAAAGGCAAATCAAACCCCATAGGGGCCTGTTTGGGGGGGTGAGTGTTGCAGAGGGTAAGTGTTAAATTGATGGGTGCCTGTTGTACACAGCCACACCATATAACAGCTGCAGCGTGAGCCTGGATATGATCTCCTAATCAATAGAGATGCCAACAACATTGCCAGTCACTACAATTGCTGATAAATGACCTACATAAAAACTACCTGTTGTGACTCTAAAAGAAATGTAATTAAAGAGGCAGATCAGGGGTTTATCGCTTGACAGCTTTGTTGTTAAAATAGCTAAACTTTCAACTTTTCATTGGTAGGACTTGCTCCCTTATTGAAGATCTGGATAGTAAAACTGTGTTCTTGTTGCATTTATATTTTTGGCCCACTGCCAGGCATGGCTCACAGTGCTACACTCCAAGATGGTGTGGAAATTGTTCATAAAAGTTTTGTACCATTTTTCCCAGGTTCTGGTGTAGTGATTTATGCCACTCAGTGGCCACAGTGATCCCTGGGGGAAATCACCTGGTGTGTGACCAGTTTGCGAAGTCCTATTCCATTCCCCTTGGAGCCTCCAGCACTGGGGTGAGGGTCTGTCGGGAGTGTGACAGGTAATGACCCGGTACCCTGCCATTTGGCTGTTCTGGGCTGCAATGCAGCCCATAGGTATCCTGTTTAATGCTATTGTAAATTAGAACAGCCCCCAGGGCTGCTCTAGCTTATGCTGACGCTACCTTGTCCCCCAGAGCAGCCTGCAATCCAGGAGGTCCCAAATTGGCCTGTGCCTTCTGAGAAGTGCAGCAGAGCATCAGACCCAGGGTTATTCTCCAGTACAGGTCTGTCTCATCTGACGCTGGGGTTCCGTTCCGCGGCCAGCGCGTAAAGCGAAAACCGCGTATAGTCAAAATTACATTGAGTGTAATGGCAGGCGGACTCGTCCGCACTACAGGAACAGTATTTAAATTGTTATTTTTATCTTTTTTTGTTGTTTGTTGTTGTTGTTGTTTTTGCCGACCGCGTAAAGCTGAATTCGCGCATGTTAAATGCGCGTAAGATGCGACAGACCTGTAACCTCAGTCATGGGCACTTTGTTACATTCCTTGAAGAGTCTCAGGCCCTGATTCTGACCTGGTGCTGGTTTTAGGCCAGCAAAATCCCATTGATATAAATGGAGTTAATCCTGATTAACTTTAGCAGAGTCAAGCTCTGAAAGTGTAATATACAAAGGGCCCAGTTTCTCTCCCACCAGTGCCTCTGGTGGAGCTATTCCTGATTTATACTGACCTAGGTAAGAGGAGACTGACACCCAAATTGTGTGTGTCGCACACAAACACACACTCTAGATACCAGTTAAATAATGTGTTTACTAACACAAATGAAAGTTGTATGTCATGGCATGAAAAGTAGATGACAGCAATAACCTTTTCTTGTGCATGTAAAACCGATGGGATTGCAGCAGCGCTAGAAAATAAAAGCTATCTTAATTCTTTGATCCTTAGCCAGCACTGAGCACTGCCAAGTAACTTTACAAGGCACCCATTGTAGCATAAAGCTGCCTGTGACAACAAGATATTCACTCTAGGCTCTGATAACTTAATTCTGATTCCGCCAACTTTCTGCACCATGAAAATGAGTAAGATTACATTTCCCCACATGGCTGTTCCGCAGTCTTGCAGATCTGGTGTCACTCATCTAACCTAATTACATTTCTTCTGCACTGAGCATTGTGGGGACCTGTTCTCAGAGCGCTGGGGAAAAGCTGAACACCATAGCCCAGTGACAGCATGTCAGCCTGCTGTACGTTATTCGCTTCTCCCTCGACGAGGAGACGTGACTGAACCACACCTGGATCATATAGGCTAGTTTTTAAAATCCATTCTTGTTTAGATGTAAGTTTTCCATGAGGTCTCTCAACTGTCCCTCATTATCAGGGACCAGCCTTATTTTAGATCCAAATGTAGATTTGGCACACACTGTTCTGTTCTGGATAAAGCACTAGAAAATATACTACAAAAGGAATCTTGCATTAGTCCTTTCTCACATGTCTACAATTGTCTCCGGTTCTAGTAGAAACTGTTTTTGATGGGTCTTCTAAATAGAGAGACCTTTTTTCTTTTTGTGGGGAGAGGTAATTTTAGCTCTGATAACTACTTGCTTATACTTAAGGTTTCTATCACTCAGGCAGAGCTTCTTCAGAAGCTACAGGAAGATAATATTAATTAATTATTGCTTATTAGCCCCCAAAGAGGAAATGAGGGGACATGAATATGCAAACCCAACACTTCTCAAGTGATGCAATTAGAATTTCATCATGATGGGATCAAACCTGCTGTGACATTTTGCTTTCTGCTTTCTCTGCTTATTTTTGGTTTGTTTGGAGGGAGTATACGTGTGGGTGGGAGGAGGGGGGTTTGCAACAGAAATAGCAGAAAAACTCAAAAATCCTGGTACAACTTCTGAAATGGTTTAAAATGGGTGAATGTATCCACAAACACTGGAGTTAGAAAAGCAGAGTCCTGATCTGTGGGATTGTTTGAAAGTTTGTCCATTTGGAGTCATCATTCTGGAACTAGTTGCTATGGTAACAGGGCAATAGACATATTTTTTAAAAAACATTTCCAACTTTTTCCTGAGAAACCAAGCAGAAAGCAGTGTCTTCACCTCCTCTTTCTTTCTTGCATTCAGAACACGATGAGTAAAACATCCTAAAAGGAGACAGTATAAATATCACTGGAGGATGCCCATTTTGTGGGTTCTTTGTATTACTATTATCAAACCATCCATGGGAATCAAGCATCCAGAATGTCCTATAGGGAAACATTGCTATGGCAAGTCTGATAACTGCCTGCACTGGATTTTGAGAGTCTGGGCTATGCATGCCATATGCCCAAGACTAAAAAAGAATTTGACAACGATCCAGCCTGAAGGCGACTAACTCATTTGGATGCAACTACTAAACTACAATTAAGGTAGAATTGTTTACTACACAACAATGCCAAAATATAATTTCCACCATCTTTTTTCCTTCCCCCCTCCTCCCTTTTCCACTTGCCTCCTCCTAGGTTTGCCTTTAGTTTTTAGTGAACTCTCACAGTCCCAAATTCAGGGCTGTGCTTACAGACAGAAAAGGACCCATCCCAGCCAGGCTTCCTATACTCCTTCTAGCGGATTCCCCTTCAGACAGCCACTTCCCCTTCAATAGCCCTGAATTGGGGTTAAAGAAAGAACCCTGGTCTGATTTCCAAGATGAGTCAGTGGAATAGCCCTACATCTCCCCACAGAGTCTTAAATTCTGACATTTAGTCATAAGGTTGCACCTGAAACAAAGCTGGTTGTAGCTGAAAAAGCCGTTTATTGAGATAGTAAAGGGCTGTGATAGGCAAGTGGTATTCAGCTCTTTGGGCCACGTGCTACCTTCTGCCTCCTTCAACCAAAAAGCAGTAGGCTTGGGGTTGGGTTTACGATGGCTCACCATAGGCGCTATTTTCCCCACATCTCTTTTTCCCATTGAAGTATCTCCATGGAAGGGAAGAATCAGGCTACCTGGGGAGGAGCGAAGAGCTGTCTTGTGTTCCCTAGCGTCATGGAAGTGGTTAAGGCAAAGGATTGGGAATCTGGAGTCATGGCTTCTATTCCTAGCGCTGATGAAAGCTACCTGTGTGACTATAGGCAAGTTACTTCCCTTCACTCTGCCTTCATTCCCCAACTCTAAACAGAGCCTTGAGCAGAGTGGTTTAGGGGATGGTGCACTGGACTGGGATTCAGGCAACCTGGGTTCTCTGCCACTGACCTGTTGGGTGATGTTGGGCAAGTCATTTCCTCTCCTTGTGCCTCATTTTCCCATCTCTAAATTGGGGGTAATGTTACTGGCCTCCTTTGTAAAGTGCTCTGAGAGCTAGGGATGATTATTCTTATTCTCCTCCTCAGATGGGTGACGACAGCCACAGAAACAACTGTGAATAAAACATAAGGGGCCCGAAGAGGAGCTCTGTGTGGCTCGAAAGCTTGTTTCTCCCACCCGGAGAAGTTGGTCCAATAAAAGATGTGACCTCACCCACCTTGTCTTTCCAATACAACAGGTCATTCCTGCCCTGCCCATGCACCCCTGCAAGTTACTATTGAGCCAGCTGGATCTGTGAATTTGGGATGGGGTGAACCTTACCCCCTCTTCAGTGGGAGGAGGCCAAGGGCGATCCTCAGGTCAGCACTGGCAGAGTGCCTTAGGAAACCTGCTTAGGGAGAGCAGCAGCCGCTGGGTAACCTCACCCATTGATCTAAGAGAGCTCAGAAAACTAGGGGCTGACCCGAATGGGCTGCTGCCAGGGCATAGTGAAAGTAGGACCAGCATGGGGAGACAGGGGGAGAAAGTAGGACCAGCACAAGCCAAAGAACAGGGGGAGTAGGGGTGTCGCTCCCACTAGCCAAGGAGAAGGAGTGGGTGGGGAATCTCTTCCTCTGCCTTCAGTAGAGGACAGAGAGCAGCCCACAGCCTTTATCCTGTCTGAACAGACGCTGTGAAATCACCCTACGTGTTTATAAATGTGCACGTTGCGTTTAAGCCAGTTGTGGCAGTGCCTCCGGCATCGCTTGATGTTCGCTGGATTGTATTCATCGGGGTTTTATTGCAATACAGCATCATTTTTCTGTTTCAGGTATTGGCACCTTTGAGACAAATGGCAATTCTGTATCATTCGTGCCATCCATCACGGCAAAAGCCACCAAAATAAACTCCCAGTTAGTCTCCTGCCCTAAGCAAATACACTGCCATTTTAATGACCCCATTAAGAATTTAACATAGCCCCAGAGTATTTGGGCCCAAGCAGGTCCTGGCTGTGCAGAAATCATGTCTTGCACATATTTGTGACACGGGAGAGGATTAATCAAGTTTTGTGCTTCTCTGGCAACACATGAATGATTCATATCATCTGCCCAGAATCAGGCCAGGCAGTGAACTACTAATGACGCAGCACAGCCATCATTGTGGTACCAACCTACCTTAGCAAGTGAATTACCGCCTCCTCAAACCGTGTTAAGGGTTTTGGCTAGCAATAATGATAGCTTCATAGACTAGTCATTCCCTCACTTGAGCTCCCTTCCAGCAGAGCGGTTGAAGGCAATTTTGAATGACTGGCTGGGAAGTTAATAGAAATACATTTGTTATTTTTTGTGGTCTTTGACAGCATGGTCTGGAGCTCAGGACAGTTCTCCGATCTTTTGGGAAATGTTCAGCTTCAGCGTCTTATGGTTGTGTTGCCTTTTGAGCAAACACATTGGTTCCCAGGACTGACATAATGACAGATTGTTGTTCTTGTCGGGCTCTTCTTTCTCAGAGGCTGCATCTGTAAGCAGCTTGTCACTGGGCCATGACAATATAGATTTACTTATTTCTGTGCTACTTAGCCTCAGAAATCCAGATCATTACTGTTTAATGCCAGAGTATACATTTTTTCCAGGCCTGATTTCTCTTTGTAAAATAATAATAAAGAGGAGTGCTAATGGATAACTCAGTGACCTGGCTTTGCAAATCAGCCACTTATGTCTGGCGCTTGGGGAGCATCCCTGTTAGAAGGTTCAAACCTCTGGTTTTCACTCAAAATGTAAATCCCTCCCTAATGGGACTAACAAAACAATGCAGTTTGCTTTCATGGTATTTTTCCATCCGATTTTAATGGCTTTACCCTCAACTCACAACCATTTTACAGCAGCAAAACTTCACTGTCTTCAGTTGAGCCACCTTGATGCAAGAGAGGTCGGAATCAAGCCTGTTATCTCCACTGAATTTGTTTTATTTTAATTACCCCCATTGTGCAGGGACAGTCGTTCACACAACACTCTTAAAATCTGTGGGATTTTAAAATAAAGAACATGTGAATGATATTTTTTAAAACTATTAAAAATGGTAATATGACCCGGGCTGCCAACAGCTAGCATATTTACCCTCTCTGGGGCATAAAAGGAAAAAGAAGAACATATCACTAAAAATACCAAAATAACGTATAGCCCTACTTTCTAATATAAGAGAATTCTCTGACCTTTGAGCTCTTTGAATATACAGCCTGGATTTGAACAGTTTTGCTGGATGGTTAGAGGAGGAATAGGTAAAGATTGACATGCAGACCTTTAAAGAGAGGGAAGCCAATCCTGTAAAAGTCCCTATCCAGGACTATCAATGAAAGGAGAGGGTGGGATATTAGCTACTGGGATGAGCCCAAACTAAATTTCTATAGCCCAACACCGTTCGCTTTGGGGAAGGCTAGCTCTCTGGGATAGAGAACTCTCTTTTTGTTCTGTGTTTGTACAGCACCTAGCAAGGAGCGGGTCCTGATCCATGGTGAGGCACTGCAGTAATAATAATCATCTGAATCCAGCCTTTGCATCTTGGGCCCGAATCCCAATGAAAAGCCATTCTGGGGGAAACTTTCCTTGTCTGCTATGCGCAGTTCTTCGCAGTTCCCCTGCCACTGGATGCGACTCGGTGCTGCTGTGAGTGGTGAAGCCTTCTCTGCGCTGGAAAAAACCAGGCTACGTATTTTACATGATAAAAGAAGGAGCCTTTACTTGTATTCCGAGAAGATTAGTTGTCACCAATTCCTGCAAATAAATATTAAAGTTAGCTGAAGGGCAGCCGATTTACTCCAGCGGCAAGAGTTATATTCCCTTGGCTGAAGTGACACTGCAAAACTCAGTAATTACTTCATAAGCGCTAAATTACCAGTTGATTAATCTACTTGGAAGTCTTCCAGGAAGGGTTTTTTCACAGGGCTAGCTGTGTATGCACATATCAGGACAGGAGCAGTGCGCAGGAGATTAAAGCAGCCTGAGACTTACAGGTTACTATCCACAGCCAACACACCCAGGTTCTCCTCAACCTGTTTGCTCAAATGTCTTTCAGCAAGAGGCAATTACCTTCCCTTTTCTACAAACCTCTGGGCCAGATCCCCACCTGGTGTACGCAGACGTACCTCCACCATTGGTGTCAATGGAGCAGCCTCTGCCTTAAGTGACAGGGCTACATTGTGTCTTTCAAAGCCACTTTAGGCTGGAAGAGATAGTAGGTGGCATTGCACCTACCACAATCCCCACAGGCCTTCTACCTGCTGAATGCCACTGGCATCACTCACACGCGAGTGGCAACTGCTAAAGCCTTTACAGAGGTGCAGCATGCATCTCCCCATACTCCTGATTCCCGTGCACGAGGGGTGGACTCTGCCCTCTCCAGCCCGGTCTCATTTGGGATAGGAGGGGTCTGCCATTTCTGGTGGAACTCACACCCACCCCTTTATCCCCAGTGAGATGTGCAAAGAGCAGGGTTTTTTCTGCTCACTGTGCAGGTATGCAAGCAGGGACAAGGGCCCTTGTGTGCCCTTCACACAGTGGGAGCCAGATCTGGGTACATAGTGGGTCGGCTCATTTGCTTTCACCTCTGATTGCTCCTTTGGTTTTGTATCATAACAGCAGTTGGGAATCTGTACCCAGACTAAAGTAACCATTCATCCTCCTCTCCCATCTGGGGAAGGACCCTAACAGCATGTTGGTTAGATTATATGGACGCAGTTAATGCAATAAGGTCTTCATATAACACAGTGGCATGTGCAATAGAAATGCCTAGTGTGCCCCGGTAGTGTGTATTGACCAGCCCAAACCTGCAATATGCCCAGAAAGGAACTTTACCTCCCAAAGGCATGACATGGTTAAAGAAGAAATGCCAAGGGATCCATCCACTGCTAGAATATGCAAGATGGATACCCCGAGACCTGGAGACTGCTGCAACACCTGGGCACAATTAAGGACAGCGTTTCAGCTGTAACTCTGAATCTCCTTGCTTGAGTGGATTTATGAGCAAGCCAGGTGCAACGTGTAGTCAGCACTTCAGTCATGGTACTTTCAAAGGTGTCCTTTTCATTGCAGCACCTCAGGAAACAAGGACCGGAAAGTTCCCACTACAGGTAATGCCAGCTTCTGCAGATGTGACCAACCCTTCCACCACTGAGAGAGCCACTGGCTCTGGCACCTCTGTTCGGCCACTGCAGCATCAGAGTGAGGGCACTTCCAGTTTCCATCCAAACGTTTTAAGACACCAAACTTGTCCCCATCTTACATATAATGGGGAAAGGGGGAAGGAAGCCATCTTACCCCTACTAGCATTCATTTTAACTGTATCACCTGAAGACCGGTCAACATCAGACGTGTTTTTCAATGAAAATGGGGTTTTCACCAAAATGACTTTTTTCACAAAAACCACCCACTTTTCCTGAAAATTGTTGATGTTTTCTTTAAAAAACAAACAACCTGGAACATCAGTTTTCAACCAAAAATGTTTGTTCCTTCAAGGACATTTTTTTAAAAAATCACAGAAAATGTCAACAAAAATGTTTGAGTTTTTTAGTTGTTCTCACAAAAGTTTCCCATGGGGAAAAAGAACCGTTTTCCAGCCCGCTCTACTAATTCTCATCTATAGTGATTGTACAGGTCTCCCATCTGAGAGAACAAACGCCTGAGATTGGGAGGGATAATTTGATTAACTCAGAAATGGATTTGGATGATGAGTATAAGAGCAAGTCTGCATGAGAAATGATTTATCACCATGGACTGCTTGGCAATATATTGGATGACAGAAACTGTGCTACATCACAGATGGTCTCCATTCAGGGCTGAAACTTCACCAAACAAGCCATTTCCACAATTTAAGTCTTTCAAATTTTACTCTTGGGGATCCTGTGGAAAAACAAGGATAGTAAATTTAAAGAACTGCCTGCTCTGCTCCCTGGATGGTGCTTATTTTGCAAATAAATTCTTACTGGCACATTTAGGGTCAGAATTGCAGAGAAATAGGAGCGCATCATTCAGTTGCATCTGAAGTAAGTAACCAGAAGGACCTAATTTTGCAGACTCAAGGGACGGATTCTCAGTTTTCCACACTCACTTTCTGGGATATGTAGCTCAGGTACCAGTCATGTACCAGCCTTTGTATGAACAGCTAATTTCTCGGCGTGGCTCCAGAAGGCATAACTTGGGAGTGAGGTGACCTCCAAGCAAAGGAGGAGTGTGTGTTTGATGGTTCGCTGAGCGTCACTCCTCTGGAGGCAGTGCCCAGGCATGGTGCTAAGGGATGTTATGGTGCTAACGGCACATCTTTTGGATGAAACATTAAATCTGAGGTGCTAGCCACCTGCAGTATTGCCAACTCCACACTTTCAAAATTCATGAGTCAGGCCACAAAAAAAACCAGGAGATTTAAAAAAAAGTCTCTAGATTTTAAAGCCAAAAAATAGAATAACTGTTGGGTTATTTTCTGGTGTCATAGCCTTTAGGGTTCATGGTTTCAAACTTTTTTTCTGTTCAATTATGAGGGTTAGAACTTTTTTAAATTAAAGCTGAAATATTGTTCAAACCCCTTCCTGCTCTGGGTGAGCCCCCAAAGTGTCCCAGGTGCTGGCCTGACAATACTGGAAAACGGAGCCTTTGGTTTATGCTCAAGCCTGGGAGCACAGGGGCACAAGCAAGGCCAGCGCCTCTCCACCCGAGCTTCGGGGAAACACCCAGGAGGGTGAGATGGTAGGTCAGTCTCCAGCCCCACTTGAACTATGGCCTGTTTGATGAGACAGCCTGGGGGGCCAAAGAGTTAATTGGTGGCAATTAGGATGATAGGCAGATTGGAAGCAGAGAGGAAAGCCTCTATGTCGCATTGGCAACCCTATGAACCACCCCCAAAGACTTTTTAATTAGAGCATTGTTAAAGTATTAGTGAGGCTGGCAGTAAGAACTCTTCCCCTGCATTCCTAAGGAGGAGCAGAAAGGAATCCAGATAAAGAAGGCAAAGCAGGAGGCCAGGTTGCTGGAAGGACGGTTGAACCCAGGTGATTCCCTGCCAAGTATACAGCCGACACTGTGCCACCTTTACAGAGCTGTAGCTACGAACGCAGCCCCTCCTAGGAGAAGGGGATACAGGCTGTCTTCGGCTGCTACTGTACAGACAATACATGACAGATTTAATCACAACAATTAAAAAACAAGGACCTCCAGAGGGTAAGAAAATGAGAGAACGTTGTGGAGGGCTGGGGGGAAGGAAGAGGATTGCATTCTACACAACAGGAAAGAGGAATATTGTTTTTAACAACTATTCGATTAGCTGCCAGTGGGATTTTTTTTTTAATATGCAAAATGTTCAGTGAGCTTCAAATGAAGTTTCATGGCAGCTTGATTCTTCTACTCCCATCTGTGCAATACTACATTAAAATCAGCAGCTAGGCAATAACGCTTCCCCCTCCCCCTCCCCCTCCAATTAAGTCTCTGAACACTTTTTCTAAGCCCTTTCTTTCCTCTTTTATTTTGATATGCAAGACTGAGAGGAAGATAATCCCTTATTGGGCCTCGTTATGCGGTTTGTGGGGGTGGAGGGGACAGTTAATTGTTCTCAAGGTGATGTTATTTCAGGGCAGTTTATTTCATTTAAGCACACGCGAAGCACACTTTTTGCAGCTTTGATTTGAAATGGGGTGGTAATACTGAGACAGTCATAGCAGCAATTATTTTGAGCCATCAGAATTCCTATTTTTCCCCTAAATGATCATAAGCGGTAACACAAATCTCCCCACGGTTGTTAACCACCCTGTCCAGGCAAAGAAGAAGTTCATTGATCCGGGGAGGATAAGCCTCTGACTCTGTGCCTCTAGGAAATGAAAACAGAGCAAGAAATGACTGGGCAGAATCTGAATTTAGTGGAATGTTTGAGTTTTACACAGGACTTCGGGAAAGCAGGAAATCTGGAAACCACTAGGAAAGTGGATTGACACATGCCGTTTTCCTCTCTGGAACTCTTCCTGGTTTCACGCATGGCACAAGTCAGAGCTGAAAACAACTTTGTAAGGGCTCAGTCAAGTGCATGGCAGAGCGTCATTCGGAATTTGGAGGGACTGGTAGTCAGCCTGGGAGAAGTCCAGGGCTGGCAGGACAGGAGGCCTTGCAAGTCAAGAATGACATACGTTGACAGAGCAGTGTGTGGCCCAGGTCTAGAGTCAAAGGAAGTTCTTGCAGATCAGTATTGAGGCAAACTAACAGGTCTCTGGGAGTGAGCTAGAAAAGATCTGAGGGGAATATCCTCTAGCTTTTGGTTCTATAAGGAAGCCTCAGTTTGTATTTCCTAAACTCTCACACAAACAATAGCACAAAATAAACAGAACAACATTCAAAGTAAAGAGAATTATTGAAGGAACAGAGGGAAATGGGAACACGGGATGAAGAAATATTCTTAATCTGAATATTTTGGGTTGCCAAACCTTTTCATGTATATTTCACTGGCATCTATTAATGCTGGAAAACCTTCCAACTGTCATAAAAGATTCAGCAGCTGCTTGAGTGAAGCCAAGACTTAAAAGTATTTTTTTTAAAGGCAGAAATGTACAAAACCTCTTTTTATCTAAATTATGTAGCACTTTAGAAGATTAAGGGGACTACAAAAGACTAAGCCCACAAGTTATCTGTAGCTAGAAAATATATGAGCACACAGAAGCTATGCTATAAACATTTTAGAACATCAAATAACATAGATTGCATTGACTTTTTTTAATCCTTTAGATTGAGATAAAACAGCCATTCTGCATGAGAGGAGAATAAAATATTTCATGGAAAACAGTTCTTTGCAAAGTTACCAAGCAAATCAGCAAAAAACAAAACAATAGCCTCTCTAGCATGTTAACATGAATATAAATTCTTTATGGCCCCAAACCTGCAAATACCAGGCACATGCTTAATTTTAGTGTCACTGATGTGCACCCTTGTTAGGCGAATCAGTGCCCCTGATATTAGCAATACTGTATTCTCTACTCTGTCATATTCAGCTTATTGCTTAGAGATATAGGGGTCTGATTCTCCTCTCACACGTGGAGTACAGAGTTTGGACCTCTGTTGCCCTTCATGAAGTTACTTTTGCTTTACACCAGTGTAAGCAAGATCAGAATCTGACTGATACTATGGTTAAATACCTTGGCAGACACGGAAGATACAGCTGTTCCATAACTTCCCAGAATGCACTGCTTTCTAGAAAATCCACAGGCATATGTCAGCAATTTGCAAATTTATGGCTGGCCTCAGGACTCAGGGAAGACATGGGTGGCATTTTTGTGCAGCTGAGAAAAACTGGAGTGGGTTTTGTTTCTGCAAAACCAGAATCAGGTAGAGTTTGGACCCATGTCCTGTTTCATTTGTGGGGGTTCTGAACATGGTTATGGTCTTGGCCGTTCCATGCTAGGTACAAAGTTACTATAAACACACACAAGTCACTGCTGAAGCACTCAGGTAACACTTTTATTCTTCTACTCATTATATTAGCTGCTGGCATGCGATCTTTCCCCCAGCTTGCTGGCTCCTCTTCCTGCCCTGCGCTGTAGCTGATATGTATACAGTACCATGGGTCAGCCCAGAGCTTTCCAGGCAAAACAATAAAAGCCCTGAGGGGTTTCCAGTCTACGGTTAGAGTGAATGGACAGCAGAAGTAGTGGCCCAGGCAAGGCAACAGTTTAGAAAGAAAGTAGCTGCAGCCTTGATGCATTTACCTGGGAGATGGAAGCTGAGGGTGCATCATGTATGTTGAATGAGTGACGTATATGTAACGCATCTGTATCTACAGGAGTATGTGTGAGAAATTAATTCTGTTACAGTCGAGAATCAGAGCTCATAGCCCCAACACTGTTCCAAGAGGACATTTGAAATAGGAGATTGTGATCATTTGTATGCAACCTTAGGGAGGTCAGCACCGCAAAGGAAGGGAGACCATAAATCAGGAAATTAAAGGCTTTGGACTGTTCTGGATTCTATAATTTAGATTGGTCAAATGAGACTAAATTGTGCAGATATTAGAATAAATATGTCACCATGAGCTGTCAGTTGTTCATGCAATCATGACAAATGCAACTTAACTGCTCTCTTCTTCTTCTTCTTTAGCAGAACCTCATTCAGTTTACAAAGAAATGGATGGCATATCCCATTAGCACAGAAAGTATTAGTTCCAGGGCTTCACACATAAAAGATGTCCTTTTAGATTGCCATCCTCTTCATTCAGATTGGCAAAGGCAATGGCGCTATTCAAATGTGTGGATGTGTGTTTTGGGGGTGTGGGGTGCAGGAAATTTATACAGTCAAACTCACCAAATGCTTTGATTTCCTTCTTTGGTGAAACAAGATGCTTGGAGTTCACAGAGACAGGTACATGAATTATCTGAACCAAAACTTTTCCATGTGCTTGTGGGGTGGCAGCTGACAGATGACTTCACGATCGCGGAATTCCTCTACCCCGGGGTCAGAGTTACTGAGTGTGTGTGTCCAGCCTATTATCACAGCCAACGTTTCCTTTCTGACTTCCCGGGTGAGGATGTCTGTAAAGTGGTTTGAAGAATCAGTGCTAAGCATCATTACTAACATATGCTCTGTGCGGCCTGCATTATTTCCTGTGTTTGTGCCTTTAGACTATATGCTATCTTGGGCAGGGGCTGACTGAGCTGAGTACAATGACAATACCATACAATGACTGTTACATAATTTCCTCTTCCTGAAACCCTTAAAGAGGCATCTGTCGGTCACTGTAGACCATTCCCTTTACACCATCTCCTAGCATACTTTGTATTGCCTGGCCTGTAGACTGCACTGTCTGTTCATACTTCTTCTCTGTGAAGAATCCATTCAGCTTGGGAATCTGCAGTGCACACTTGCCTGAAGTGTGCTCTCATTAATAATGTAGTGCAAATGAGAGCTTAGGATGACTTTCTCTTTTTATATCTAATCACAGCAGGGAAAATTATAGCCGTCCTGAAACAAATATTTGTATTTTTCTCTGCATCGCTTTCAGGAGGACCTCGTGTCCAATAGCCTGTTGTTTGACAACATGAACTTTTAATGAATCCTTAGGCGAGGCAGCGGTGCAGACTGATGCTTATTTGGATAAAACACAGTGTATCACTAGCCTGAAGGTGAACATGTGCCAATCCGTCTTCTTCACTTGATGGAATTAAATGCACAAAGCCCTGTGTATTACATGGAAATCAATAACATCTCAGTGCCAAGAAGAAATATGTTACCATTTGCCAGACAGAGACTGGACTCCAACTGCTTAAACTCTAAGCCCCTTAGTTTTAATAACATTTGAGGTTGTCTGTTTTTAATCTTTGCAAATAATGACAGATGCCCCAATAAAGTATCTATCAGCCACAGTGAGAAGCCAAACTGCGTCGACCTTATGAGAGCATCATTATGAGAAATAAGAGGGAGAGCAGCTCCCTCTCCATCACTCACCAGTCAAAAAGGATGCCTTCTTTTTCAAGGCTCCATAAACTAGCAGTTGCTGTGACTGCCAAATTGGTCGATCAGAGTGAATGTAACCAATTAGCAGAGACGGGAACCCAGCATTTGGACTTGGCTGCAGTATTGGGCAGGACGCACACATGCCAAGAGTCAGCAATGGGAACCTCCTGGTTTGTCTTGCCTTGATGAGTGAGTGAGAGCTGTGCGAATGTGACTCTAGGCTAGAGATTGTCCTTTTGCAGGCCATACAGCAGTCCTGCCTCCATTTTAGCAACAGCCGCTAACCTGCACCATCATCCTAAAAGGAAAAATGTTTCACCAAGTCTAGTGCTTGGACCCTTCAAAAAAACAGTGACACTCCCTCACTCACTTTCCAGACCCCTCCTTCAGCCCAGGCCCACAGAGCTTGCTTGGTACTTTACATGAGACATGTAAGCCTGATAGCAGAGGATGAATACACCGGAAGCCATGCTTTCCCCTGACTTGGTTTCAGGTTTCTTGCCTCAGCAACAATTTGTGAAGGGGACAATGAGTGTCCTGGCAAACAAATCACTCTAACACCCGGAAACCCTGCAACGTTGTCAGTCAAAATGAGGAGTTGTTCAAATGACAGATTCCTCTCTGAGCGTGCTCCTTTGTAAGGGCTGCCTGACCGTGCGTGCTGGTACAAACCGACGTGTGGGAATAGTCCAGAAAGTGCCTTTCTGAAAATGACATGGGGGCTGATCCAAACCCAACAGAAAGACTCCCTAGCCTTGGCGAGCTTGGATCAGACCAGTTCTGAACCTCCCCCTCACCCCCACGGCAAACTGGATCAACTTGCAAGTCACAAGATAGTGCCTTTTGTAGCTTCCTCCCCTGCAAACCGTATCAGCGATCTGAAAATCAGACAACTGTCTGTTCCTTCAACTCTCACCATAGCCGCAACAAAGAGTCTGCAACTGGGGCTTAGCGTATGATTTTGTTGATGAGACAGGAGATAAATACAACTCCGGCTTCCTCTCCCATGGCTCTACTGGATCTGCACTATAAGGAGAATGACTTGTCTGCTCTAGCTAGGGAAAGAAGCTATTGCATGGAATAAATTAAAACCAGGAGAAGAGCGAGTGTGAGATGATACAATTTCACCACCACTTTTTTACTACACCTGAGCTTTAATTTTAAAATGTCTCCTTGTTCATTATCCCTGCAGCCATTATGTGCTAGTCCTCTGCTTGCTGTGAAAGGTCACTTTCCTGAAATGAAGCTATTAATGAGCTGTGCTGCTCAGTGAGGATGTACATGCATTACCTATTGTTGCTGCACGAGTGAAGGCATTTTATGCCACATATAATTCTTGGGTAAATATTTGGAGGCATGGGGGAATAATAAGAATTTCCAATAAACTCCCTGCCAGAAGAAGCTGTTAGTTAGTGTACTGCCATCCAAGGCTCTGAACGTACTTGGCTGCATTTCAGTCATGATCTGTGCCAGCCCAGCCCCTGCTAATAAGTAATTAGAAGATAATTAACATTTGTAACATACAATGGGAAACATCTGGGCCCAATAACTTATTAGACACCTTAGTCTGATTAATGGAGTCCAGCGCGAAGGAATGCAGTGGTGCAGGCCCAGACTCCAGTGTCACAATCCCATGAGATATCAAACAGGGTAGGCTGGGTTCACACCACACCCATCAGAGGCTGGGCTCCTGCAACAGAGCATTCTCTAAGCAGGCATAAAACTGCCCAGAATCCTTCCTCTGCCAGAGGGTGTGGAGCTGGCTGAAGCTGCCCCCTCAGGGTGGCCAGGGGAAGGCAGATGGCCGATACACTGCTGTGGTGTAGCTTCTGGGATGCCTCCATCACGTGGGATGCTATAGAGGCCTGACTGGCATTGGAAGCTGCATCCTCGTGTTAAATCGTTGGGGACGGGGAGGGAGAGTGGCAGCACTACAGGTGTAGTGCCTTCCTCGTGTCTCAAAACAGCTAATTAGTGCGGGAGGTTATCTGCCATCAGTAGGAATAAACTGGGGGTGAAGGGAGAGGGGGAGAAACCTTTGTAGTATCAAAAGCTCCCACCTGTATCCTCAATTGTAAGTAATGGATGAAATGTTGGGGCATCCCCTTATCTGTTTAACCTTGCACACTTCCAGCACATGTCTCAGCTTCTGTCCAAAACAAATCTAGCGAACGTGACTGTACCAATATAAGCACTTGAGCTTTTACCCCGTTATCTCTCTATGGACTAAAAGGAAGCTGGAGACAAACCTGGTGGTTTATGGGACTGGAAAAGAGGAAGGCTTGGAGTAATTCTTCCTAATGCAGGTGTGGTGATTTTGGGCTATGTTACCATCGCAAGTAGACACTGTAACTGAGACCGGGACACTGTGCTGGGTGCTGTCCATACACATAGTAAAAGACTGTCCCTGCTCTAAACAACTTCCAGCTGAAATGGAAAAGGCAGACAAAGGAAGCATTATTATCTCCATTTTATCGATAGGTTCTGCCGCTGAGAACTCTGCCCTGCATCTCAGGATCCTTATGGCCACTTTAGCTGCCTAAATACTGATTTGAGCACACCGAGGCGGACACGAATCTCCTAATTTACATGTCTACATTTGAAAATTGAGCCCTGCATACATTTATATAAAGAGCACTGATTTTCCCCCCAGTCAATCATGGAAGGAACTGGCCACAACAGAGCAGAAATCGTTATCTTCAAAACCACCTGTCGGTTTTCCAGAAAAAGACGCTAACTAAACAGAAGTGGCCAGTGTTAAAGGAGGAGAATCACTGACAATAATAAGAAGCCTTCAGCCAAGTCTGTAATACTTGGGCTGTTAGGGCTTCTCATATAGCCCTAATATACGGACTACCCAGCTTGGGATGGTTCATAGCCATAGAGCTCTGGGGAAACCAGACCGAAACCAAAATTCACGGGGATGCATTCAGATGGTGCTGGGGTTACCTCTCGCACTGAGGTTGCCTCTCCGGGGGAGGGAACTCCAGTTGCTAGGAAAAGGCAGGTGTTAGTAATGGGAGATTCGATCATTAGAAACGTAGATAGCTGGGTTTGTGATGACCGGGAGAACTGCATGGTGACTTGCCTGCCTGGTGCGAAGGTTGCGGATCTCTCGAGGCATCTAGACAGACTTATGTGTAGTGCTGGGGAGGAGCCGGTGGTCGTGGTACATGTAGGTACCAGTGACATAGGGAAGGGTAGGAGAGATGTCCTGGAGGTCAAATTTAGGCTGCTAGGGAAGAGACTGAAATCCAGGACCTCTATGGTGGCATTCTCAGAAATGCTCCCAGTTCCACGCGCAGGGCCAGGTAGGCAGGCAGAGCTTCAGAGTCTCAATGCGTGGATGAGAGAATGGTGTAGAGAGGAGGGGTTTACATTCGTTAGGAACTGGGGAAACTTTTGGGATGGGGGGAGCCTATACAGGAGAGATGGGCTCCACCTAAACCAAAGTGGAACCAGACTGCTGGCACTAAACATTAAAAAGGTTGTAGAGCAGTTTTTAAACTAGGAGATGGGGGAAAGCCGACTGCTGCAGAGGAGCATGTGGATCGGACAGAGACTTCTCTTAGGGGAGAGTCTAATGATAGAGAATCTCCAGGGTATAGTCAGGAGCAGAGGATGGAAGAGGATAAAGTAGGGGCCAGATCAGATGATAAACATTCACATAAAAAAGAATCTGACACATCAGAAAAGGGCAGAAAAATAAGCAGTGACAAGTTTTTAAAGTGCTTGTACACAAGTGCTAGAAGTCTAAATAATAAGATGGGTGAACTAGAGTGCCTCGTGATAAAGGAGGATGATATAATAGGCATCACAGAAAACTGGTGGACTGAGAGCAATCAATGGGACACAATCATTCCGGGGTACAAAATATATCGGAAGGACAGAACAGGTCGTGCAGGGGGGGGGAGTGGTACTATATGTGAAAGAAAATGTAGAATCAAATGAAGTAAAAACCTTAAGTGAATCTACATGTTCCATAGACTCTCTATGGATAGAAATTTCATGCGCTAATAAGAATATAACATTAGGGATCTATTATAGACCACCTGACCAGGACAGTGATAGTGATGATGAAATGCTAGGGGAAATTAGAGAGGCTATCAAAATTAAGAACCCAATAATAGTGGGGAATTTCAATTATCCCCATATTGACTGGGAACACTTCACTTCAGGACGAAATGCAGAGATAAAATTTCTTGATACTTTAAATGACTGCTTCATGGAGCAGCTGGTACAGGAACCCACAAGGGGAGAGGCAACTCTAGATTTAATCCTGAGTGGAGAGCAGGAGCTGGTCCAAGAGGTAAGTATAACAGGACCGCTTGGAAATAGTGACCATAATACAATAGCATTCAACATCCCTGTGGTGGGAAGAACATCTCAACAGCCCAACACTGTGGCATTTAATTTTAAAAGGGGGAACTATGCAAAAATGAGGGGGTTAGTTAAACAGAAGTTAAAAAGTACAGTGACTAAAGTGAAATCCCTGCAAGCTGCATGGGCGCTTTTTAAAGACACCATAATAGAGGCCCAACTTCAATGTATACCCCAAATTAAGAAACACAGTAAAAGAACTAAAAAAGAGCCACCGAGGCTTAACAACCATGTAAAAGAAGCAGTGAGAGATAAAAAGACTTCCTTTAAAAAGTGGAAGTCAAATCCTAGTGAGGCAAATAGAAAGGAGCATAAATGCTGCCAGATTAAGTGCAAGAATGTAATAAGAAAAGCCAAAGAGGAGTTTGAAGAACGGCTAGCCAAAAACTCCAAAGGTAATAACAAAATGTTTTTAAGTACATCAGAAGCAGGAATCCTGCTAAACAACCAGTGGGGCCCCTTGATGATTGAGATACAAAAGGAGCGCTTAAAGACGATAAAGTCATTGCGGAGAAACTAAATGGATTCTTTGCTTCAGTCTTCACGGCTGAGGATGTTAGGGAGATTCCCAAACCTGAGCCGGCTTTTGTAGGTGACAAATCTGAGGAACTGTCACGGATTGAAGTGTCACTAGAGGAGGTTTTGGAATTAATTGATAAACTTAACATTAACAAGTCACCGGGACCAGATGGCATTCACCCAAGAGTTCTGAAAGAACTCAAATGTGAAGTTGCAGAACTATTAACTAAGGTTTGTAACCTGTCCTTTAAATCGGCTTCTGTACCCAATGACTGGAAATTAGCTAATGTAACGCCAATATTTAAAAAGGGCTCTAGAGGTGATCCCGGCAATTACAGTCTAACGTCGGTACCGGGCAAATAAGTCGAAACAATAGTTAAGAATAAAATTGTCAGACACATAGAAAACAATAAACTGTTGAGCAATAGTCAACATGGTTTCTGTAAAGGGAAATCATGTCTTACTAATCTATTAGAGTTCTTTGAAGGGGTCAACAAACATGTGGACAAGGGGGATCCAGTGGACATAGTGCACTTAGATTTCCAGAAAGCCTTTGACAAGGTCCCTCACCAAAGGCTCTTAAGTAAAGTAAGTTGTCATGGGATAAAAGGGAAGGTCCTTTCATGGATTGAGAACTGGTTAAAAGACCCGGAACAAAGGGTAGGAATTAATGGTAAATTCTCAGAATGGAGAGGGGTAACTAGTGGTGTTCCCCAAGGGTCAGTCCTCGAACCAATCCTATTCAACTTATTTATAAATAATCTGGAGAAAGGGGTAAACAGTGAGGTGGCAAAGTTTGCAGATGATACTAAACTGCTCAAGATAGTTAAGACCAAAGCAGACTGTGATGAACTTCAAAAAGATCTCACAAAACTAAGTGATTGGGCAACAAAATGGCAAATGAAATTTAATGTGGATAAATGTAAAGTAATGCACATTGGAAAAAATAACCCCAACTATACATACAATATGATGGGGGCTAATTTAGCTACAACAAGTCAGGAAAAAGATCTTGGAGTCATCGTGGATAGTTCTCTGAAGATGTCCGCGCAGTGTGCAGAGGCGGTCAAAAAAGCAAACAGGATGTTAGGGATCATTAAAAAGGGGATAGAGAATAAGACTGAGAATATATTATTGCCCTTATATAAATCGATGGTACAACCACATCTCGAATACTACGTACAGATGTGGTCTCCTCATCTAAAAAAAGATATACTGGCACTAGAAAAGGTTCAGAAAAGGGCAACTAAAATGATTAGGGGTTTGGAACGGGTTCCATATGAGGAGAGATTAAAGAGGCTAGGACTCTTCAGCTTGGAAAAGAGGAGACTAAGGGGGGATATGATAGAGGTATATAAAATTATGAGTGATGTGGAGAAAGTGGATAAGGAAAAGTGATTTACTTATTCCCATAATACAAGAACTAGGGGTCACCAAATGAAATTAATAGGCAACAGGTTTAAAACAAATACAAGGAAGTTCTTTTTCACGCAGCGCACGGTCAACTTGTGGAACTCCTTACCTGAGGAGGTTGTGAAGGCTAGGACTATAACAGTGTTTAAAAGAGAACTGGATAAATTCATGGTGGTTAAGTCCATTAATGGCTATTAGCCAGGATGGGTAAGGAATGGTGTCCCTAGCCTCTGTTTGTCAGAGGATGGAGATGGATGGCAGGAGAGAGATCACTTGATCATTGCCTGTTGGTCCACTCCCTCTGGGGCACCTGGCATTGGCCACTGTCGGTAGACAGGATACTGGGCTAGAAGGACCTTTGGTCTGACCCAGTACGGCCGTTCTTATGTTCTTATGTCCATCACTTGTAACCATGAAAATCCTCAACCCTGCAGATGCCAAGCCCCAGTATTAAAACATTTCAGTCCTTAAATATTGCTTCCATTGTTCCATTCCAGCTGCTTCTTATATTTATCCTTGATGAGGATAAACAGAACCTTATAAATTACCATTTTTCTGTTCCACACAGCAGTTCCCTGTTCCCTGTTCTCAAAGCACAGGAAGCCCGCAGCTAACCTAATGACAACAGCCAAGCTCCGAAAGCAGCGCGGTGGTTTTTAGGATCCCAGAATGCTAAAAAAAGAACAACTCATCAAAGGTCAGGACGGAGAAGGAAGATCTCACTGGCCACGATGAGAACCTTCTACCTAGGAATATGAGTGGCTTCTAGAATGCCTGCTTTCCACGGGGCGATCCATCAAGGATACAGTTTCCCGAATGAGCTACCGCAGGTCAACATGTGCAGTGTGCCAAAGTGTGAGCTGACACAAGAGCCTTCAACCTGCTTGTTAAACTCTCAAGAGACTCGTAAAGCAGCACAAAGCTAGGCATTACCATGTAAAAAAGCACCAGTTAGACAAGGCAGATGTTGTAACGACTTCTGTTGCTTACGAGATGATTGCCAGTTTGAACAGAAGGACATAAATTCTAGGCAATGGAAATGTTTAAAGGTCTTCTCATACCTTCCTTATTTCCTTTAAGATTTATTCTTCTCTGCACTTTTCTGTGCTCTCTGAGATCTCTTTGGCTGCTGTTTAAATGCCACAGGCCAAATTCAGCACTCTGTTGACTTCAGAAGAGCTATGCTTGCTTCTGTTAGGAGTGAAGTGGTGTCCCCTGGATTACTGTATAATTTAAACAAGGAAAAACAATACATAATGCAGTCTTTTAGGCAAAACATCCATTGATGGGCTGAAAAATGCAGGCATGATTTGAAAAGGCCAATAAGGTGCTTTGTACCACCTTTCAGCTGAGCATTTCAAACCACTTTATAAGCATCAATTAACTCTGCCTGCCCTCAACCCTCTATTATTACCCACATTTTTCCAATGGCTGGTGTGAGGCCCAGCAAGGTTAAAGTGACTTGGTCACAGTCCCACAGTAAGTCAGTGGTGAATTGGACATAGAATCCAGCAGTCCCTCCCAGTCCCCTTTCTAACCACTAACCGACCTGCCACTCCAGTTCAACTCTTCTGTGTCTTGCCTTTTATAACGCTCGATGAGCTGTCCTCCCTAACGTGCCATATGTCCATGCATGTCTGAATTAAAGCCGTTACTCAAGTCTCAAACATCTCTACGTCACGACAGAAATCCAGCCCGGTACAGAGAGCTCCTACAAAGCGCTCCTTCACCACTATGCCTCACACAAGAGCGGGACTAGTTTTGTGTGAGCCCTCTGACAGGGATTATTCTTCCTATGATGGGATGAAACTGAGCCCAATGCATTCACTGATGATTTATAAGACTTTGCCTGACCAGCCTGAACCGAGGAAGGCAGAGAACAACAGCACTGGCCTGATAGTCTCCTGTCAGTCAATAACAAGAAGAGACCAGTATCTGCTGAGCCTGAGCAATTTCTATACCGCTGTCAGGAGAGGCCAACTGCTGCAAACCCATTGGCCAACTTTTTAGCACGTCAACCATCTTATTAGCTGGGCAAGTGGAGGAAAAATCTCACTCAGCAACAGGTACTGAGAAAGGATGTCCCTTAACATGGGATATCTGCCAGCTCTCAAAAATGCAATTAATCCCATCAGCCCTTGAATTATAGAGAGTCCTGTCACTCCAGTGGGGTACAGCAAAGAAGAGATGGCTGAGAACTCTGAGGACTGAGTGAGTGAGTGACAGCTGAGAATATGCAGTTGTTTCCCAGTGGAAAGGGATTAGCATTACAAACCAAGGAGCGGCTCTCAGATTTTAGGGAAAGAAAAAATGTTGAACGAAACCAAATAAAATAATAAGAAAGGGTCCAATTTTTTTTTAATTACTTGCTAGCTCAAGAGGAAAAGAAAAGTTTTATAATAAGGGAAATCTCTGTCAGAAGCTATATATTTTATGGTGAGCTGGATTCAGAGAAAGAGAAAGGACTCTTTGAGTCCTAGAGCATGCTTTGCCATATATTCCTAATAATCATTTCTGCGCTTTGCTTACCGGTGGGCCTGAGACATCAGAGTGAATTATTTACTCTCCTAGGGCAATATTCAGCCACATACACAAGGCTGGCACAAGGTGTACGCATCACTTAAATTCAAAGCTTAAATTCAGCCACAGCTGTGCGAAGCAGAGTTCCAGTAAATATTTTCAAACCCCCTAGAGCTTTTATAGCAACTGAGGTGGGGAATCATGGGGGGCTCTGGGAAATACCCTGTGAGAATTTAAGCCCTATTTAAATCCCACTTTAGCATAGGAATGTGCTTTCACAAGATTCACTTAAACAGTTCTGCCCCATACTGTACGTACTCCTTTTTTTCCTAATCATCTAGATGGAGAAACAAGTCAAAATGTTGGCGGGGGGGGGAATGCTTTTGCACACTTTGGTACCTCGTTGGCTGTTTGGCTCTCTTTAAACTATCATCCAGCTGCAAAATTCAGAACCTGATCCAGTTTCTAAACTCCTGCCTAAATATGTGGGGTGTTGGTTTAACTCATTCCAAGTATCAATAAAGCCAGCTGCAAAATTTATGTCCTGATCCAGATGTGACCCTCCTAAAGTCCTGAAATGTGTGGATTGGGCCCATCTCTAATTGTTTTACTTATAATATATACTTAATACTTACAGCACTATTGCAAATCCCCTGCCAGTATAAATTGGTGCAGCTCCACTGGCGTCACCAGCAGAGAATTTGACCCTGAGACACATGGGATCAAGCCCTCCAATATTTCCTATTCTCCACAATACCTCAGGCATGTTCACGTTATATTTACCTGTACAGTGTTTTCATTTCTTTTACTTTATCTTCATAGATTTCGGATAGGTCTGAAAGGCGAAGGGAGTTGTTTTCCCCGCTGTAGCTATTCGCTGCTTGTTTATTGTCTTGTCTGTAGTATTCTTCTGCAATAATCAAAAAATGATCTCTCAGAAACAAGGCAGTGTCTTTCATGCCCAAGTATCGAAATCAGACTCTGATCCAAGATTCCGTGGATGGCAGCTATTTTCCTGGACGATGAGGTGCACACTGAGAATTCTGGGCCCGGTTCTCAGCACCCAGGACGGATATTGACTTCCCCAGGTGCTACCCCAAAGATCAGTACTATTCTCATTTGATGGTTTCCATTTGATAGAACACACCCTGTGAGCTGTGTATCTGCATGACTGACAGGAGACCAATGAAAACCAGCATTGCAATGGTGCTGCAGTGTCAAAGCAAAGCTTTGTCAAGTCGGTAAGTAATGGGGGTTCTCTACTCTCACTCTTGGTTTGTAGTGAGGGAAATCTATTGACTTTAGTGAAGTGACTCCTGAATTATCCTGGCATACTCAATATTTAAAATATTTGTATGTTTTAGATTCAAGTATTTGAGGGAAAGAAAATACTTGAGTTTGGATCTTCCCTTTCTAGCCTAAGCAGATTGATAGCCCACATCCCAGCCTGGCCTGTCAAGGAAATAAAGATAGATCTGGATTTAGACAGGATTAATATCGATAGAACAATTATTTGCTGAAAAGAAATTAGAATCTCAGAAACAGCTGAGAGCCGGTTTTAAATTACAGAAATGAGACTTTTATAGATATCAGCAATTAAGGTGTTTCTGATAGAAATAGGGCACTCTTAAGAGAACCATTCAGCCCCTGGGAAAAGCTACTTGCAGTTTGAACAGAAATCACAGAACAACAGAACGTGACTGAGGAACCAGTCGGTAAGATGTGTCCCAAGCTGACTTAGAAACTAGGAAGTGTGATACACATCAAAAAGAAAGAAAATTGTAAGAGGGAGCAGCAGCATACCTGAGCCTGGAATGGGCTCCCACGAGGGTCTCACTTCAGCATGATTCCTCAGGGTGTCGGGGATTTAATTGATATTTAGAATTGGACCATTTCACACAATGCATCCAAAGAGAAATTAATAGAGCCAGTTCCCATGGAAATAAGCAGATACCCACAGGTGCGCTGATTCCAGCAGGGTCTGAACTCTCACTCTCTCTGCTAGTTCGCAAAGAGGAGTGGGAGAGACATCCTCCATCTACATCCCCATATACTATTGTCCTCAAAGGTTAGTGCAACCCTTCCTTCCGCACGTTGTCTCTCGTGTCTGTTTAGACTGTACGCTCTCCGAGGGACTCTCGGACTGTGTATTGTATAGCACCTCGCACAATGGGACCCATTCTTTCGGTTTCTAGATGTTACCATAATACAAATAAGTGTGTGTGTGTGCAAGCGTGAACATACATTCATTTGTATGTATGTATAGACTTTCTGTTCCCATGGAAGGGAACTCCTCACATGTGTAAATTCTACTCCAGAGGAGTAAGGATTACAGAATTAACTAATATTATACCTTTCCTGATTATAACGAGCACTGACTACTGTACAATGAATTGAGTCCCAGTAGCTTTATAAGTTTATAAGACAAGGATAAAACAGGCAACTCCTTATGGCATGATGGCTTCTGAGAGCAGCAGAAGCTGCTAATACTGGAGGGGACCATTAACTTTGAGTCTCATCCTCTTCTCTTTGTACCTTTACTCAGAGCATCACCAAAAGGTGCAATTTAAGGGGCAGAAGAGTTATAATAAAGCAAATCGAACAGCCAGATTGTTTTTTTGCTGTCACTGTTCAGGACCTGAAGGTGGGCCTGGAAAAGCTGTCTGTATTGTTTAAAATGAAAACAATTCCCGATCTTTGCTTGGACATCAAAACAGCGGTTCCAGTTGGGAATGGAAAGGCACTTCTAGAGAACCAGGTACCATGCTGGTGCTGCTTCTCTAGGAAGGAAAGTCAGTTTGTGAACATTTATATCACCTTCCACACAAAGTCAGTTATGGCATTTATAATGGATAAGGGCATCTGAGGAAGAACACAGATTCATATGTAAAATCCAGGAGAGACTGAAAAAATACTATCTCAGAGGCTCCTGCTCCAAATGAATAATCCTCACAATTGGCAGATTTGAATCTCATGGTGGTGGATTGAAAATTGCATTGCATGGACCTCAGCATTGCACATCACAGCACTTTGTGCGGTGTGTTTTGTTTTATTCTGTGGTTTCAAGACAAGTGGGTCACGGGCACACGCACACATATATGCGCACGCCTCCCTGCAAAGCTTTGCTTTGAGTTTTGGCTTGAAATCAACTGAAAAAAATCTCAACTCATGTTGAGTCTTGTCCTCACCGAACCTGGAACTGAAACAACTAACCCTGTTTTCAGTCATGCCTTTAATCATTTCAGTGTAAGTCTGTGTCTAGTCTCTCTTATTGTGGAAGAAAAGTATAACTTTTCTTACATATAATTTGCATAACTGAAGTCAGTAATTGACTGTGACTTACAATGGGTATAGTTTACATATAATTAAGCCCTTGGTCATCACCACCTTCTGTTCTCAGGTTTCATGCTGCAGCCAGGACAAATGGAGATTTTTGTACGGTTTGAATGCAAAGCTCAGCCCCTGGTACAGTAATACATTTCAGTTCTTGTGCAGCAGAGCTGTCCTCTGATGTCACCAAGCTGATGCATCTTCTACAGAGTTAATTTCTCTTTTAATGTTCTCAGTGTTATAACACACATCAGACAGATGAACAGTGTTGCTGTGAAATATTCTGGGGGGCAGCTTTCCCTCTTCTTATGTCTTGCACTGATTCCTGAGTGAATTGGGGGGCTTTGTGGCTAAGGCACTAGGAGTTGGGAGACCTGTTTTCTATACTCAGCAAGACCCCAAATTTTTTTGTGTCACCCTTGGCAACTCTCCTCATGTCTGTGCTTCAGCTTCCCTATGTGTAATAGAGGGACGGTAATGCCAACCTACTGTACTGCAGGAGTATTGTCAGGTGAAATTAATTCTATTCTTTTCTGTCTAGGTTCTTGTACCACACTCATCTCCATAGTCCTTGTGCATCTTCCAGCAGTGACTACATTAAGCAAAGTGACTACAGCTCTGTCATATGCTGTTTGTCCTCTCATCCTCTCCTCAGGGGGAGAAGTGCATGCAGTGGAGTGTCTTGTTGGGTTTCTTTTTTTATATGCACACGTTGCTCTATGTTTATATTAGAGAAGTCAAGGGCCAAGAAACGCGGCTTGCACGTGGGTGGAAGGTGGGGAGGTTTGGGCTCGTCCCTTCGTTCCTGGGTCAGTTCATTCCACAGTCTCAGACCAGCCCCCGAGGAAGTTCTTTCTCCCACACAGACAAGCTTTACGCTATTGTAGCAAATTCCATTGTACTGGAGGAGCAAAGAAGTCAACTTTGGTCTTCACCCCAAAGCTTTAGGCTCTTTCAGATATCCTGGGCCCAGGCCCGGGAGCACTGTGAAGATAAGGACTGAGAACTTGACCTTGATTCAAAATTCTATGGGAAGCCAGTGGAGAGAGCAGACAGGGTGGTGTGCTCCCAGAATCCTGTGGAGGCGAATCTGAGGAGGCGCTCTGCAAAGTGATTTGTGATCCTTGTGTACAGGGCATTATATGAATGCAATGCATAATTATTACTTTATTAAGCATATTAGTGCCTTAAATAAATCTGAGGGTACTGTCTGGAGTACTAGTGCTCTAGTCCCTTCATGTGTGATTAAATTCCTGACAACACAAAACCTAGGCTCTGTTTAAATCCTCAAAACAGGGCTGGTGCAGAGGCACACTGGATGTTTTATTTGTGTTTACAGGAACAAAGCAACGGCTCTGCCAGCGTCGTTATACTGTGCTCATTGAGATCCCTGTGCGACTACAGCACCTCAGCCAACGGCGTGTCAGCAAACACCCGTCACAGAAGGTAAATTGATCACAAAACAGATGTGGTGCTGGCAGCCTGGGATTCTCACCCGGGCTCCTGCCAATGACATTAGTGCCAATGTAATAGAAAGATTTCCGAGCTGAGATTAACCTTTGTTTGCATAGTCAAGTCTTTCCTAAGAAGACTGTATAATAAGTTAATTATACAAAACCATACAGTACTTTATAGCCAAGTTACTTTACAGAGTAATGAACTATAACTGACATTCCTAATTGGAAAAAATGGTTCAAATCTGCTGGGAGTCAACACACTTGGAAATGTAAATAAGCATATGCTGCAAAAACAAACAGTCTGATGAAATGACCAGAAACTATTGGAAACGTATGTTTTAAAATTGACTCTTGTTGCTTTTTGATTCCCCGCTATGTTTTCCTGTTGTACCTAATAAGAATGTAAAGCTTCATGGGCCTAACACTGATAAATATTTGTGTGCCCAGCCTATGCATGCTGGTCAGGAGTTTGCACACAACTAGTCATAACTGGCTGCTTGCAGACTGCAGTCTCAAGAAGCAAGACCTTGCTCTTTAGTCTCTTCCTGAGATCAACAAGAAGCAACGCAAATAAAACAGTAAAATTCCACAAAGTGGGAACTGAGAATGGCAGGTAATGTCACTCGTGTAGTAGAGGAAATCTGCTATTCTCTACATATGCGTTCTTCTGTAGAAGCTAGGACCAATGGATGTGTCCTTATTAGCATTTGGGGAATAAATGGAATATGTACAATGCTGTCTATTTTCACTGAAGAAAATCTTCATTCCAAACTGCTGTTTGGGGCTGTAGGCTGCATATGCCATGTACTAGTAATTTTTATAAAAGTGATATTTACTTTTAAAAACAGAAGTGTCAGTGTAGGTAGAAGTGCTGTTCCTTGGTATAGGTCGTGTTACAAGCTCTGCTCTCTCAGTAGCATCGCCAAGAGCACCTGGTGGCTCACTGAAATTATTAAGAAGGGAAAAAGCTTCTACTTTGTCCCTGTCAAATTACAAATCAGGTAATTACCCTCTGCCCATTGAAGTTTCAATTGTACACAGAATTCTTCCACATTTCTTTTCCTAAACTGCTGTGTACTCTTCACTGTGTGCTATTAAGACAGAGCTGTGGTACAGTCCAGAGTTGGCTGCATTTCATTTGTGAATGAAGTGATCTGCAGTCTGCACAGCGTTTTTGCTGTCTCTCAGGATGGAAGGAGTTACAGAAATGCCAAGTGTTGATTCTTTAGCAATAATTCTAACTATACTCACTGTACGAGCCACCACTTTGTAATGAATTGTAGGGTCATAAATGGGGATTGCACACAGGATTTATAGCACCAAAGTACAAACTTCAGCTACTTGAGTGCAAGGAGTTAGCGAGGGTGGTTGTAGGTTTTTCCCCGTTAGGTTCATCCACTGGCGGGGAGTAACATGACACACTTTGCTCCTGCACCACACAGGCATGTGCGCAATATCACAAAACACTTTTATTGCAAACCAAGCTCAACAATTAATCAAATGACTCGTTTCAATTCACAGACTCAACATTTTGAACTCAGAAAGCCCATCGGGGGAATAGAGGGCCTAGGACAAAAAACATCCCCATGAGCCCCCCAAAGGAAAAATATTGTTTTGATCTATTAGCCCTAACAAGTTTTCTCTCTTGGTAAACTATTCTGCAGTGCCTTGGGAGTGATTTTATGTAAATGGTGAAGTCTTTAAAGCGAGCATTGATAGAGTCTCACATTTCAGCCAGTTTTCTTTAAACAAATAATACCTGGAGTATCACTGGAATTGACCACAATTAAATTTCAATTAAATGGAAATTTATGATTTCATTTAAAATTCAGTTTAAAGTAGCTGCACTCAATTATTTTTATTGAAACCAATTCCTAGTTCATTGAATCGGTAAGTGCTGTGGAGATGAGCAAGGTGATGCGGATCTTCAATGAGCTAGCTTTGTAGATCTGGACTTGTCACAAGTCAAATTAGTTTAGCACAGTAGTTCCCAAACTTTTGTACTGATGATCCCTTTCACATGGCAAACCTCTGCGTGCAACCCCCCGTCCCCCTTATAAATTAAAAACACTTTTAAAAAATATATTTAACACCATTATAAATGCTGGATGCAAAGCGGGATTTGGGTTGGAGGTTGACCGCTCGCGACCCCCCCATCTAATAACCTCATGACCCCCTGAGGGGTTCTGACCCCCAGTTTGAGAACCCCTGGTTTAGCACGTGCTCAGCCCAGCATTGAGTGGGTGTTTGTCCACCTCACAACGCTGCTGGAAATGTAAATGGTTAGCCGCTGCTCAGCACAGGCACTGCTGCCGTGTAAGGCAGAGCTGGGTGGGAATCCACAACCAGAATATCAATATGGGACGGCAGAACTCAGTGACTCATCTAAGATCAGGGTCCTGCTGTGCTAAACTTTCCATACACACATATAGTTAGAGACAGTTCCTGTCCTGTAGCTATTATAATTTAAATAGACAGACAAACAACTGCAAGGGAAACAGACATGCCCATGTTCACACAGCAGGTCAGTGGCAATAGAATGCCTGTTTCTTGGTTTCCAGTCTAGTAGCTTAGTCTCTGGACCATGCCGCCTCTCTAGCAGAAGATAGCAGAGGGTCTGCAGGACAGGACTGAGGGGAATCATCTATGTTGTTTGGACAGAGGTAGTACTAGACTAGCAAAACGACACTCCTGTTAAACTGCGCAGGTTTGCAATGAAACTTTGCCTCATCTCTGAACTCCCCTATGCCTGGCTCCAGTTACTGCTGAGATAGTAGCCTCTCAATTCTATAGCAACAAACCGTGCAGAAAACTAGACAAAAATGAATTGTCACTGACCGTTCTGAATTTACTGCCCGGGACAGAGAACCAGCTCTGTGCTCAGTAGATTGCCTAGATAGTTTCTTTTTAAAATTTGCAGAGCAGGCAGTAACAGAGAAATGTTATGGCCACAACACTGTTCAAACATCATCCACCTCAGCTCACCGCTGCGAAAACATGACTTCAGTGGAGTTAGTCTGGATTTACATTGATATAAGTGAGAGTAGAATTTGTCCCACTGTGTTTTTGAAGCTTTTATTTATCTGGTTAAACATCTCCATGGGAAAATGTATCATACTTGTGTTGGTTCTCAGTGTGAGTCATTCTGGATCATTGGATAAACAATATTGCAATACCTTTATTATTTATATCTGTCTTGCTGACCTGCCATCTATTGGAGGCACTATATAAATCTTTTCAGACCACAATTTTACTGCTGAAAGACTGACCTAAAGAATACAATTGTATCACAACCAGCAATAGATGGACAGAGGGACAAGAGGAAAGTATTCCAGGAAAAGTGACTACCACTTTACATACTTTATTAGGGGAGGAAAAATAGAAGAATTTTAAATAGCAGAAACTAATGCTATAGGTTATGAAACGTGTGACTGTGATTTAGAAATGAGCACCAAGGAGAGGATTGCCATGTTTCCCAGTCGGGTTGCTAGAGTTATGTTTTGTGGGTGGGCTGCATACATTACTGTATTTTATATGTACTTTCATTTCCTTCTGCACTTGAAGAGTGGTGCTTCATTTATACATTGTGCTATACAAACAGAATTTAAAGTGTGATGGTTCTTCTCTAGAAAGTGGCATCGTAAGCCTCAGTGCTGGTCTCTACAATGGTCCCATATCAGACTTGCTCGGTTTAGGTGAAATTCATCTGTGCACAGGAGTCAGCACAAAGCCTGTGCACTACCTACGCTCTATTTTGAGGGCTGCACACATGCGAATTTCACCCATAATGAGTAAAAATGATCAGCCATCCTGCTGAGTTTGCCAGCCCTGCAAACTCATTATGGGATCTAGCTGTCGAGTTGAGTCTTTGTGACTCATGCATCTGTATCACAAATTCTGCAAGGCCAAAATCTTCAATGGCCAGGGCTAACTGGGAATATAATTTAGCTCTGCACTTGGAAATTACTTACCTGTGTGGCTGAGGATTTTTGACCCAGCATAGACTCCAGATCACTCTCCTATATCCCTGCTGGCTCAGCAGTGCCAGCAGGAGTTATTTTTGCCATTGAAGTAAGCAGATTGACTTCTGAACACATGAGAAGCAGATCTGTTGAGTAAGAATAGGTCATTTTTACAGTCACTATTCAGAGTAGAATCACACTTAAAGAAAAATTTTGAGCAGTTCTTTAATTGTTTTAAAAGTGGGAGCAAGGCCTTTACCTGGTGGAAAGGTCATTTCCTCGTCAATACAGTGATTTAATTTCTTTATACATTTAGAAAGGAAAGAAACTACAGGTGCTGTTGCCATACATGAACGTGGCCAGGTGGCGATTTCTTTTATTAAATATGCTGTATCAAACACTGAGTTGCACATTGTGGTTGAGATATTTTTCCATTGACCCCAGAGGAGTCCAATGTTTGCTGTAGCTTAGCACTTGGAATAAAGTGTATCTGTAAACAAAGACACACACACACACACACACACACACACAGCATCTTGTCATCAGTTCCCTGGAACAGCAGCATAGAATCCAAACAAGCATTATCACTTTGCCATACTTCATAGGCGCGGGAACTAGGGGTACAGGGGGGTTTACGCAGGGCCCCGGCTGCCAGCCCCGTGCCCGCTCCCCGGCCGCTGGTCCTGTGCCTGGGGCTTGGGTCCCATCCCCATGCCCCACTCCTGGGGCTCCACTCCCAGGGCTGGGGCTCTGCTCCCAGGGCTCCACTCCTGGCCCCGTGCCCGCCCCTAGCTGTGGCCCCAGCCATGGCCCCTTATCCCTGTCTGGGTCCCCCCCCCCCGGAGACATGGCCCTGCTCCCAGCCCCAGCTCTTGGGAATGTGGTGGGGGCGTGGACAAAGATAAGTGGGGGGGCATGAGGTAATAAGTAAAAACTGCCTTCAGCACCCCCACTATTCCAATGCCACTGCCACACTTGGTATGTTCAACAGACTATAACGAAAAATGGCAGCTGGTGAACGTTGAGATTGCCATTAATGCCACAGACCACATAGGAGGAGGTGAAGTAGCAATGAACAGGGCCGGCTCCAGGCACCAGCTTCTCAAGCAGGTGCTTGGGGCGGCCGTTCCGGACAGGGGCGGCAGTTCCAGGTATTCGGCAGCAATTCCGCGGACGGTCCCTCACTCCGCCTGGGAGTGAAGGACCTCCCGCCGAATTGCCGCCGCAGATCGCAATCGCGGCTTTTTTTAGATCGCGACTTTTTTTTTTTTTTGGTTTTGGCTGCTTGGGGCGGCCAAAACCCTGGAGCCGGCCCTGGCAATGAATGTCTTCCAAAGGTAGCACAATTATAGTAGCAAAGGAGTCTCACCCTGTGTGTGAAGCAAAATTGATTCTGCCATATCGATCTGTATAGATTTCTGATGGCATCATAATGCTGCCTAGTTGTCTAATAGGTTCTAGCTAGCTGATCCCCAAGGATTTGAGTTAACACTCGGTCGGTTTGCTTTGCAAACTGTATCGAGTAAGTATAATTTACCATTAATCAAAAGCAAACAGAGAGCTAAGCAGTTTAATTAACAATTTAGAAGTTTAGAATGGGGATTTTTTAAACAAAAAATACCCCAAAGAAAAAGGGTGGTTGTTGTTTTTTTGTTTTGCTTTAAGCTGTACCGCTCCTCTGGTTGTCAAAGCAGTTCAAAAATGCCATTTCACAGTCACATATAGTGCTTTCATTGGTAAATACATATAATAAAAATAATGCCTTTCATTTATACACTCCAGCTAGAGCTGGATAAAAGTATTCCTTTGAAACCATTTTTGACCCCCAAAAAATTGACTTTTCAATTAGATTAATTTTGTGTGTGGAAAGTATCAGCTTTCCTCCCCTTTATTTTATTACTTTCAAAGACCACTTCTCAAGGTCTCAGTGTGATATGTTCAGTGTAGCATGGGCCAGAGTATCTGTCCTAGGTCCCCCATCAGTACGGAGGCTTAAAAATCACAAATAAATGCTCTACCTTTCTAATCAAAACACAATAGAACCTCAGTTTTACAATCACCAATCTTATAAATGACCAGTTATATGAGCCATTTTCCCAACAGAAAAAAAAATCACATAATAAAAGTAACATCAGTAAAGACCAAGTTGACATCCCCTCACATTCCAATGCCTTCAGTGCATTGGAAATTGCTTTGCCATGCTTCAGAAAGCGACACATGGCACCATATTGCTACTCGTGCACCAGACCTACTGTCATTTTGCAATGTTCAATTTATCGAGCTCCACAATCCCTAGTGGGGTTGTAAAGTGGGGGTTCTACTCTAGGTGGCAATCACCTTTTTGTCTGCTTTCTTGCCAGTTCCTGAGTTCATGATTACATCCTTTTTCACCATCACACACCTCTTCAGGGGTTCATGGGCCAACTGCAACATTTGCATTCTAGATCCAAATCCATGCTGAGGGCCAGGGTTTTGTGGTAGGCTCATCTCCAGAGCTCCGAGACCTTGGGCACAGGGGCATCTGCAGAGAAATCTTTGTTAGGTGTGCTAGTATCTCTTTGTCATTTTGAAGATACTAATCTGAAGCTCATTTCACAAGGATTTCTCCTTGTCAGATATTTTAGTCTCACACTCAGCCTTTTCTCACCCGCACTATTAATATGGGGCTAGGGATTTTTGTATACTGCAGGATAAACTGTCGAACTCCAGACAATTACTTACAAAGCAATTTCAATGTAAATTATTAAAAGGCCAAGCTAACATCCTGTCGAGGAGTCCTTAAGGCCTAATGTAACCTTATTAAACATTTCTGTTGGTATTAAAGGTTACCTGTATTCAATTTCTGCGCTCTCGGTCTTCTCATTCTCTGGCATGTGTGTGCTGAATAATTAAATGAAGAACCAAAAAACACTTTTTTGGGGGGGGAGAGGGGGAGTTTTTTACCTTCTTTGATTTGCCATTTTTCTTCTTTTAACGTGGCAGGAAAGATGCTTGTTGACACTCTTCAGATGCCTCTAAGTGGCCTGCAAACAAACAATATTTTTGAAGCTGAATATGCAGTGAACAGAGTTTAATACCTCGAGTGGGTTAACAAACATAGCTGACATTTTTCAGCGTGACATTAATAAACCAGTTTTGTGGGATGCCTTATGCTGTGTGATTATGGATGAAGGAATCTTTTAAAGGTTCTGAAAGGGAAATGTCCTTAGGAGACACACACACAAAAAAGAAAAAAGAGACCTTGATGATGTTTCTCCCCCCACTGAAAAGGGGAAGTCTTTGGGAACTGTTGTTTGTTTCATTTTCTTGTTTTCACTCAAACCGTGAAAATTAAAAAACAAGCCAACTTCACTGAGGGCTGAATCTCTCATTAATGTTCTTTGACCTTGTCTTTATCTCAGGCCAGTCTGTCTCTCTCTCTCTCTAGTGGCTTGTGCTGACAGTTCAATCTTGCTTACAGTAACTAACAGCTATCGGCCAGGCTGACTGTATTTACTTAGTATGTGCTGGCATTTCTAGGGCGCTTGTTCTCAGAGTCGCTTGAACTGAGATTTCCAAAGGATTCTGCACTTTGCAAACCCATCCTGCCATCACATGGAAAGCAAGTAGTTTAGCGGCTCTCCATGCGCAGGGCCCCTTCTTTATGATTGTATCTCTACAAGGACAAGGAAACACGCTGGAAAGAGGGCGTGAGCAATTGCTATCTTTAACCTAACAGAAAAGTGACTGTCTGGCCCTTGCAAATACATTAAAACAGACTATTGATGATTACATGCCACCAGATATGGATTCTGCCTTAGGCACAGTACTGCAAAGCATGTGACAGGAAGGAAGGGACTGAGATAAGAAAGGGAGCAGGAAAAACAGATATAACTTAGAGAATTTTTTCACTTCAAGGTCCCAGAAACACAGACAAGGTTTTCATCTCGAGACCAAAAGACCAAAAACATCAAGACACTTGATTACGGCCTTGGATAGACCAAGAGACTATTGACACTTGACCAGAGCTCGGAGAGCCGAGAAGTGATGATTCTATATTTCAGTATGGATGAGGCCTTTGGTTTAGTTCAGTGAAAATAATCATGCAAATATTTGCTGAGATGTGGCCGTTTTGTATCGTTAAAGGGATCAGAAAGTTAAAATTCATGTAAGAAAACCAAAAATGACCAAATAATCTAACAAATGAACATGGAATATATTTTTTTCTAATGCCTACAGGTGTCCCATTGTCCTACTGTCTGATGGCAAATTTGACATTCTGATTACCTTGGAATTTCTTACATAGATATAGTCTCTAATGTGCAACTGAGCTCCAGTCTGCAATAAACTCTCCTGCCCATTCTGTTTGGTGCAGAGGCAATTTAATCATTAACAAGAACACCAAAATTAAAGTGCAACACCAATTGCCTTGGGGAAAACGAAATTCTGAGGATTAAATTTTCATGCCAACTAGACTCCAACAGCAAAAAGCATAAAAATTCATGACTAACAGGACTGAGCTCCAGAGAATGTAAATTCACATTTTGAAAACAAATTCTCATTAAGCAAGTCTTTTCTGCAGGACTATAGTGGCATGTTCTTTCTTGACAATTTTGTCATATGTCACTTTTTGCTTTAATAGTGGAATATCAGTTATAGTATATCAACACTATTACCTTTATCAACCAAATTTGTAGTCTCATCAAAAGATATGAAGTTAGTTTGATGGGATCTATTTTCCATAAAAATCATGTTGATTTGCATTCATTACTTTTGTGACGTTGTGCAGTCTATATGGTTTTATAAAAACATGATAATAAGTGAATATAATGTAACTGGGATAGTTTTAGAAAAATATGGTAATAAGTGAATATAACATAACTGGGATATGCTTCATTGAAAAGGTCTCTTGTAAGGTATCATTACAAAGCTTATAATCTACTGAGTGTGATCATCCAATTTGTATAAATGTACCACTCTTGTATCTAAAACTAGAAATATAAAATATAACTCTGAGGGCCTATTGTAATTATGTAAAGTGTGGGCCATTAATGATGGTTTGGAATCTTGATGACTCCCATTAACAAGGACCATTATCCGCAGATGGCTGTGTTTACCTGTGAGTCTTCCTGTATATGTGTGTGCTGGCAAGTGGGCAATGAAGTCTTGCAGTGACATGTGATCATGTCACATGAACTGGAATCCATCTTTAACCTGGTGCTTTTCCAGTGAGGGGGGTGGAAACCCAGAGGGACAAAGGGTTCCCGCCTTATGCAAAAGATATATAAAGGGGTGGAACAGAACAAAGGGCAGAGAGGAGCCATCATGAAGAATCCCCTAGCTATCACCTGAGCTGGAACAAGAGCTGTACCAGGGGAAAGAATTGTGCCCAGGCCTGGAAGGTGTCCAGCCTGAAAAAAAACTTACTGAAGCATCTCTGAGGGTGAGATTATCTGTATTTAGTTTGATTAGACATAGATTTGCGCATTTTATTTTATTTTGCTTGGTGACTTTCTTTGTTCTGTCTGTTACTACTTGGAACCACATAAATCCTACTTTCTGTATTTAATAAAATCACTTTCTACTTAGTAATTAACTCAGAGTATGTATTAATACTTGGGGGGGCAAACAGCTGTGCATATCTCTCTATCAGTGTTATAGAGGGCGAACAATTTATGAGTTTGCCCTGCATAAGCTTTATACAGGGTAAAACGGATTTATTTGCGTTTAGACCCCATTGGGAGTTGGGCATCTGAGTGCTAAAGACAAGCACACTTCTGTGAGCTGTTTTCAGGTAAACTTGCAGCTTTGGGGCAAGTGATTCAGACCCTGGGTCTGTGTTGGAGCAGACGGGAGTGTCTGGCTCAGCAAGACAGGGTGCTGGAGTCCTGAGATGGCAGGGAAAACAGAAGCAGGGGTAGTCTTGGTACGTTAGGTGGCAGCTCCCAAGGGGGTTTCTGTGATCCAACCCGTCACAACTTTACCCCCCTTTAATTCTTTATTAATTGAGTCTCATGTCAGCTGCTCCGTTATCTTGCCTGAGATCAATGTCAGGCTGAAAGATCTATAATTATCCAGGTCATCTCATTTACCCTTTTTAGAAACTGGCACTACATTCGCTTTCTTCCAGTCTTTTGGGACTTCCCCAGTATCCCAAGTCTTATTGAAAATTAGATGTGGATGTCGAAGATTTCAAACACCTGAGACATGCCAGCTTACCATTAAACCATCATTTGCCAGAATTTGGCTGGCTGGCTCCTTTGATATTTTGAGTCTGCGCTGATGTTGCAGTGAATTGATATTTTAGAAATGTTTGAAGGTTTACTGGACTGCTCAGGCTGCAACTTTTGGCATTAGACAGAGTTACCTCTTACAATCCTCTTTGTGTGCAAGAAACACTTTGAACACATATGCTGGTTTGGTGTAAAGCTGTTGTTTGAAGGGGTGGAGATTAGATGTGGGATGTATCCCACTGTTGCTGTGAAACCTGGGGGAAGGATGCTTAAAAAGCATCATCTATTACAGTGGTCCTCAACTGGGGCGCCGGGAACTGGTTTTAGGGGGTCCGCCAAGCAGGGCCGGCATTAGACTTGCGGGGGCCCAGGTCAGAAAGATGAAGCCCTGCCATAAGGTGCTGAAGCCTGGGGCCCCGAGCCCTGCCACCGGGGGCTGATGCTGAAGCCTGAACAACTTAGCTTTGCAGGGGCCCCTGTGGCATGGGGCCCCCGGCAATTGCTCTGATTGCTACCCCCTAATGCTGGCCCTGGCTTTTATATGCAGAAAAACAGTTGTTGTGGCACTGGTGGGCCGTGGAGTTTTGATAGCGTGGGGCGGGGGGACACTCAGAAAGAAAAAGGTTGAGAACCCCTGGTCTATTAGATGATGAGCTGAAATTCTGTTAGAGAATTTTGCTGTTAGATCACTAATCCCAGTCACCCTGATCCAGCAAAGTACTTAGGCAGGTGCTTAACATTAAGCCTATTCCTATCGCCATCAGAAGCCTACTCACATGCATAAAGCTACTTGTGCTTGAGTGCATTACAAATTGGAGCAAATATGAGCTGGAAGTTGGTGGAGGCAGTGTTACCAACTGGTGGCTGTTTGGTCCCTAGGTGAAGAGACATTTGCCCACACCACACAAAAACAACCTAGTCCTAAAGGCATTTCAGAACTTAAGAGCAAAAGAATGTCAGATGTTCGGATTTAAGAGTCATGAGATTTCACTCTAAGGGTCTCGACTGGAAGAATATTTCCTCTGTGTAGTGTACAAGAATCAGGTGGTATCCCTTTAAATAGTTTGTAAGCCTTCTAGTGGAGCTCACCATGTTCTGTTTAAGAAACTGCTCGAACCAGAGTAGCAGGGTGTAAGCAGCTGGGCCTTGCGTGTTTGTGAACAGTTATGGAAAAATGGTTATGTGGGATTCAATTGTGCCTGTGTGGTTTCTTCACATTGTTTTTATTGTGCAAAGAGCAGAAGACATCACCTCCTGGACAGGAAGGCTGGTATGGTGGTTAGGGCACTAGCCGGTGAGCGGGCAGGCCCAGATTCAATTCACTTCTTTGCCACAGGCTGGCCTTGGGTCAATCACTTAGTGCATCAGTTCCCTGCTTATGAAATGGGGTAGAACCTCCCTTTGTCACAGGGGTACTGGGAGGTGCTCAGACACTATGGAAATGCAAGCTGTCTGAGCACCTAAAACAGATCAACGTGACGTTAGACACTCTAGGACTAGGCCTCTTCCGAACTCAGGTACTTCTATTCAAATGGCATCTGGACTTGTCACAACCACACCCCACCCCACCCCATCCATTTATTTCTAAAGATGGACCAGACCCAAACCCATTTCCCTAACGCCACCCCCACCAAGAGCTTAGCTCTGAACTACTACTTGCAAAACCAAATCCCAGCTGGCACGGAACGGCAAAACCAAACCTGTCCTTCTTGGCCCTGCTCTAGTTTCTGCTGTGACCAGAGCAGTGTCAAATTTGACTCCCATGGCTGAACAGTGGGACTCCAAAAGCATGGCTGGAATTGGAGGGTGTGAATGTGCTTTGCAGGTCAGCCCCAGCATTCCTCCTTAGACAGGAGTTTAATCCGAATCCAGGGCTTCTTCCTATTAGCGCTTTAATGTGCGGGAGCTGTGCCTACTATGTTTCTTTTAACGTGACAGCTGAAATATTCTTGCACTAACTGGCAGTTTCCAGCAGTCAAAGTCATTTGCTTTAATAATTTATTGATACATAAAATGGGAAGAATTTTCACAGCAACAATAAAGCCCCTTCCTCAGACTGTCATTTAATCTCAGCCCCAGGGATTTGGAAGCACTTAGCTGCATTCCCTCCCCAAGGGTGTTTCTAGAGAGCCAAATCCCCAACGGTCTCTTCCTCCGGAGATCTGATTTTAAAATGTATTTAATATTGAAAACTAATTTAAATGTGCTTTGAGATACTTATGTAAACAACGTGCTTTTAAAGACATGGGCAGGAAATTGGGCTTTGTGCAAAGCACTTACATAAGCACTGAAGAAATGAACTGTATAATGGCCCAGCATCAGGCTTAGCTTCTGACTCAGGCGCTTGCTAACAAAAATAGTGCTGAACCTTTTAATGCACCTCGGAGAACTTTTGCAAACTTTCAGTGGACGAAGTGCAAGCTCAGGATATTGTGAGTGGGTAATATCTGCTTTCCTGAGCTACTTGGAGGAGATGAGAAGCCAACCCCAAAACATCACATCACATTTATTTTTCAATCCTACCTTCTTTTGACTTGCAAACTGATTCAGTGCCTGGCAGAGATTTTGATAGGATTTGTCAGGACAGTGGTTCCTCAGATCAGAAAGCATCCTTCTTTCATTTCACCAGCAGTTTTCTTGCTTCTCTCTGCTGCTCCCTTACTAATCCCGTTTTTCACTAAAGAGACAAGGTGAGTGAGGTAATATCTTTTAGTGGACCAACTTCTAACCTACTTGACTCTCAAATATCCTGGGACCAACACAGGTATAACAACACTTTCAATAAAGAGTCACTCAGACCCCAACTACAGTGTCTGTGGCCAAAAAATATTGAAAGATTCCACAGAGTCCTGCAATTCTAGACCCATTAAAATAGTGGGAAATAAAATACCACCTGTCTCATGCTTGAGGAATTACTTTATACCTCTTCTGGTTAATCATAAATGGGTCCTCATGTTCATAATACTGTAGATGACCACATCATATAACTTCTGAGCATTATTAACAGTAATAGGCCTGCAAAGACTTTTCAACTCCATGTATTCAGGAAGCGTTTAATGAAGGATGCAGTAAAAGAATTTGGCATGGGATCAAATCATTCTCTGAAAAAAAAAAATCTTATCTTCAATTTCGCTTCCCCCCTTCCACATTATCTGTACAGTGTCTTGATTTAGGGGATGATGCAACAGGCACTGACACACATGTCAGGTGAGCAGGTGTTCAGGTGAGCAGGCCTAGTGGATCAGATGCTGCACCAATGAAATCAATAGCAAAATGTCCATTGATTCCAGTGGCACAGGTAGCTTTCCTGACATGAGATGTCCCAAAAGACTGCAGGGTCAGGCCCTTGGATTGTAAGCACTTCAGGAGAAGAGCTATGTCTGTGAAGTACCTTAGTGTGAATATTATAAATAATAATTCTCTCCAAACCCATGTTATTTCCATTGAGTCACGTTCTGCCCAGCAATCCCACTGCTCTGTCACTAGAGAACACCCACAATTATTTATTAGAATTTGGTGGAGAACAATTTACAATTTCTATAAATACCCCAGGAAGGTAAATGCGTTAACCTTATCTTGATCCTAAACTGTAATTACATAAAGTCTGGCTCCCAAGTAAATTAGTACATTAATAACTATTTTGTTCTTATAATAACCATCATTTCTTAGATCTTAAAGCTATTTGCTAATTTAGCCACACATACATTCATAGAGATAATTCCACTGTCAAAACCTGACAATGTGTTTGACACTCCAGAGACGCAGCGCTGACCAAACCACTTTATTCACTTCAAAGTCATTCAGCAAACCTATTTTCAAATTACGAAGATTAAAAAAAATTATTACATGTGAATAAGTCTGATGTTAAATGAAAGGTTCGAGACAGTTCCAACCTCAGGATAAAAACTTCTCAGTGAAATTCATTTTTGGAACAGTCAATGGAGATTAGCTCTTATTTCTGAGAATACCATAAATAACTAAAAGGATAATGAACACTCTCTCTCTCTCTCTCTCTCTCACACACACACACACACACACACACACACAGTTTGGAGAATTTATCAGATAGACTGCAAAAAGAATTGGGCATCAGCTAAAACAAAGCTAACAATGGAAGTAAAAGAAATACAAAGAGTGCAGCCATCAGTAACCTGGGTAGTTCTCAGGAAAATCTTCAGGACAGACCAGTGGAAATGTTGCATCTATCAAGATGTTTTTCTTAACTGCTATAGCAGTCAGACCAATTCACACCCATGTACCTGGGCTGCCATTACAAAAGAAAGAATTGCTAGAAATTGCATTTGAGAACCATTGGATCAGGATTTGGGCAATATTGCAAATAGGATTCTGAAGCTACAAGTCCACTAATATGCCAAGAACCAATCTGTGCTCACCTCGTTCACCCACGTCACGCCTATAAAGCTAGCAAGGGCAGAAACTTCGTAGGTGAGACAGGGAGCGTTCTTCTGCTGGCTGGGCTCTGTTGGGAAGAGGTTGGTGTTATTGGTTAAGCTGACAATTTGTGTATATTGCAAATATTTATATATTTATTTATTTATATTTAAATAACTATGAAGATGCCTAGCCAAGACTCTAGCCACCCTAACGCTATTCACAACACAATTAAATCTCAGCCGCATTACAATTATCATTTCAGCAGGGACTCAACAACCCAACACCTACATAAACTCCCTTACCCCCGTCACCGCTCCGAGAAGCACACCCTCTGCTCTCTCCAGAAACCCCATCTAACAGCATGCCTGGTAGGCCACCACATTCAGGCTCTTTTAGACCAAGAGGGGCACACGTTCTCAAGTCCCGGAGCCCTCCTAGATGATGTCTCGTGAGGGGGAGCCAGCCTGCATGCTCCTGATGCCACAGCTGTGACAAGATGACCCAGGGAGAGGAGTCATCCCCTAGGTGTATGAGACTTCACAGCCATTCGGCCCACTTCCCTTCCTAACTGGTATGATGGTGATGTCTTAAACATCTGTCCAAGTTCTTCCACTTTGGCAAAGAAAGCAAATGGCCCCAGCCTCTTGCTGGTGAGCGAAAGATGTTATGAACAGATGAGCAAAGAGCTGTCTGAGGGTGTTTTAATTCTTCTTCATTCACAGTGAGTTGAGCAGGATAATGATTGCTGGGGTGAGCACTAGATTGACAGCCTTGTAGCTGACCGTGGTTTAGGTCTGATCAAAGACTCCCCTGGTGAGAGTGTTTGTGGATCACTTGTTAATCACCAGTTGAAATCAGCTTCGCTGGAGAAGTTAGTGACACACACAGATTTGTCAAAAATCCCCAATCCCGTTTTGCATTGTGTTCAAAGTCAATAAACAGAACAGAATCCTGGCGCATCCTCCATTCCCCAGGACATCCTCCATCCCTCCAAACCCTGCTTGATCTGCGCAGGGTTTGGAGTGCAAAGACCACCCTTCAGTTGTTGCATGTTTTTTTCCCAGCCTGTGGCATGTGGCTGCCCAGCAGACTGACTTTTGCCCCTGTTGCAGAGTGCCAGCCCCATTTAAGAAGCAGCACTGAAGCCCTGAGTTTGCAAATGGGGCTTTAGCAGTCTATAGGCCTTGAGTGCTTCTCCGTACAAGGGCAAATTACTCTTCATGTGATTGATTTGCTCCCTGCCGCTCTAATTTTCAGCCTCGCCCTGCTTGCCCAGCCTGTGTTGGGATCTTTCCCTCCCCTCCCAATCCAGTGTAGTACCTTCAAGGAAGTACTGCCTCCCCTTTCATCTCCTAAGTGACTAGCACGACCCTTTGTGTAGAGTGCTCCTCACAATTACTTTCCAGATTAACCTGCTCAAACCACACTCTCTGATCACAGAGAGGTTGCTAAAGTTAATCCTCCTGAGGGCATTCTGCACCAAATAATTAAACATTATGTGCCAAAAAAATAAAAATTCTGGCACAATTTTTTAAAATTCTGCAAATTTTATTTGTCAAATAAATGTGGAGGCTCCAGATCACTGTGCAGCTCCCCCCCGGGACATGGACTCAGTGGTGAGGCTGCACCCAACCCTGACACAGCACAAGGACCGGGCCTGCCCCAGAAACACCCCAGGGCTTTGCCCCTCCATGCCAGGTGCACCAGGTGTGGGCAGGCAGGCTCAGCAAGGCAGGATCCAAATCTGGAGGGGCTTAGTGTGGGGGGAGGTGTGGATTGGGAGGGTTCTGTGAGGGACAATCTGGGTGCGGGCCGCTCAGTGGGGGATCCAGGTGCTGGGGGGATCTGCATGCACAGGGGCTTGTTGGGGGGTTCTGGGTGCAACAGTAATGGGACTTTGCGGGGGGTCCAGGTGAAGGTGGTTGGGACTCAGCAGGAGGGTCTGGGTGTGGGGGACTTGGGGGGGTCCAGATGCTGGGGGAGTAGGCATCAGTGGGGTGGGGATCCAGGTGTGCATGGGTCGTCAGGGTGGTCTAGGTGCAGGGGGAGTGGGGCTCGGCGGGGGAGGGGGTTCTGAGTGTGGGAGGCAAGGCTCAGTGGGAGGGTCTGGGCATGAGGGGTTAGGTGGATGCATGGGGGTTGAGGGAGCAGCTCCCTGTCCAGGGATCCCTCCCCCTGAGGCTGAGAAGCGATGGGTGCAGGAATTGGGGGGGAGGCAGTTTGCAGAGCTTTCCGCAGCTGGGGGAGAAATCTGGGGGTGGGTCTGACCCAGCCCCGGATGCCGTGCAGGGGAAGAGGAAATCCCGTCCTCCCCAGCCTAGCCAGGACTAGCAGCTGAGCCCGGTGCAGGGTAGGAGCCACCAGCCAGGTCTTCCCCAGTCCTGTCCTCTGCCCCACAGTGATTTACCTCTCTGCCAGCTGCCTTGGGTATCCAAAACATACTGCTGGGGAGGGTCAGATGACCACTCTTGTGGCTTCCCTTTGCTTCCCTGTCACAAAGTCATTTTTCTGCAGAGACATAAATTCTGCACATGCGCATTGGCACAGAATTCCCCCAGGAGTAAACAGTTAAGGAGCCAATGGGCAACCCATTTTCACTGAAATGGCCTGTAGTGAGTGCTTTCAGTGCCTGTTTCCCATTGCAACAGCTAATGTAGAATGAACATGCTGCATCAGGGTCATTAGCCAAACTAGCCTGAAAGCATAAAGGGCCCCAAATCACATTGCATTTCAGTGGCATTTGGGTGCCCCCTTGCCAGAGGCTCCTTTGAAAAGCCCAGCTCTAGAAACGAAAGCAGCCCCTGTCAAGCTGGGTGGCACATGGCACGTGACTGAGCTCTGAGTGGAAGCATCGGTGGGGAAAAAAGTCTAACACGCTAAATCAACTCAGGAGTCCATCGCTGCACCTACCTTCTGGTCCACTTGATTGTAAATCGTGGTCTGGGCTTAACAGGCTATGCTCTGGCTCATCCGGAGTTGTCGCAACTATGCAGCAGCTTGCCCTGGTTTCCTCTCCGCGGTGTGCCTGTGTTTCAGACAATACTGCATGTGGCGGAAGAGTGTCCAACCTGACATGTGGAGGGCAGTTGACTAACCTCTGATTATGCAACCTGGACCCTGAGCTCTGATGACTGCATAGGAGAGGAAGATGACTGAGCTCTATAAATGTTACTCTCCTCCTGGGACACTTTCTTCCCCCTTATGATGCTGTACAGAGATTCCCTCATGCACAAGAAAATGCTCTGCTTTATTGCAGAAGGAGCGAGATGATATAATCCTCTCAAAACAATTTGCAAGATTTCAGACCAAGGAGTCAAAGGGTTTATGGGATTTCAAGACACGCTAAAGAAGAAATACTTAAAAGTTTAATGTCTTGGGAATAGAGGGGAGAACGGGGAAATGTTTTGCATCTACACGTAGTTCCTTCCCTGATGTTCTCATTTCAAAGCAATTTGCTCACTTCAGCAGAATTTTAATTAGTGCTTTATTTCTTTAGCCCTACATTGGATATTATACCTGTAATCCAAATACTCATGATTAGCAATAAGAGTTTCCTCAAGAGATTGGAGGAAAGGGTATTTTAGGCAAGAAAGTTTTCACTGGCCTAAGTAAAATGAGTTGATGGAACTTAGCACACTTTCCTAATGCAGGTGAGTCCATCCAATTGCTTTTAGATGGACCCTCTGTTATGGAACAGGACTAGGACTGGGACAAGGGTCAGTGCGTGGGGGAGCTTGCTGCGGCTGCTACCCCTGTAAACCGCTCCAGTAGCCTAGATTCCAGAAGGAACCACTGTGATCATCTAGTCTGACCTCCTGTAGAGGGTACAGAGAACTTCCCCACAATAATTCCTAGAGCAGAGCTTTTAGAAAAACATCCAATCTCGACTTAAAAATTACCAGTGAAGGAGAATCCACCACAACCCTTGGAAAACTGCTCCCGTGGTTAAAAACGTACACCTTAGCTCTGTCTGCCTGGCATTGTTCCTCACATTAGAAATAGATGATCTTAAAATGATGATATATCTGGGGATAAATTCCCCGGCAGAAGAGGACCCTAGACAATAAATGGCTTTCGAGGGTAATGAAATGCTGACGCAGGACAGCAAGTCCAGTGCTATCAGAATTCCTGTTAGAATTTCCAACAAGAGGAAAAAATGAATATAAACCATAACGCCAGAAAAATCAATCATGATGTTTGGTTCTTTTACTTGCTTCATCAGTGGAGATGAGCCCAAATCCAAGTCTCAGATATAAACCCCTTCGAACTTAGGAAAGTAAGAATCTTCCTCTGGATCTGACTGTAACTCCAATGTTCAAACCCATCTCTTTTCCGTAGGGTTCTGGTTCTGGTGAAATCATCACTCAGGATCTGAAATGCTTTCACTGGGAGACTGAGCACTGGGTGATGTGCAATTCAGCCCAGGTCAGGTGGTCTGCATGAGTCCCTGTGCACCCCCTAAACTCCATCAGGTAAAGGACTGAACTAATGCTTAGGGCCTGGTGCAGCAGAATGTCCATGTTGTCTTTGAGAGTGGACCTAGAATCTGAATAATTGTTTAAGCAAGTGACATGTGATGGAATCAGATGCATATTTCATATAAGGAGTTTGATAATGTTTGATTGTCAATTTTTCTGATCTCCAATGACATTCTAAAACCCGCCTGTGTACTAAATTTCAACTGGGGCATTGTGTTATCTGTGCATTATTAGCAGACTCACATGTTCATATGTGGACAGGGTGTTTTGTACATTCATCAAAGCAAAGCACCCATCTGCAGTCTCCATTGTGGGTCATGCTAGTCCTCCCTGATGTCAGCAAAATTCCTTTCCAAACATGCTTGCAGCCTCTACTAGAGCTCGATCTCATCCCACAACTGCTTTACTTGGACAAGCTAGTCAAAGAGCCAACGCTGAGTCCGCGCGATCGCCTCTGCCTCGTTACAACAAACCTACTCACTCTTACCAAAAGGAATTTCTTTGCCACTATAACCTAATGGGAGTGGCTGCTGTGACAGTGTCCTGAGATCCCACCATCTTCAGCATTCCAGACCCCAGCACCTACAGAAATGGTGCTGTCTAATTAGTGCAATTATTAAACTGGTTTAAACAAAATACAGGAAAAAGAAATACTACTTTGATCTCCATGGTAACCCAACTTTGAGCTGCAGTGAAAGCTTTGATTCGAAGTGCTTATTTGGCTGAAACCCCAGGAATAATCAACGGGAGATTAGATACATTAAAACCAGCAGGGGTTGCGATGTGTTTCATAAAATGGGTGCCAGAAGAGTATTTGATACGATTAGGCTTAAAAATCTGCTACCGAAAAGCACTGAGTGGAGCTCAGTGAGTACTCACAGCAAACGGTTTTACTTAATCAGTTTAGCCCCTTTTTCCGCATGTGAATTAGCCATGAGAAGATTTGATTTTTCAGAATTTCTCCATTAATTTGAAATGCCTAGACAGCTGGTTTATGCCAACACATTTCAGTGCCTGATTACTCACCTCGGATGAGATTTACCCCTCTCAGGGGCCAGCATCACAACAGGCCAAGGCATCACTTGAGTCCCACTTACACGTGCAGAGAACAAGGGGTTTCTGTAGTTGTATGAAAATGTGTGACTCAGTTTACCCACTCACTGTTGTATTGCTACCTACTTGGACTGAAGGAATGAAGTTCTTTCCAGAAATACCCCTTGCTCTAAGGAAATAGGGAGTGATGTCTGAGTGTCTACCTTTGAACAAGACAGTCATTAAAGACTATCAACAAGAAGAGAATAGGCCAAGTCCTAGCAGAACCGTATGATAGGCTGCTGCCTGAATGAAACCTGCTCTCTCTAGGGCCTGATCTACGCTACAGGGCTAGTTTGACATCAGCTGCCTTGTGTCAACCTAGCTGTGGCAGCGTCTTCACTTAAATTTGGCTCCCACCAACATAAGTGCCTCTCTACACCAATGTAGTAACAGCACCTCCCGAGTGGCATAGAGTCACACTCAATGTAATTAGTTCAATGCGGTGTCAGCGTAGGCACGGTGTTGCTCACATCGACTGTTACTGGCTTTCAGGAGCCATCCCACAGTGCCCCCCACTGACAATACCATCCATACAAACGCTCCCGGTGAGGACACGCACCGCCGACACAAAGAGCCAAGTGTGCAACACACAAGCGATTTAATCACTGTGGTGGCCGTACGTGGATGTAAGTTAGGTCGATATAATTTTGTAGTGTAGACATGGCCTAGGTCTCTAGAGAAGTAATAGAAAACCCCAGGAGGGCCAAAAAGGAACAAGGTATAGGTACCGCCCTTTAAAACCATAGAGGCTGAAATGTTCAGGGCAGAGGAACAAAGGGGCAGGTTTCCTGGGAGAGAGAACATTTCTGAATGCCAGGCCAGCTGAGCTGAAGGATATTGGCTGCAGGGGTGAGAGAGGAGACTCCAGCCATGAGGTGGAGGAGAAGGGGGAAAGGCAGGATCCTGGACGCCCTATAGAACTCTGACCAAATCCCAAAGGGTGACGAGGAAAACAAACCTATCTGCTGCCTCCTTTTCCTAATTGTGTGTCAGCAAGGGAATGAAATGGGCAGCGAGAAATAACAAATGCCTACTAAATAAATGGAAACCTGTATGTGGCCAACTTACCAAAGGGCGATACTTTTCCCAGCAGATTTGTCCTTTGAACAAATTAGATAACACTTTTAATGCAACCGGTTCTAATGCAACAGTCGAGGTGCCTCATTGTATTTCCCACCTCACGCAGCATATTCAAGCCACTTGCTGCACAAATAAAGGACATCCCTTTTACCAGGCAGATGAAAGAAATGTGAAAACTAACTGGCATTAAACTGATAAGCAAAAATACAAAGCACTCAGCATGCAGCGGCACCTGCACGGCACTCAGCCAGCAAGGAACAGCAGCTGGCACATGCCACTCCAGCCCTCAAGCTTCCTATGTGGAAAAGAGAAAAAACAGGCACCTAGGGGGACGTTGGTACTGAAGTGGAGACGTGCCTGGCGACCTGGACTCAGCAGAAGGAGCCGTCAGTGGTTCAAAGATTCAAGGACTCTTTTTTAGAAGGAAATTGAATGATTCATTCTTTGGTGCAGTAAGTTCTCAGGCTGTGGAGCAGCTGCAGAGCCTAATGCAGGAGCTGCAGAGACTCCTCTGAGCAGCTGTGACAGGACTGGCTAATCTTCAGAATGTCCCTTCGACACATAAAACAGCCAGCACAGGTACTCCGGCTCGTGGGCTTTTCTTAGGCAGTGCCAGGGGCAGACCTGTCAGGCCGAGGGAGCAGCCTTCCCTCTTATCATGGAAATAGACTGCAATGAGAGCGGGGATTCAGCAGTGACAGGGGGCAGGGGCAGCCCAAATTCAGCCTCCCCGGCTCTGAGCATTCACTAACTCCACACTAACTCTTCCTCTCCTTTGCGCTCTCCTTGCTACGGGCCAGGCTGTGCCGCACTGGGGGTGGGGCAGTGCTGCAAACCCTCCAGGAGCCGTGTGCAGGGGAAGCAGGCTGTCTGCACCAACTCTTAGCAGGATGTGCCTGCTCCCCTCAGGGCACCCTGCCAGTTCTGTGGCCCCCTGCCATCGCCCTGTCCCCCTCCACGCCCTCTCCTCATTGGTGCTGGACCTAGGGATGCTGGGGGGGGCTGCTGCACCCCCAGGCTTAAAGTGGTTTCCATCACATACAGGGTTTGCAGTTTGGTTCAGTGGCTCTCAGTACCCCCACTATACACATTGTTCCGGTGCCCCTGCCTCTCCTGCCCTCGTTGGTGCAGCCTGCACCTCAACGGGCATTCGTAGGGAGTCGGGCTCCCAAGGTGGACATCTTGTCCCTCCTTCCCACCCCCATGCACAGGCCTGACCCAGCCTGACCATCAATAGAACTGTTTACTTTAGTCTGTCGGCATGATACCCTTCACTCACCCGCCCCCAGGAATAAACTCCTGAGCTATGGAAAGGGATTGAGGAAGAAAGTTCAAGGAGGCCTCCCAAGCGTGGAGGGTTTGCACATCTCCCCAGCCCAGCATGGTGCTCAGGTGCCCCGTCCGCAGGCCAGTCCCGGGAAGCCCCATGGTGCTTTGACGCAGACCCGTAGCCGCACAAGCTGTTTTTCTGGGTCAGCTGTAACCATTTTACAACTGCTAAAACAAAACAGCTCCTTAAAACCCAGCCAAGCCGGAGGTTCCCTGAGTGACGCTGGGCTGCTCTGAGTGTATCAAATAGGCTTACCAGTTCAGGGATGTTGGGAGAGGGAAAAGCCTCTGGGGCAAACACTTAGATTTAAGGAAAATGTAACTACTCCCCTTAAGGCTTGGAGAGCAGCACAGGATGAAAGGGCTCTGGGGCTGACGGCTGTGATTTCAAAGGGAAACGGAGCCTAGGGCAGGGGAATCAGTGTAATGATGGGGAGGTGAGACACCCACCAGCCTAAGCCAGGTCAATGCTCCGTGGAACTGGGAGGAAGGAAGAAAGACCGAAGGCATGAGCTGACGGTTGGGGAAGTGGAGCAGAGACAGACACACATTTAGAAAACAGGTAAAAAGAAGCAGGGAAGCAGTGACAAGTAGGGTGACCAGACAGCAAGTGTGAAAAATTGGGACAGGGGTTGGGGGGTAATAGGAGTCTATATAAGAAAAAGCCCCAAATATCGGGACTGTCCCTATAAAACCAGGACATTTGGTCACCTAGTGACAGAAAGGAAGAGGGGATGGCATCCCTCTGCGTGCGCACACACGTACTCCTGTCCTTCTGTGGGGTGGCCATGGGTGAGCCGGGCAAGACTAAATCCGAAACCCACACGAAGCTCTGCCCAGCACTCACATTTGGGCCTTTTAGCATTTTGGTGAGTTTGTTTATTTGTTGCCATGTTTGTGACCGCTTCTGCACTTCCTGGGTCCAGCCACAACCGGGAGCCAACAGGCCAAAATATCACATGAGAAAAGATTTAAAATTTGTATTAATGCTAATGTTAAAAAATTATATAATACATAGGTTGAGAAAAGAGTGTCTGTACATCTGGGTAAAGTGCTTAGATTATCCACAAATGCAACGTTTGTTTTAAAAGTCATAAAATGCGTCTAGTGCATAATCAGCAATAACCCAAATTTAGGTGAATAAATTTAAGAATACAGTTTAGATATTAGCATCCAAGTATTTGGGCACATCACTCATGAAAAGTTATACAGAGAGTTAGTTGTGGAAAGCAAATATATCAATGAGTGAAGATTGTCCCTCAGTAATTGAGAATTTAGGGTAGGTTGTCTATTACAGCCATGGCACAGCCAACCCAGGCTAAACCAGGAACTGCGGAAATCTGGGAATAGGGAGCCTGTTCTCCAGAAATATGCAAGCTGCAAACCTTTGGGTAAAGTCAGATAAACTGCAAAGTAGAGCAAGGGGTGTGTAGAATTGTTTAGGGTAGTGTAAGGGGTGTAATTAGAAGTTATGCTGTGAAAATGATCACATAAATATTTAGGCTGAATATCAGGATGGATTTCCTGATGTGGTGAGGTCTGTTTGACTCTATCAATGGGAGTGATCCCCATCACTGGCTCACTTTAAATAAGGCTGGACAAAGCCTTGGAGAACATACATATTTCATAGAATAGGGATGAATTCTGCAATGACAGGAGAGACATGGAAGGGATTAAATGAGCTAGTAGGTCATTTCCTTCTCTAAGTTCTACATTTTCATCTTTAGATGCTCATTTGGACCAACCCTCACCTGTCTGTACCACGAACGAACAAACCAGACACTAAGGTGTTCCCAGCTGTGCAGGATTGCATCACCATATCCTGAGAGCACAAACTCCTGGCAGCCCAACTGATGGTCCCTTACTGTTTGTCAATATTCTTCTTGTCCAGAGTTAATTAATTAGGGGGCCTCGTCTCTTCCTAATGGAGCCTTATGAGCTGATAAATGGTGGAGGAGCAGGCGTGATCATTTCATGACAAACTGGAAATAATCATCCAGCCTGAAGCATCAATTCAACAGGAAAGTAACTCAGAAATGATCCCAGTTATGAACGTAGCCACTGACATCTCATGGGGGAAACGCTGAGAATTATTCTGTTTAGCAGCAATTCTTCTACTGCTAGTTCCACCGAAGCTGGAGCTGAACTAGGACCAACTCTTCAGCTTGTTTAGTCAGCATCACATTGATGATTTCAGCAGAACTGGCTCAGATAATTCCTCTTAAATTAAATAATCCCTTCCATTTCCAGCCCTGTTACATGCAAGACTGGCCCCTACACTATTTTCCTTAGGACTTTGTACACTTTCTTTTAACATAACTTCAGCAATACAGCTCCCCTCACTTCCCTTGGGAGACGCTTACCAATTTCACAATGTATTTTCCATATTTTCTCTCCTCTTCCTTGTTCAGCACATCATTGTGTTTGGGAACATTTGCATAAATACACCAGGGGCGGATACCGCCACAGGTGCAAATGGCTGTAGACATCTTTGAGGTCCTGGGCCATGGAAGTTGGAGGAGCTACACCCACACGCAGCAGCTGGGAATCTAGCACAGTATCTTTGTTTCCTAGTAGTGTTCCTGCTCTATTTGTTTATTCCCATTTGCAGCCATGATCCTCCAACAATTGGTTGCTGTGGAGATGAGGCTAATGAGGCTGTTTCCCAAATAAGGAGTATTAATTCAGATTTATTATAGATACAATTGCTTAATGTTCATTAAGTGGGTCCTAAGTTTAGGATGTGCTGTGCCAGGGAAACTCTCCACAGCCAAAGAGACAGGCATCATAGCCCCAAGCACCAGCATCGCTGCCTGAAGTGCCGCAGAGATGTTCAGACATACGTCCTGCACTGTAGAGCAGCTGCTTCTACGGGGTTATGATAGCTCTTGTCAGGGATCCAAATTGTCATAAAATAAAGATTCAAAATACTGAATTCCAAAGCCTTGAGGAAATATGTTTCTGTGAACTGACATCTAGCTCCTTTAGCTCAGTAAAAGACTTGCAAAAATTAGCAGCACTTCAAATGAAGCATAATTTTAATTAGTGGTACAGGATTCCCTTGAGATGTCACTTTCCCTCTATTAGCTATGAGCACCAGGTAAATGCTTTGAATCAGCTGTGTAGATGAAACGTAACAGGTATCCTGGAATCCCAGCCAGTGCATGCATATTTAGATAGGTGACTAGTTAATAAAGCAAATCGTTAGTGTTCTGTCCAATGTATTCTGCTAGATAGTGGTTTGTACTTAAATCCCAAACAGAGCAGAGACTGTAACATGCTTTGGTATGAATCTTAAAAAATATATTTGTTGCTCTATTACTGGTTTATTCTAAAGATAACCAAGCCTACAGTGTTTGGATCCAGATCTGGATCTGAATTTTCCCAGGAGGGTTTCTGGTTTATATAAAATAAATACTGACCAGACATCAAACTGAACATGAACCAAATCTTTAAGGTTTGGGTAAAAGATGGGTTAAAACATCTTGCTTTCATTTTCACCCCCATCTGAGTCACTTGGGCCCATCCAGAAGCAGTAGTGGAATATTTCTGACCACTGAAAATCTTGCAAGAATACCTGTTTTCATGAGATTTCCAGTCAAATGTTGTTGATTCAGAGGTCAAGATAGTTTGGATGAGCATCCAAACATCTGAGAGTTTATCCAACCAAACTGATCTGACTGTCCAATTATTCAGAGGTTTCACCATCACTAGTGTCGACAGAGATGCACAGAACAGACAAGGTTAAATCCGGAGGAATCCCACCCCCAGACTGTTCTAGGCAACTGGTAAATAGATGGTTGCAGAGCAAGAGTGTATTTCAATAGAAAGAGAGTCCTGTGTTTTCCAGCATTTCTCCAATGTATGAAAAAGAAGAGATGTTCCTAACTGTATAGTAAATTAAATGCTGGTGTGACTTTGCAATAACAAGTACTCCTGTTCTTTTAGCAAGAATTAGATATCCAGAAAATAGCCATTCTTCTAAATAGGAAATAAATAGAAGTAAGGAGAATAAAAGAGCAGAGAGCATTATACAGCACCTGAAAAGTGAAACCCACAGCCCATTAAACTCAGTGGGACTCTTTCAGAAGACTTCAGTGGGCTTTGGGCCTGGCCTAAAGAGTGTGTGTGTAACTCTGACAACAAGAGGGGGAGACGCAGGAAAAAATGTGTGTGGAATCCAGTTTTGTGCAGTTGCCTTAAGCCCAGACATGCAATCTAAAGAGAGAGCCCGCTCATAGCAAATAATCCTAGAAACTGGTTATCCCACAGCAAGAGATATAAATTTTAGACTCCATCTCAAGGGGAGTCTAACACAGTAATAAAGAACGAGGACCACTTTTATGTTCAATTTTATTCTACAGTCTTTCTTTGGCAAAGAAAGTTTAGCAACAGGAGATGGTCATTACAGAAACCCAGAGATGGCATTGTCTTAAATGTGAGAAAGGCAATTCACCAGAAGTGTTAAGACATTTCAAACCACAAAAGAAAAGCCCATAAAATCCAGATTGAGCCGCCGCACACACTGCTGTAGCGATGTTATAAAAGTGCTTATCTGCAATTACGGAAAATAAGCACTTTTGTATGAGATTTGCTTGCTGTGAGCTACATAAATAAGCACTTGTCCAAAGTAACTGTAATAATTATCAATTATTGACAATAGGCCCTTGTAACGAAGAATACCGCAATGTAGTTATAGTTTGGTCACATGCTAGAGATTTAAGGATAGATCCTCAGCTGCTGTAAATCAAAGCAGCTGCATTCCCTGGCCTTTGACATGTTTCTGAAATGCTCATATATCACCTTGATGGGCACAGTATAAAAAGATGGGAAAGTAGGTGGATGAACCAAGAGAAATAAATGGATGGTGCCTCACACAAAAAGCTGTCACCCACCTAGCCTGCATTGCCTGTGCTTTCCAGGTCTGCCCTATGCTAACAAACCAGCATTTTCTCAGCAGGAGCAGTGGGGGGAGATCGTCCTTGAGAAATGTCCCTAGTGACAAGCAGCCACCCCACCTCATCACAGATTGTATCAACTGAACAGTTTATAAACAGAGGGTCAGATCCTCAGATGTCACTGGACCCGCTGGCGGGACTTGCAAAGTGGAGGAAAACTAAAAATCTCAGCCTGATTCTCTGACTCTCTTTGGGGGTGTGTAGCTCTGAGCTCCAGCTCAACATGGCTAAAACAGAGTTCTTCAGTTCTACCTTCTCTCCCCACGTCTTCCCCGCTACCTTCTTTCTCAAGCAGTGTGGGCAACACCACCATCCTTCCTGTCACTCGGGCCCATAACCTGGTCTCCTCTTTGGGTGTCATCTCTTTCTAGGTCCTCACAGCCAGGCTATGTTGAAGTCATGCAGATTTTTTCTGCATAATATCTCTAAAGTACGGCCGTTCCTACCCAACTACACAGCTAAAACTCTCTCCCAGGTTCTCGTCATCTTGTGTCGCAATTACTGAAACATCCTCTCTCTGGCCTTGACAAATGCAGTCTTGCCCCACTCATCACCATTGGGAATGCTGCTACAAAAATCATTTTCCTAATCCATTCTTTTCACCACATCACCCCTCTCTTTGCAACCCTCTGCCAGCTTTTCTTTCTCTATTGTATCAAACATAAACTACTTCTCCTCACTCTCAAGGCCCGCCATGGCCTGCCTCCACCATAAGTATCATCTCTCATATCATTCAGTCTGAAATGTGCCCCCCACCTCTGATCAGTCCATGATGCCAGCTTCCATCACCTACTTGTTCAATTTTCAAATAAGCATCTTCATACTTTCTCCCATGCTTGGGAGGAGCTCCTCATAAACATCCACAAAGCTGCCTCATTATCCACCTGGAAATCCCTTCTTAAATCCCTTCTTTAGCATGATGCCTACAAAAAAGGTTAGGCTGCTGGTGTACTCAGACCACTGCCTATCATACTGGCCAATACTGACCTATGGTTTTCTTGTAGTCCTGTCTGTAGCCACCTGTTGTGCCTTCTCTTCTACGAAGATTGCAAGCTCTTTAGAGCAGAGAGTCTCTTTTCATTCTGTGTTTGTAGGGTGCCTCGCACAATGGCCTATGACGGGGCTCCTAGGCTCTATGATAATATAAATGATAATAGGGGAGGGCAGACCCAAGGAAGAGCAGGTGGCAGCATACAGGGCAGGGAAATCTAGGTGAGGAGCTAGGCACAGTGAGTCAAGTGGTCTGAGCATCCCACTGCAGTGTCCCTACAATGCCTGTACCTGAGGTCTCGATGCAACGCTGCCGTGGGTTGGAGCGGGCTTGGCATATGATTGGTGACACTCTCAGTGACTCCACAAGAACGGGCATTTTCTAAAGCATGTTGGAATCCTCTGAAATCAAAGAAGATACAGGACAAATCTGCTGCTGATGTAACACCATGGATGTCACACCAGCAGATTTTGGCCCTTAGCTTATTATCTTTACTGGAAGGAGGAAAATGCATCTCTTGGTATTCTATAGCAACGCCTCCCAAATCCCATTCGGCCTCTTGCTCCCTTGCCTTGCAGTTTATTGAGGATCTGTTTCCAAAGCTCCTCTTCCAGGTTTGCTTTTAATTAGTTCTGCAGCAAACCACTCACCAAGAAAGGGAAAGAATGGCAGCCAGTGGATCTGAGGCAAACCCGTGAGCTAACCCGACGTTTCAGCACTGTTCATAGGCTGGGCTTATGGAAATTTCAAAGAGTTACTCAGCAAACCAGCACTTTTCTATCCAGTACCAAGTCACCCCTCTGAAGCATGAGAGGTGCTTGAGCCAACTGCATATTCAGCGAGAGCTGAGTTCAAACGATGGTGCAGGAAGAAGGATAGGCATATGGAAAGTATAAAACTTAAATCCAATAAAGAAGGACAAATAGTATTTGGCTGGAGCTGTCAGGGAATGAAACTCACTTTTCTGAGGAAAACTGTCACGAACTCAGCTCCTACTGCACTAAATAATGCATCCCAGAATGAACAAGGGAAGACAGATAGCGCTGGAATGAATTCACCAAATAAATAAATCAGTCCTTAAAGGTCTCTGGTGCAACGCTCAACTGACACCTGCTTTCAGAACAAGCGAGCAGCAGTGGGAGGATCAGAAGCAACTCTGGCTTTGGACTCGTCTAAGAAAAGAGAGGGAAAGTGACGTGCTGAAATATGAAATGCCATGGAGACAAAGAGAAGCAATCCTGGCAGAGTGGGGGGCGGGAGGGGAAGGAACGTATGCCAGACAGCCTTACTCATAGGACGGGTTTCCCATAATGCTGCAGCAGTGGTAACTTTGCAGATGAATAACAATAACAGCAATTCTGAATAACTGCAACAAGCATAGCATTTTTAGGCTTTCTGTATTAGCTGAAAAGGAAGCACCTCCCCTTACAAGTATAAATGCTACCGTATGCAGTACAGCACACAAACGCACACACACAGCTGTATGACCTAGTGGATAGAGCACTGGAGTGGCGCTTGGGAGGCCTGGGTTTCTGTTCCCAACTTGGCCACTGGCCTGCTGGGGGTTCCCTAGACCTGGACTTGTGGGCAAACAACGTATAGTGCTTAGACAGAAGCACCGACTGTCTCTGTAGAAGCCTGGCACTGTAACCCGGCTGATCTGGTAGCTACAGAGTGGGTAATATTTGAAGAAGGACCTCAGACACATTTGAAAAGATTTGGTGTAACTTTCTCGACACCTTGGATTAATTCTTAGCAGATGGACACTTTTCCCTCCCTACCCACCATCCTCCCTTTCCTTTCCTTTTTTGTTCTGTTGGCTCTTTTTCTGTTCTCCCCTTACTTTTGTAAAAAATAAATAAATAAAAAGATAAATACAATATAAATAAAAATGGGTCTGAGCAGATACAGGGCTTAATTTTCTCCCCGTTCTAGTGATATCCAGATCCAGGGCTGTGGTTTGGATCCAACCTTAGTTTAATAAAAATAACAATATATTTTGTTCTTCTGCATGGTGAATATATAGCAGATGAGAAATGTACCAGTGTCCCTTTCACACTCTTGTATCATTTAATATCCAGGCTCTGCATGTGCCGCATACACCAAATATTTATAGAAAAAGATAAATAACCCTCAAATTAAGGCTTAGTTAGCTTTTCATTAAATATTTAGATGCATCTTCTATGAGGAAAAAGTGGGAGTTTGTTCTTTACAACGACTTATTAGGGCCTGGACTCCACAGAGAACAATCTGTGATTTTACATCCTGTGAACCCTTTGCTCGCTAAGTGTTTATCTCATCTCAGATGTTCTCCCTGAAACTGTGCAGCCCAAACACAAGGCAGAAGGAGCCGAAAAAGGGCCTTAAACAACAACAACTTTCCTTCCAAGCAGTTTGCCCCGTCTCAAAGATTAAAATCCATTATGTAAGCACTGCTCAGAGGAAATGGTGTAAGCTTAGCAGCAATGTCGTCCTGACACCTAGTAGCTAGATGTGGCTTTTATCAGCATATCCTACTGAGTTCCTTGAAGTCAAAGTACTCATTTGCCTGAGCTCAGTACAATCTGAAGAACTGTCTGTAGTGGCTGGATCATGTAAAGAGATGTATCAGTCTGGGACTGTCTCAAGCAGTAGAGGTTTATGCTTTGAGATCCCAAGATCCTGGGTATCGTCCCTGAAGATGACCTGGGCACGGGGGCATCATTATACTTGCAACGTGGAGTGAGAACGCTGATGTCTCCGCAGGCTGGTCTTTATCTACTGATGTAAACTAGCTCAGAACAAACCTTTCTACGTCAGACAGCATAAACCTCGACAATGGAAGAGGCCTGGTGTCCCCCAGGGACTAAAGCTGCTCCATGACATGTCCTGTGTCTCTGGTCCGGCAGTCCAGTGCCTACACTCGGATCTTCACTCCTCAGCCATTAGCGCACCAGGCTGGTCTTGTAAGTGGGGCTCTTAAGTGCAAGGAGTGACGATGCTCTCTGGGTTTTGAAAAGATAAATGGCCTGCTGCAACGAGGAGATAACTGAGGGAGAAAAAATAGACTGACAAGAAAATTAAATGAACCATTGTGTTGTGAGTCTGGATATCTTCTCCCTGAGTCAGCAATGACAGGGTGAAGAAACTAACAATGACAGTGAACCTTGAATGTGTCTTCATAGTTTTAGAACAAGAAAGGAAAAACCAACAAGACAATCACTGGTTCTGAGTGGAGGGAGGCCATGAAGGCATTCTGCTCACTGCCATACCCTTCGGGTGTTTTATTTCCTCTGGCCCCTCCCACCCTTTCTCTGTCTGGGCTATTTAGATTGGGAGCTCTTTGGGGCAGGGACTGTTTCTTCCCCTGTGGATGTGCTGCGCCTACCACAATGGGGCCCTGATCTCAGGTGGGGCAGGGACTGTCTCTCCCTGTATGTCTGTGCAGCACCTGGCACAATGGGGCCCTGATCTCAGGTGGTGTCTCTATTACTATTTCTCGTTACGTGACAGTAGCATCTAATGAGCTATATCATTCATTCAGGAAAGGGGTGATGCATTTTGGCAGTGTATTGTTCAGGAGAGCTGGTATTTCTGTTTCCCATTCTATATCTCTTCAAGAGATAAACAGAGGGCTCCAGCCCCCAAGGCTGTCAGTCCAGGACCTTTCACTTAATTGAATTGTTAATGTAAATTTTTAAATGTTAGATATATGTGACATTTAACAAACCACACCTCCAGGCATCAACCACCCCATTCATGCCTCAAATTTCAGCCAACTATATTTTCAAAAAGCAAATAAGTGGGTCACACTGCAATAATATCTTCCAGATAAATATTAAAAGACAAATTCACAGGCTCTATTAAAAAATGAATGCTGGAGAGAGATCAGAAACAGAACAAGGAAAGCAGAGTGAAAATCAAATATTAATCCCCATCAAAATTCTGACCAAGGAAGAAGCATTTATCAATAATCAGCAAAAGAAATCTGAAATCCAGACACTATTTCTTCTGAATGTGTAGAAGAAGAGTGAGCTAGAAAAGAGTCTGTTATTTTCTCTTGGGGGCTCCTACTTTTTCATATGGACTAATTCATTATCTTCTTCTTCTCATCCACATAGGCTTTTAAACAAACTTCCAACAGGTACTATCTCACCAGCAACCTTGGACTTGATGTTCCGTCACTGCTTGGGATAACGTTTGAGGACTGTTATGTTCCCCAGGTGAAAATTCAGAAAATTCTTTCAAGGAATTTAAATCCATGAGTGAGACTTCAGCTCCAGGAACTTTATTTCCCCTTGGGGTTGTCTGCTCTGACTTATGGCCTGCCTGCCTCTTTTATCGCTTTGGTTTCTTTTCAGGTGCATCTCTCTCATCATCATCATTGGCATCATCGCTGCCTTGTTTCTTTTTGTTTTCTGCCCCCCATCTCCCCATGAATCCATTACAGGAAGTGCAGGGATTGTTTAAATGATATTACCACAACTCTCCTTGGAGATGGGGGATGTTACAGCCTGACACAGCACCAACTTCTCACTGGTATAAAGTCCTCACAGCTCCATTGAAGCCAATGCTGATTTATGCCATCTGAGGATCTGAAACAAATTGTTTAGTGGGTGCCAGCTGGAGTCTAGATGAGCTTTTGAAGGAGAATGAAGACTAATAAATTATATGAAAATGTCTTAAATTATGTCCTTTGCCATGAGACATTCGTCATTTATTATCCTCTTTGGGGCAGGATCTGGTCTTTGTTTGTACAATACCTAGCACAATGGGCTCCTAGTTGCTACCACAATACAATCAATAAATAATAATTCTTTGATAACTCATTCAAGATGAATAGCTGGAACTTAATATGTTCGTATGTAGCTTATACTTAACCTTATACACCTCTACCTCGATATAACGCTGTCCTCGGGAGCCAAAAAATCGCGTCATATCGAACTTGCTTTGATCCACCGGAGTGCGCAGCCCCGCCCCTCCGGAGCGCTGCTTTACCGCGTTATATCAGAATTTGTGTTATATCGGGTCACGTTATATTAGGGTAGAGGTGTACTTTTATATTTAAAAAGCAACTGGTTTTCAGTGGGCTGAACAGTGCAGCAAGATCAGTGAGGCAAACACTGCGTTTCATTCTGAGTGTTCAGAACTAAACCAGAGCAGTGACCTCGGTTGTGATTCTGGCTCTGCCATACCTTTGATAAGTATTGGGCCTTTGTGGCTGTCCCAAAAAGAACCAATCAAAACCATCACAACTACACTCGGAATAGCATCCGAGTTCTAGTGTAGGGCGAGGAAGCTTTGTTCCATGCATTCACTGCTCAGTGTCGGCAGAAGGCAGCTATGCTTTGGTTTAGTAGGGAGACTTTACTTTAGAAGTAACACTTTGGAAGCGATAATTGTTCTATATAAATGTCAAGTGGTGAGGTTAACCTGAAATGGGCTTGAGCTCTTTATCTCTCTCTAAGTTAGGCATCAGTGAATTGGAGAGTGTTTTCTGTGCATTTTGAAGGCCGAAGAAGTGTATCTGGGACGCAGCTCTCACAAAGCGGGCAAGAGGAGATTGTGTGAGAGCCAATCAAAATACACCACCCACTGGCCTTCCATTTGTCTTCAAAGATTTACAGCCCGCCCATTAGCTCGATTACCCTCTGCATGAATGTTGGCCAGCAGCCAGATACCGCCCCCTCATAATAAAACATAATGAAGAGAGACCATAAGACACTACAAATCAACTGTGCTACATCTTGTAGCCTTTCTCCATTCTCCAGTCCTGATCGAGTAATCCATCACTTTCCTCACTCTCCCTCTAGACCTCGTGCTCATGTGGAACTCTTTAAAACAAGTGTGGGCTCCAGAGATCTCGTGCCACTATTATTATTTATATTCCAGAAGTACCTACAAGCCCCAACTGAGACGGAATTGCATTATGCTCAGTGCTCTAGAGGCACATAGCAAGAGACGCAAAATCCATGCACTGGAGTGCTTACAAAGTAAGTTGAAAGGCAGACAAAAGAAGCAGTATTATCCTCATTGGACAGGCGCAGAGAGAGGAAGCAGTTTGCACAAGGACATGCAGGAGCCTGGTGCAGAGCGGGGAAAGGAGCCCAGATGCAAGTCCCACTCCCCGTTCCATAACCACAAAACCATCCCTTCCTCTCCTTGAAATTGGTACCTATGCCTGGTACAACGCGAGGGATAGAAATTCTGAGCAATCGTCATGCAGGAAAAGGCTTTCCCTTGGAACTTTCTAAAAAAGATCAACAAGGCTTACGAAATCTGGGCCTTCTGGAAGCAGTGCAATAAGTCTTTCGAGTGCATGTTGTGGTTTTAGCCGTCTGGCTTCATCGGATTCTAGGCAGGCCCGCAAACCGAGCGCTCCCTCTTGAGGAAAGGCTCTGGAAAATACCAGCAGCTTTCACTTCCTGTGGACATGCTATCACTGAGCCATACCCTCAGCTTGTGTAGGGGTGAAAGAAACTTAAAGCTCTTACCGATACCCAGGGTGGCTGGGGTCCTGGGCAAGGTGCAGGGGGGTGGCTCTGGGCCCCTGTAAGGTGTGGGGCTTCGGGCAGAAGGGGGAGGGGCTGGGGCCAGACTCCCCCAGCCAGCCCTTCAGTGCTGCCCGGCCCGCGCCGCCCGGGGCTCCGGTGGTGATTTAAAGTGCCCCAGGCTCTGGTCGCTGCTGCAGTAGCTGTGGCCGGGAGCCCCAGGCCCTTTAAATCACCACTGGAGCCCCGCGGTAGCGGCAGTGGCAGCCGAGAGCCCCAGGGCTCCGGCAGCGATTTAAAGGGCTCAGGGCTCCGGCCACTGCTGGGAGCCCTGGGCCCTTTTAAATCACCGGGCCCCAGGGCAGCTGCCCTTTTGCCCCCTTCCCCCCCGCCCCCTGAGTGGCCCAGCGCTTTAATGTCGGCTGTGTACCAGCCCGTACCAGCGGCCACTTTCACCTCTGAGCTTGTGTAAATCAGGGTTGTTCCATTGAAGTCAATGTAGATTGACTCTGGCTGAGACTCTGGCCTCTTCATCCCCACCAGCACAAGCAGGAGGCTCTTGGCCCCCTCATCAGGCCTAATAACAATAGTTCCCTAAGTAGTATCATTATGTGTTTGTTTACATGGTTTGTGCAGACAAGGTGCTGTGCACTGTGGGGCCGGGACAGTGTTTATTTCACAGGGTACAAAGAGCTACAATCTAAAGCATTCAATGCACAGAAGACAGGAGGCCTGGGCAATCCGGAGATGGGGCGACTTTGTTGGGGTTTTCTTCATCCTTACTGTAGTAACTGATGATAATTATGATTATTTATCATTTGTGCTGTGGTAGTGCCCAGAAGTCCCAGTCAGGGACCAGCACCCCACAGTGGGCACATTTGTGTGGGCCTTGCGAAAGGACAGGGGTGTGCAGGATTTGTTAGGAGAAGGGGGGGGTGGCTTTGTGATCTGGGATGGGGAGAGCACTCTGTCCCTCCATGGAGGCACTAAAAATAGCAGTGTAGCTGGGGTGGCACAGGCTAGCTGTCCTGAATATGCACCCACTGGAGCTAGGGGTGTGAGTCCCAGCCGATGTACACACACTCACACTTGTGCTAAGAATAGCTGGGGTAGCACTGGCAGTGGTGAGCTGTAGCATGGGCTAGCCTCCCCGAGTACAAACCTACCGAGACTCCAAGTGTAGACATCTGTGCCTTAATCTCTCTGTGCCTCAGGTCTCCCGCTGTAGAATGGAGACCATCGCACTAATCTACCTGACAGGAGTGTTATGATGACAAATAAATACATTAAAATTGTAGGGCGCTCAGATGCCCCGGTTGCAGGGCCACGTAAAGACTTCAGTAGCTGGGCTCCTTCCATTTCCACCACTTTGCAGAAAAAAAGCAAGTGGCCACTCACCACAATTCCATGGCGTATAAGAAAATACTACGTGTGCATCTCTGCAAGGCCAGAAGGAATCATTTTGATCTTCTGATCTGACCTGCATACCACAGGTCTTAACCTCGCCCAATAAGTTCTGCATCAAGCCCATAACTCCTGTTTGAGCTATAGCATATCTTTGAGCAGGACGTCCATTTTTTCTCTGTGTGCACGTCCATCGGTTACTCAGTTTTGCTTCTGATCATTGTTCCTTTTTCCCTTCCACCAGAAAGATTCTCACTTCAGAGTGTGAGAGAGAAAGAGATGACACAAAGTCAAGGGAGAGCTTATCAAATGCTCCTGTGACCCACTCACTGTGCTTGCTGATTGCCGTTCCTAGAAATCTCTTCTGGACATAGTGCAGACATTTTAAAGCAAGCTATGCAGTTATTTTCTTAACGTGAATTTAACAACGCCATGTGGAATCAGACTGAAAACCTTTGGCTCTGAAATCCTGCCAGCTAAATTCATTGACCCATTGGATGCTCTGATAAATAAAAGAACACACCAGAGACAGGTCAGCAACAAACTCCAGCTTTGTTATTATTCCACAGATTTAAGATCGCTGCTAACATGCCATGATCTTTAAGGTAACTTTTAAGGTGGACTAATCATATTCTACAAAGCCGTACGAAACAACAATGCATATTCCAGTCTATATAATATCTTCTACCACATTCATCACTATAGTATCTGAGCATCTTCCATTAGTGCATTAAGCAATGTGACTACATCTCTGTCACATGTAGTTTGTTCTCTCATCCTCTGCCCAGGGGGAGAGGTGTATGCAGTGGAGTGCTTTCTTTTGGAATTTTTTTTACAGTATATATTAACACATGTTGCTATATGTTTATATATATGTACACTATGTTTATATGTCCATTTTAGCCAAGCCAAGGCATGTTCAGCAGATGGTACCACCCCATTGAGAAGTTTATTGAAAAGAAATGTGGCTAGTTTGCTAGTACAAATGGACCCTTTTATCTACATGATCTCTGGAGCCTTTTTTGCAGCAACACTGGGAATAATGAACTGAAAATGTGGCTGACACATCTGACCAAATAGGCCTTTGAAGCCACATGAAAAATAGATTTCAATCTTGTGTATTCTCTGTGCTAGTCACTTCACCCTGACAATGTTCAGCTGGAAACTACCTTATATTTTGCATTTGACCTGAAGCATGTTCTCTTAGATTTCAAAAAAGTGTGTGTGTTTGGCATCAGATGTATAAATTGTTCAGTAGTATTAATCTAGCTTTCAGGATCTCCTCCGCCCCTCCTCCTGGCAGGCTGGCCCTTGATGAGGAAAATCAGACATGAATGATAAATATTCAGCCTTTCCTCAGCAAGTCTCCACTGACAGGCACAATTACTTGTTTTTGTTTATTATTAAATATTTTGTCACCATCCAGTGAAGAGCTGCTTCAAGAATGCACATAAATTTGCCAGAGGTGCATTTAATTGAATATGTTCCTGTGGTTCATTTTATTTAAAAAGCTTAATGATATTTTGAAATAACATGTGAATACGTCAACTACCATTCATGTGCACAAATTGTGCTACCACTTCTGTACAATAAATCAATTGGTGAATTTGCACAAAGCATCTCTTATGCACTAAGTGTCAAGTAGTGTATGTACATTATTGAATGTATTATTATTGATGTACATTAGTGAATGTATCTATTTTATACACATTATTTAATGTACTTCAGGATGTTTTAGATGATAGTGACCTTCTCTTTGTATAGCTCTGAATAACTATTTGTAAAAACGAGTTTGTATTTACAAGTTGTTCAATCCCCAAAGAGAAGTATATGAAAAGAAACCAAAGAGATAAAAAGGCTAAACATCCCATTTGAAAAGAAAGGTAGGTACTAATATCAAATGATTAAATACCAAAATCTGATATAGAAACAAAACCAAGAATCTTTCCATTTCTCCAAACATTCTTGCAATAAATGATTACAAACCATTACACCTACACACTCCCATAGATACCCAGCTTAAAATATACAAAATGAGGCAACACCACTGTAACATAAAACTAAAAATGAGACCACAGTATATTGAGTCTCAACCATGCACAGATGTCTAGATGTGATCTTGAGTATGTTGGGACTGAAAGAATGTAACAATATTTGGAGTCTTAATCTGCTGGATGATCAAAAATTCCTTGCCTGATCAGTCATGCCTAATTACCGGTAACTGCTTTAATTCAATTCTAGAAAAGTGCAATGTGTTAACATTGTCCAGTCATCACTGTACCCATGCTCATGTAAAACAAGTTATAGAGGAACAAGTGAGCTAGTCCACCTCAGTGGATAACACATTAAAGTAGCACATGCCAGTTTTTCACAGATTCACTAATGCCTCTAGAACGCCAGGCTAGCTGCAAAACAGTGAGGTTATTTTTTTGCTCAGATATCCAAGCAGGACTTCATCCTGTCTTCACATTTGCAGATCTCGGGCTGTAAGCAATAAACTTGAGGGGGGTGTGTGTAAAACTGCAACATCCATAGGTTCCTAGGCAATGAGGCATGAGAAGCAATTTGGATCTAACCACTTGACAGCCAAAATCAGGGAGACTACCATGGCTTTTCCTTCGGATGAAGAATAGGGTCCCTGTATCTCTGCTGCTGACAGGCTAGTTCAGTAACCAAGACACTGTCTTATCTGACAACCAAAATCTGTTGGACCAGTTCTTATTCAAGAAGCCCTTGGCATTTCCCTCTTTCCACTTTATGACGAGCTGAGTTCTGATAAGATATTTAGAGGTTATATTCCGGATGAGCTGCAGAAGCTCAGCCTTGACTAGCTCTGCAAAGAAAAGGGAAGGTTGTTTCGAGGTATTGTAACTCATTTTTCATTTTTTTCTGATGAGTAAAAATAACCTTGTCAATCACCCTTATTCAGCAAATCCGTGGCTGCCTCACAATGGGGATCTCTCTCCCTGATACACGGCTATTCCAGTCTAGTCTCTCCTCTGAGCACACACTTCATTAACGATCCACAGCCCCAGCTTTCTCAAAGGGGGCGCGTTGGTGAAATATTTTCCACCTGCCGCCTTTTAGATGGATGAGTTTCGTTACACAGCTGGGCATTTTTATTAAGACAGCACCTCTGGTTCTGTAGCAGTGAATATTTTATAAGAAACAGGGCAGGGTCAAGCCTCTACAGACTTTTCTTATCACAAGGAAATGGATAGTCTGTGCAAACAGGTACAGTGAGTACCATGTCCTACGTGCTGATTGAAGAGGAGAGGCTCTGTCTTGTAATGCCATATAGGTTAGTATCGTATTACCCAGGACTGGGACACCTGAAAGGCAGTGTGCTGAGAAGTCCTGTGGAATCAGTTAAACAATAAAGAACTGTTCTTTATCCATTCTCTATTCATCTCTACAGGATTTTAGGCTAATTTCTATAGATGCCCATGACATGTCTACAGATCCCTGTGGGTTTCATCTGTAAGACTGTGAAATGGGGCGAGAGGGCTAGAATATTGGAGCCCTAATCCCAGACATTCCCTCCCCAATACTGTGCACCTTGCCTGGAAATGTCTCTCCCAGAATTTCAGCCTGGCAAAAATTAAGCTTTTTTCTGTATAGCTGGTTCACTCTCTCCTCATTCCCTGGTGGACCTGGCTGAGGCTTTCACTCCTACAGAGAAGCAGCACTGAAAAGAGCTACCCAGTGCTCAGCAGTGAAGGCTGAAAGGGAGGGCATTTGGTGACCTTGCAGGAGATGTACTTGATGACGGCTAGGCTGGAAAGCCACTCTCCCCATTTTCCCAGGGTAGGAGGAGCAGGGCATGTCTCAGATGTCATGGGTGGACTGGGTTAGATTAGATGAAATCAGATGGAGGCAGGCTTTCTCCCACTTCGTCAGCTAAGTGAGAAGAGGGACAAAATGTTCCATCACCTGCATTCTGCAGGCCAGCCAGCTCTCAAGGGCTGAAAACAAAGGGAAAGTGGAAGCCCCTTGAGTCATGAGCAGGTGGCTTCTGTTCAGAGGGGTGGCTTTAATCTGCCAAAACAAGAGTAAAAAGGATGGAAAGACTGTTGTCTGCTGGACGCTATTTGCATGCAAACCCTTATTTGTGGTACAAAGGTACAAATCTTTAATCTGATGGATGTGCGGAATCAAATCAAAGACCATCAAAATTCTTTGAACAGTTTATACTTTGAAGCTGTGTTTGACTTTAAATCCAGGATGAGAAATTATCTTTGCAGGGAAATAACCTAGATTTGGCATGGCACATTTTGACACATATTTACAGTCTGTTCATCTACTTCTGTGGTAACAATAGCTCCCCAGTTTCACTTTAACTAGGAGAATTTACAACATTGACAAAGAGGGGAAGACGAATGGAAGAAGGAAATGAGCAATTTATTACTCCCACACGTGCTGCAGGCAAGCTAGTCAGGTTAGTATTTTATCTGGATTTCCAGGTATTTACTAGAGTATGGTAGTAGCCATGTTATTAGTTGAACCCAAACAAATAACACTGGGATAATCCTAATGGATGTCTCAAAAGATTGGTAATGGGATATACAGCTCACTGGTTTCAGTGTGGCTTTAAGTAACTAGAGACTGAAAATAGTTCCCCACTAATGGCTGTTTGGTGGCCTGGGTGAAAGAAGTACTCTGAATCTTAGCCCATTTCTTCTTATACTTGTTATTTATTTGGTCACGCAGCTGACAGACTCAGCAGAGGAGCCAAAGACTAATGGAAAATGAATTCCTCTTTACCCCTTTGGTCAGGTCTCGGTCGCACTGATGGAGGGAGGGGTTTTGAATTGCCTCTACTGTACCATTCTGCTCTTAACAGCAGACATCAGCCTCCAGCACTCCAAGCCCAGAGCTTCCACCAGCACTAGAGCCAAGTGAATGAATGAATGAATGAATGAATGAATGAATGCAACAGAAACAGGATGCTTTGTGTGTTATCTTGTGATAGCCTAGCACATAAGAGTAGTCACCTTGGTATGTTTTCATAAGCAAAGAAACCACAGCCCAAATCCTTGCCAGGGCACTGAAGCAGAAGACAGATTAATTACCCGTATCATATTTATAATATCATCACTCCAATCTTCTGTGGGATTCTGTGCTGCATGCAAGGAAGGGGTGGATTAGTTCAGCTACATGTCAGATCGGGGTAGAAACAGCAATCAACGAGAGCGAGCTCAGGGACAGGGAGAACAGTGAGAACTGCTATAAACAAAACTGTGCCAGGTTTAACTCTTTGACGATATTGCCTGTATATAGTATTAATAATTAACAATCAATATTTGTCAATAATCAATTAACAATTACATTTGTATTTATCAGTTATTGGTTATCAATTAATTGTGACTATATGTTTTGTGAGAGGGGTTCTTTCCAGTCCAGATTAGTTTAATAATAACAAACCTCAGGTAAATCAGCTTTGATTGGATTTATTGATTAAGAGTTAGTAAAGACAGCACATACACAGAGAGTCATGCAGTTGCCAATAGCTCTGGAAGACCTTCCACATGTAATTCTCTTACAGCCGGCATCCCGCCTACAGGTGGTCTTGCTTCCCCTGTGATTTAGGAGCAATTAGACCCTTGTCACCCTTATTGTGTATTGTTCTGGTCCTCGCGTATTTCCTGATCTCAGGCTATTGCCAAGGTTCCCTGTTCTATTGCAATTTACTTCATATCTTGCAGTTAGGACATTACTGTAGGAAATTTCTTTGCAGTTTTAAAAATCTGCTAAGGATTACTACTTGGGGTAATTCCACTCTCTAAAGTAAACTTCATCTGAACTGCAAAGCATCATGGGAGTCTTGCTCCCAGGGAAGCCTTCAAATCTTTCCATCCAAAGTGTCAACAATACTAAGCATCCTCTGGATATGGGGCTATAAAATATTTCACTCCTTGCCACGGCCAAATACCTGATGCCAAAGGAGGTAGTGAGAACCCAGAAGCCTCCAGGGGATGCATCCTACTGTAGTAACCAAGTGGGGCACATCACATGGAGTTGTCTCATTCTCACTCATACAAGCAGTAACCCCAACATCAGTGTCACCTCAGTCACAGGCCTGGACAAGCCACTTGAGTCAGGGACCAACTCAGCCATTGTGAGCTCAACTGATGGACATTTGCATCACATGTTGAGTCATGTCACACTCCCGCAGCCCATCCCCAGCGAGTAAGACAAAGAAGAGGATTGGGTGTTTCCCTGGGGCTGTCCTCAGTGAGAAGAAGAGGGATGGTTGTTTCCTTATGCCCATCCACGGAGTGCTGGCTTTTGCCTCATTTGATCAGCACTTAAGATCCCGTCTCGGAGCAGAGGGTTGAGGAAAGGTCTAGGTCCAGGTCCAGCCAAAACAAAAGAACGCATCAGCCACAGAGTCTTACAGCAGCATGTGGGTAACAAAAGAGGTTTGACCAAACTTTGCGATGCGCCACAAAAGCCCCATGTCTCTGGATTCATACCCATCCTGACTTGAGCACAGCTTGTCTTTCTGCTTCAGTCCAAGTTTGTGGTGGTCACTGTCCAGCAGCAGCAAACCTACTGATTTCAGTGCTGAGGCCATCATTTCCATTTTTCATGTTAGATCTTAAAGGCTGTGGAGAATAACTGAATGGAACCCATCACCTTATTCTGAATAGATGGTGCTGCCATGTTTTAAAGATGCTTCTCACATGAGCCATCTTGGGTTTCTTAGAACACAACAATGTCTGGTTCTGAGTTTTTCTTGTTCTTTTTACCAAATCTCATTTTTCTTTTCAGTAACTAGTAGAATACCTTTCCTAACAGACATTGTTTCATTTACAGAACCTTCAGTCTGGTTTTGATTTAGTACACTTAATATAGTTGCTCTTGTTGTATAAAGGTTTTTTAATCTGATATTTGACAGCCTTTATCTTAAAAGGATCCATTAAGTTAGGGCAGTTATACCTCCAGGTATTGTTCCCATTAAAACAGATTTTTATCGAGTTGCTAGTACATTTTCAGGAAGATACGCAGAGGTGTGCGGGGGGAAATAATAAAATCCTCCAAATTCAGATGCTGGAAGATCTTTGCCATATTAGAAATAAAAATTAATAATCGAAAAAGGACTTTCTCCAACAAGGAATATTTTACACCTCCTTAAAGAAACAGAGAAGAAAAAAACATGGGAACTGTTTCCAGCAGAGAAGGATTAAAATAATTGGACAAAGAAGGAACTGAACCAATCTATTCCTTGAATTTATATTTTCAGGAATGATAGACAATCAGCCACCTCCTCTGACTTAAATGAACTTGGGTATCAACTGCTCTTAGAGTCCCTGGGACTGCAGGTTCAAATACTGGGGGGGCAGCTCAGTTTTAATTCCTTCCCAGTTAGATGAACTGATGTTTATAATGTTCGGCTTGTGGGGTCTTTTTGTTGAACCCTTCTAAAAATGATGTCCTGGCTGTTCTGCATGGACATTAGAAGGTCCATGTTAATTCTGTAGGGAATTGTACTCTCTTCATCAAGCTAGATACAACTTCCATCACTTAATGTGCAGGAATTTTGGTAAGGATGCTAGGACAAGTTGTATTTAACACACCCGGCCACCGATACCTCTGTGTGTGCCCAATGTAACTCCCATGAGCATTACTGAGTGCTTAGCAAGGACACTGGGAGAACAGCCTCCATTATTACTTGGATACAATTCTTTCTTCTTTCTGCTCTTTCCAGTGCCCCCTTACCCTGCCGGCTGTGCACATCTCTCTGTGTCATGCCAATGCAAGTAGCATTGTAATGGTGGTACTCAGCACACTGTCTCTGAGAAGGGTCAGCTTTACATCATTTCCCATTTTGGTTTCCCACTCAGGAAAATGGATTAATTAACCTTCCAGTAACTGATGAGGCTGTCAAAGGGGGAGACCAGGGCTGGCTAGCTGGCCAATCAAATTACAGAAAACTAAAAGGTCAGAAGGGCTCCGTCTGCAGCTGCTTCCCAGAGAACGTTATGAGAGATGGAAACTCTCATTCCCCCGACAAAGATGATAATGAGGAGAGAAAAGGGCACATTCTGGGGGCAATGATTTCAGCTTCTCAGATACCACATAGCACGTCTACTTGTGCGCCTGCCCTATAGGCCAGCAGAGAGGAGCAGCTTCTCTTTCTTCCCATGTGTTTATAGCCTCCTCCAAACTCCTTCCCCCACTACAAACCAGGACTTTCATTCTGGTTATTTTAAAGCCTAGATTCCTGACTGCCTCTGGAAACCTGAACAGCCACAGCCATGAGAAACTCCCTTTACCATCTACAGCTGGCAAGAAGACTGCATCCCTTTCTGTCCGATGGGGGGTAGCCAGGGCTATCCATGTATTCTTCACCTCCAGATGCGGCTCTGCACTGAAACCATGCACCTTAAAACAATACAGTTGGAACAACATAGCAGGCCCCTGCTCTGCAGCCCTGGCCAGGGAGACCCCCTCACTCCAATGCTCCACTCGATTCACAGGCTCCTTGTGACACCCCGTGCTCTGGGTGTTCCTAAACTTCTGTTTGCCAGAAGCTGGGACTGGACAACAGGGGATGGATCACTCAATTGCCCTGTTCTGTGCATTCCCTCTGGGGCACCTGGCACTGGCCACTGTCAGAAGACAGGATTCTGGGCTAGATGGCCCATTGGACTGACCTAGTATGGCCATTTTTATGTTCTTATGAATAATGAGTCATAGTTTAGGTTTTAGTCAGCATCTTCAAAGCCCCCCCCCCCCCTTTTTTTTTTTTTACTGGCCCAAGTTACCCGAGGGACTGATTTGTCTTGTGTGTCCGTGGCTTCCTACCACAGCTGTGTTCCCACAGGATGAAGGAACCCTCTGCCTACCCCGAGTTGTCACGGAGTATGGGGGGACTCAGGGCCCTGCACCCCCGGCGTCCTGCGATTCACCATGACTCTCAGCCAGCCAGTAAAGCAGAAGGTTTATTTAGATGACAGGAATACAGTCCAAGACAGGCCTTGCAGGCACAGACAACAGGATACCCCACAGTTAGGTCCATCTTGGGGTCCTTGGGCACCCCAGCCCACCTCCTGGGGTCAGAGCCCTCCCTGCCTTCCAGCCACCTCACCAGCCAGCTTCCCAGACTCTGCCTTCAGCGACCCCTCCCACAGCCTTTGTTCAGTCTCAGGGGCAAAGGTGTCACCTGGTCCCAGCCCCCTCCTGGGTTCTCATGTTACAGGCTCAGGTATTTTCAGTCAGTCTCCCATCCCCCAATGCCGACCATCCCAGCCACACTCCCCTGTCAGCATTCACAGACCACAGTAAGAACAGACCCAGTTCGTCACACCCTCTGCCTACCCCGAGCCCAGACAGCAGAGTTTTCTTGACAATTGGTTCATCAGCTGAGAATTCATGCCTGGAAATGGTCGTGATGGACATGAAACTCAGGAGCAGAGCTGGTGGGAAAGTTTTCGTCAAAATATTTTTTCAATGGAAAATAGCTTTTTGACAAAACTGAATGTTTTTGTGGAAAAAAATAGATTTTCATCAAAAAAATTAAAAATTGAAAACTTTTTAGTTTTGTGTTTACAGTTTTTTTGATAAAAACAAAAAAAAAGTTAATGAAAATTTTCATTTTCATTGAAATTTTTCATTGGAAATTTTTTTTTCTAATGGATTTCCTACTCAGGACCTGTCAAGCAGAATTTAAAACCCACTTCTTTAACTGAACCTTCTGACAGCAACATTAAAAGAAGTTTCTATTTCTCTGGTTAATTTTCATTTTCCCCTAATAGCTAAAATTCTCCCCAATCAGTGGGTGTTCCTCAAAATGGCTCGGAGCAAGGTTTTAAGAGGCGCTTCTGCCTCCAGCATTTGCTATGATGATGATGATGATGATATTTATTATAGTAGTCCTAGAGGCCCCACTTGTAACTGAGGTCCCGTTGTGCCAGATGCTGTACAAACATGGAGCGAGAGACAGTCCACACTCCAAAGATCTTACAATCTAAATACAGAAGAAACAGAGGAAAGATTATTATCCCCATTTTACAGACGAGGAACTGAGACCCAGTTTCTTATCTACAGCTGCTCTTGCAATGAACTCCACTCAAATCACAGAGACTGTCTGCACACAACGCAGAACTTCAATTCCAACACTGCTCGTTCAGAAGGGACAGTCCGTAGCCAGCTCTGTGTGTTGCTGGTACCCCTCGTGCAGTAATTGTACGGAGTGCAGCGGCTTTCACTTGTTGTAGAGTATATCCAGATACATAGGAATCTTCAACCCAGAGTGTTAGTCTTTTTAGAGAAAAAAATTCCATACAAATCAGAGCTGGAAACATTCAGTCTTTTGTCCCTACACAGTTAACTCTCCCAGTGCTTTTGTGATGCTTCCCTCGGATGTGGAATGGTTTCTTTGTTTTGAGTTGGTTCAGCTTTGATTTTTGGAGTCTTCTAATCCCCATTTGCCCTCCTCTGCCCCTCCTCTGGAGCCGGCTGTGCCTGCCCTGAGTCGCAGCCGCCTCCACACATTCCCTGCCGTGCCAGCCTCTCTCATCCCCATTTCTTCTTGCTGCTGTTTTGTAATTTTATACCCCAAGGACACCCACTTAAAAATAAACAGCTTCTTCTGAGTTTGAAAATTCAATATCAAATCCATCCACAAACTCATGTCCACACACTCCCCTGCTGCCTCTTTTGATCTCCACTTGCTTAACAGATAGCCATGAAAGAGGCATGGGCTTAGCCCACTGGCAGCTAATGACAAGATCCCTCCCATCTCAGGGACCGGGCATTTACCTTGCAACACAATCAGAACCCATCTGTGAGAGCAAATGCTCATTTGTGAGGAGCTCCCTGAATTACTAGAAAATAAGGGACAGGGGGATTTTCTCTGCAGCAAACCGCTGGGAACTAGAGAATGGACCAGAACAATGAGAGCCTGGGCTTTCCATTTTCATTTAGAATTGGAGCTTATGGAAAACTTCTCTAGAGCCACCAAGTTTCTTAAGTCTGCTAAACTGGTTTGGGAATCTTAGAAAAAAAGCCGCCTCTTCATTCATCGCTATGCGGGATTTCCTGTTTCCAGTCCATCCAGGAATGCCATGAGAACAGTTTTTCTTGACCCTTCTCCTGAAATGTAGATGCTCCAGTCAAAATGGACAAAAAGGAGCCAAACTTTTTCTGAACCTCAGACAAACACAAAACAGATTACTTTTGGGATGAAAATTTACAGGGTGTGTGAAGGACATAAATCCACACAGTGTAGAGGTCAAGCATAGGAGTTTATTACACACAGTGCTGGCGGAGTGTCACCTTGCTTATTAGGCTCAGAGACACTGTCAATCAATTGATTACAATGGAATATATAGATTTTCCATGGGTGGGGGAAAGTGACGGGGTAGGCAGTTCCACACCCCGGGATAGGTTTTGCAGCAAGACAAGATAGCACAGTAGCCAATGGTTAAAAGGTTACATAATGTCTCCTCCCATGGTCTCAAGTTAGCAAGTTAACATTTAATTAATACTTTGATAAAAGATTATTAGTATAAAATATATATATGTTGAATTCTGATTTGGGGTCCATAGGAATGGAGCAACTCCTTTGATTGTCCAACAGGTACATTCCTAGGGGTTAAAGCAAAGAAACAGTGAGAGTATATGACAATACAGATTGTCTCCTTTATGTCTTGAAGCAGGGCATTGGTCCCTTGGAAGGGAGATGGAAGGATGCCATATCTTTATACTGACGTGCCAATTTTCATAAACTCAAGGTTGGATCTGTGGGAAGACTGTTTTCCCTTCAGGAGAAACACAATAGGAACAGGGATCCTTTGTTCAATTTGAAACATTGGATGAAACATAATTATTCAGTTATTGCTTCAACAGCTGGCATTTCTACTGACCAAGCATATCTTAGCAAAGGCAATGTTATCTTGTTTATTCTGCTTTTCTCCTAGCTAATCACTATTTGCTAGGCCTCTGGTCTCCAGACCAAACTCTGGACTTTGGATCGGAAAAAGAGCTGGCACAATCCATGTACCAGGTTGTTATATAAAATGCACATGGATTTTAACCCTTCAGTGTGGGAGAAGGAATTAACTATGCATAATTCATTGTGACCCATAGGCCATCCGGTCCCCACTCCATAGAGGACACTGATCCTGAGCCCCTCTTCCCTGTCAAAGGGAGGAGATCCATGCAGAGCTGACAGAAGCATTTTCTTTTTTCCCAATTTTCATATACCTCTGCATTCCAGATTGTGCCTGGGACCAGAACCGGATGCCTTGAAACACCAGGAGAGAGATGCTTGTGTAAGATTTCCTGTCCAGTTTTGCATTCCAAGAGCTCAGAGGTAGTTTGGAGGAGCTTCAATTCATTTGAGGTTTGCCCGTCCCAAGTAAACACCTACTCCATCCTCACACTCCCTTTCTTTTGGGTCTGCAAATCACTAGGGCACAATCCTTTTCAGAATAAACTATTTTTCCTGTAAAGGGATTAGCTGCAGCTCTCAGTATAAGGGGAATGAATTAGGTTACAATTAATTCCATTTCCCCATTAATCTGCTTCCTTCATGAATGCTGTGAATTAGAACTCAGTATAATGCTGACCACCTCTATAGTAGCCCGATACTTAAAGAATAATGTGGATGTCCTAAAGCTCATGTATAGTTACTGCCAGCAAATAGTGCTTTGCCATGAAGCTAAATTTCTCTCCAGAGTACATTTATACCATTTTTAAATGAATTTTCTTTCCTTATTAGGAAAGATGTTGTTAAAACTCCACTGCAAAGGCTATTCCCCACCTCTGGCTTGGAAGCTTGCAGTATGTTTTGTGTTGCTGCAGGTAACACCTTTGGGTGTGAACAAGAATACCGAGCAAATAAAAAGGTCAATTGTCCCAAAGTTTGAGATAATCTTTTCTGAACAATGACTAGAGGCTTCCAAGCACTTGTTACTTTTTGGCATTTCTAAATCTTCCCTTGCACTCATGGTTATAGGAGCTGAATGTTCCTCCGTGGGGAATGTTATTGGGGAATTATCACAGATCAGATGACATTATGGCTTAATCCAGTTCATAAAGCAGAGGTTTGTTTGTTTTTTACTGTTAATGTTGTTGCTAAATTAGGGAGTTTGTCCCAGCAGATCACTTCCACTGACAATGATCCAGCCCTTTCACAAAGCACTGTTACCTCTAAATGCAGACACGAGGGAGACTCACACACACAGGTGTACATCAGGAGGACCTGCAGTGAAGTCAGTGGAGTTACACTGGTGCAACGTTGATGTAAATTAGGAGAATCAGGCATTGTTATGGAAACCTAATATACTATGAAGATATTGGGCCAGATTCTCCAGTAATGTGTGCATGTACCTCTGGGGGAAACGGGTGTGAACACCTGCCAGATCAGACTGTCATCATTTTACACCCATTCTACAGTGGTGTAAATGACTGTGCCAGAGATGAGGGTGTAGAGAACAAGCCGCGCTGGCTTTTCTTTAGAGTGGCCTACAAAACTCCTGGCTTTTACCAGGGATACGAGAATGAAGAGAAGAAATAAGCATTCTTACTGAGTCTAACAACAAAGAAGTCTGAAGATGGCTCTATGTGTAAACTTCATGTGAAATATATGCACCAGGTCACTCGGCCAGTATTCTAAAACATGAACGATTGATTGTTTCTCTCTTACCTTATAATACGGTTAAAGGACTGGGGTAAAAGAACGCTGTAACTCTAGAATGGCAGAAATGAGTGGATGGATAGATAGATAGTTTGTATAAAGTCCCCACACAGATGAACTCTCACTGAAAGCAGTGGACCAGATTCTGTGCTGCGCTTCTGATGCGGGACAGCCCATAAAGTGCAGTTCAAGAGAGGGGGCAAAGATGGCTACATGCCATCTTGGCGTCTCCCTAATCTTGGGCTCCTCTGAGGGCCAGTTCAGGACCCAGGATAAAGAAGAACTGCCCCGAGGATTGCCCTACTTTCTGGCAGCCATGAATGGCTGCCTATCGGCGGTTGCCCCGCCAAGAGCAGAGCACTTCCCATTCTGGCTGCACCCATTCCATTTCTACTCTCCATTCCCGGCTCCCAGACATATCCCTCGCATGCCCCTGTTCTGGCTCTGGGCAGAATGCTGGCCCTCTGCCAGCCCTGCAGCAGAGGAATTCCCCCAGTGCCATGCAGGCTCGTTTGGACGGTCAGAGGTGTGTACGGGGACCGTAGCTAGCCACATATTAGCATTTCTCAGGCCAGCAATGCTAACATGAGGCCTGGGTGTGAACTTCACAGTTTGGCACTAACAACTCATCTGTGTGTGTTTTCCAGTTAAAGTATAAATGTTGTTGCAGACTGTTTTAATAAAATCTTAATTGCCTCTTGTTAAACACCAAAGCAGCACTCCAGTAATTGCAGGTGCTAAGGGCAGCCAGACGAGTGCATGTTATTCACTGCTGACATTTGAAAAGGGATTTGAGATCCTTGGAAGGAAGACGTTGTGAACCAGCACTGTACCAGGATTGTTATTATTACATGCCTGGATTTTGCCAATCCTCCATTTCCACACACAAATTCTCTGCTGATACAAATGGATGTAACTTCACTGATGTCAATGTAGCGGGGCCCAGTTACACCAGTAAAGAGTTTAACCCCTGTGCCCAGTAAGCAAATAGGTGAAATCCAACTATGGGCCTTCTGGTGCAAGTTGCTTTGTTTTTAAATCATTTATCAATGTGCAAAAAAAGCCTCGATGTCACGGCGAGAGCCACAGTAAAATGAGTCTGTGGTCGGGTGACCAGACAGCAAATGTGAAAAATCAGGACAGGGGATGGGGGGTAATAGGAGCCTATATAAGAAAAAGACCCAAAAATCGGGACTATCCCTATAAAATCGGGATATCTGGTCACCCTAGTCTGTGGCAGCTTTGCGAAGCCACACAAGTGCAGCCCCGGCGGCTGAACAAAGTCTGAAGCCAGCAATCAATGTAGAGTTCAAAAGCCAGTTTCAGACGGGCTGGCAGACCCACTCCGGGAAGGTAGTTAGTGAGCACCAAAGCATGTTATTCAGGTCACTGAAGACGACATTCTCCCATCTTGCCGTGCGGATTGCAAAGTGTTCTGTCACACTCCATTTACTTGCAAGATGAGTCTGCAGGGAACCAGCTGAAAATACGGTGAGATCATCTGCGCACTGCCTGAAAGGGGTTCTCCCCATTGATGGAGTCCTATGGTGCTGCGGTAAAGGCACAGTCAGCAAAGCCCTGCTGCCTCTGATCATTCAAAGCCCTGCAGCGTGTGCGCTCCTACAACCAGCACCAAATGGCCCCATGCTGCCAGTCTGCTGAGAAGCCAGGTATGGAAAGGGCTGTGGGGACTGAATCTCTGCCCCACACTGCCCTCAATCCTAGACCGGGTCTGTCCAGGTCGGAAGTGAAGCGCAATGGCAGGACATGGCAGCAAAGTTTGCCCTGATCTTGCGCCTGCCTCATCTCCAGAGCTGTCATTCTGGCATAAAGCAAACAGGTCGGAAAAAGAGACTTTGGGGGAATTCTAGTGAAAATTTGCAAAGAAACAGAGAAGGGGAGAGAAGGTTTGGTAATTTTCCTCTCTCTGGGACTATTCCTCCTCAGCTCCCACCCACTAACTCTCCAGTTCATTAGCTCTCTGCTGATGGAAGCTTTTCCTACCTTACAGCTGCATTTGGAGATCAACGAACGTTCGCCGTGCGGCTGTCTATTCTTTTTGCAGCTCGTGTTTTCTTAGCCCTGATTATGATGGATCGGGAAGCAAGGCTTTTCCAAGGGAAAACGTATTGGAGACATGCTGAATCTTACTTAGTGCAGCTGAGGAAAGGAGTGATAAGCAAAATGTGGATTGTGGAGCTGTCACGAAAGGGGAACTTTACCAATAGCATTAAACAGGCGGGGGAAAGAGCCAGGTGTAGAAATAGGAATGTGCTAGCTGGTCCCAGATTGTTACCTTTGAATAAGACTTCTTCATTCCTTGCAGCCTGGACAGTTGTCATCTTGATCTTGGAGGTGCTGAAGACACCATCATCCTTCCCATGATATTTTCTGGTGAAATTTAAGCAAGGGTTAAACCAAATTTGTTTTGCATTCACCAAGCAGTACATGCAAGTTTTTGCTCTCACAAAATTGTGCATCTGCCAATATTTGCACCTAACTAGCCAATTTTCAGAGGCAAATGTTTGCACAGGCCAAAGGGATGAGCAAGCAATTCTACAGACTCAGTGTATTTCCACAGCCACAAAATCAGAAGCCACGGCTGAAAATGTGATTCTTTAATTGCACTGCAAGAGCAAATAGAGAGCTAAGTGGTCCTCAACAGGACAAAGTTTTGATACAGCTGAGAATCAGATGGGCTGTGAGTAGGGCTGGCAGAAAAACAAGAATTCCATTTTGTGTAGAAAATTTAAGTTTTGGCATTTGGTTTCATTCTGCGTTGAGACAAAACTGAGACCTTTTGAAATTTTTCAGGAAAAACAAGAGTGAGAACAAGAGAGATCAGACTAGCCAAAAACCCAGTCGTTAGGGGATCAACTGAGATATGGGTCAGGTTTAACCACTCTCAATCTCACCTGTTGTAGATATGCCACTTAGTTACCCACTACATGTTTATTTATTTATACAGAGGTTGACTCTATAGCTTCAGGATTAGGGCATTTACCTGAGATGTCGGAGACCAAAATTCAACCCCCGATTGGTTATTCTGGTCTCTCTGGTTTTGGCTAAAAATCCCATCTTTGACCTGAGAAACCTTCCTGACAAAAGTTTTGTTGGAACTGATTCATTCCCACAAAAAGATTCAGTTTTGACACATCTGCATTTTCTGTCAAAAAAACCCAAACCATTTAGATGAAATATTCCCACCAGCTATAGCTGTGAGCCCATTTTAAAAATACAAATAACTCTGAGCTATGAGCAGAGATGACAGTTCTCACATGGCGTTACTCTGTTTTAAATCTGGTCCCTCTGTAAGTTTTGTCTTTTTAGAAGGATCCTCCTTTTAGGTAAAGCACAATTTTGAGCAGTGGGTAAAAGGAAGGGCTTTTCAGGTACAAAAGTATAAAATGAAAACCTTTCTCCATGCACTGGTGAGACGGCAGGCCTCACATGGGCATGGGAGCTTCACATTCAAAAATGTCAAATGATTGACTTGGGAACAGAATGTTCGTCACTTGATTCCACACCTAGTGCTCAGTGCTGGGGATAATTCCAACCGTTAGCCAAATTTACAGTGAAGAGATCAAAGGAAAAGGTTGCTTTTGCTAGTAGTAAAAACAATACCTCTTCCAGTTATGTTAGAAAGGATTGGAAAATCTGGAGGGCATTTAGCCCTTCAAGTGTGAAATGTACTGTTAAATTACTAAGAGGAGAGATGCTGGTTTCTTTGAACCTGAAAGATATAGTAATTACTGAACCAGAACTCTCAGTTGGAAATGTTTTATAGAATCTAATTAAAGCTAAGCTGGGGAAAAAAGTCATTGGAACTTAGAGAGAGAGAGAGAGAGAGTGTGTGTGTGTGTGTGGGCGCATGCGTGTGTGTGTGTATCAAAGTGAACAGAGCAACATTGTGTAAATTTTCTCCCTTCTGTTCCACAATCTAGCCTTATAACCATTATAACTCTTCCACATCAGTAATGCAGCCAATTAGTTACAACCCGCCTCAGAATGGATACAAAAGGATTTACTGCTTTCGCTCAAACACACACTCCTAAGAAATGCACAGTCCAGGTAACTAGAAGCTTCTCACTCAGATCATTTCCCAGGTGGAACAAATTAATCTATCCTCCCCGTCTATTCATCACACAGTCACAGAACACATATTAACTTCCCATCTTCATCTTAGGCAGTTACATATATATAAAAAAAAACTGTGTTAGAAAGAAAGTTAAGGTTGAAAAACCAAGGACTTAAAAGTAAGGAAATGCCCATGTAAAGGCTGCCTGTGCAACCTCAGTTTGCCCCTTGTGCGTATGATAGTCTTTAATTACACAATCACATGCTATTTTTTCCCATAGGACACCTGCCTCATTTAGTCCACAGGATGTCTGGTGCTCACTGGATGGGTATTTCTTTTCATCCTCATCATTCCCTTTGTGGCATTTACTGCACATTATCCCCAAACTCTGCACTTCCTCGTGGACTTTTCTCTGGCGCTCACCACCCTTGGACCAGAGTGCTTCACAAACATCAATGAATTTATCTTCACAAAATCCCCTGAGGTGAGGGGCTATTCTCCCCACTTTACAGATTGGGAACTGAGGCACAGATCTTAAGGCCAAAATTGTCAAAATGGTGGGCGTCCAATTTAAGATACCTAGGGCCTGATTTTTCAGAGTTCTTAGCATTTTCTATGATGTTATAAGTTCAGTGATGAGCTCCCACTGACTTCTGCAAATCAGACCCCACAACCTCATTCACTATATACTATACCCTCTCTCCCACCTCAGCCTGACGTCTCTCCTTTCCTCTAACATGTCACCACCTCCCCACCCCCAGCGTGTCCATCTCTGTCTCCCTCTCCTCCTTCTGCAACTATCCCTCTGTAACCTACCCCCGCCCCCGCCATCTCCTACTCACCCCGTACATTCCTCCTTCTCCTGTGTGCCATGAGGGGGACACTGACAGAACAAGAGCATGTCTCCCTACTCTCAGATCTAGTGCCCAGAGCCACAGTGACCCCAGCAACGAAGAGGCCCAATTGCAAGAGAAGTCCCGTTCAGACCCTGCAACCCTGGGGCATGCTCAGGGAACTCTGTGAGGGTAGGGCAGGCTCAGAACAAATAAGAAGTCTTCTGGGAATTTTGCCACCGAACTGTAAGAAGCCAAACATCTTCCTCTGAGCAGTTTTTTACATCAGCTCGTCACAAGCTCTAGCTGCTTGAGGAACGGCTCGGATGGGCTCCCAAGGGAGCCTTTCTCTTTCCTTCTTTGCTGAAGGGATAGTCACTATGCCATGGGGTGTAAGGAACTGTGGGAGCCACACGGGGGACTGGAACCCTCAGGCCTCCAGGCAGAGACAAAGAAAAAGCATTCTAGAGAGATCTTGAAATCACATCACCAGCCTTATACCCCCCCACCCCATGTACCACATTACTTCTGCTGTACCTCCCTGTAGCCCAGCTTTATACACAATGATGTCAGTTCATGGATAGAAACATAAATCAAAGGCCAGGGGTGGGAGAAGGGGGACCTGAGATGTTATGTGTGCAGCTTGCGAAGATCACTTTGCAGAGTCAGTGATGAGCCATGGGGCTCAGGGAAAATAGAGGAGGCAGCAGCTTGCTCCATCTCTGGTTTGAAGTGCCCACTGATCTGTCACCCTTTGTGTGTGAATTGTTCAGCTTTCCCCCACTGCTACGTGTAATCGCACTCTGTGGAGTTGAGAGGAGATGGGTCTGCTGATGGCACTTAAGTACACTAGGGTACACAGCTTAGCTCACCAAAAAATCATTGTGCCTGCTCACAAGGAGCAGAACAACTCCGATCTGGGGCGAGTTAAGCTGAATGTTCATTGGGGCTCAGGGAATTGCTTCAGACAGCCCACCAAAAACCAAAAGCCAACCTTTGAAAATAGCCCTTTACGTTTCCATTTTTAAAAGGCTTTTAATGTCTCATGACTCTGCAACTCCTAATTCTGGTAAGCACTGCAATGCTACAGGAGGGACCTGTATTTCCAGCCCAGACCGAACCAGGGAGTGTCCCAGGAACTGCACCAGAGAAACTCATTCTTGAGAGATTCTCAGCAATAGGTCCTGGTTTACATTAAAGACATGAAATCACTTTCAGCCCCTGGAGCCTTTATAGAACATAAAAGGGCCACAGCTGTTTAGAACAGGCAGTCTTCCAGCAGATTTAGTAACCATTAAAACTTAACTACTTCACTCTGAACTGGTTTAGTGCCACTGTGGAAGAAGAAAGGCAGAAAAGGTTTGACTAGCCTTCTGTCCCACAGAGCACAGGTAGCTTTGAGAAATCTCCCAGAATGCACTGCTTCTGAGAGCTAAGCCAGCAAATGTGGAATAGGTACCCAGAAGCCATTGCAACTGAAGCAGCTTATGACACCACTAGTGCATATGTGGGGCAATACTTAGAATGATTCACCATGAGTGTGATTTCACTGGACTGGTGATGCTTAAACCCATTCCATGACAAATGGAAACCATTGTCTGCACTTGCACTAGAGAATGGAACAAAGCAGGTTTCAAATAAGCATCTGAAGTGTTGGATGCTTATCTCACCTGAATCTCTCAGCACGTTTTGATCCACGTCACTAATCTTTTCATTTCCTGGAGATGAAATACTCAACGGCATGGCCAACGGCTTCCAACCGAATACCACACAGCTAAGCTGCAGTTTTCAAAAAGAGTCACTTATTTTGGGTGCCCCACTCGAGAGGCAAAGGCCGGGTGTTCAGAGGGGCTGAGCTCCAACAGGGCCAGTCTCTCAGCCATCTCAGGCTGTGTTGTATCTCAAGGTCAAATCATTGGTCACTCTTGAAAGGGTGCCACAAAGCAAAACAAGTTTGGAAAGTTTGGAGGCGGGTGTGCTGACTGCGGCCAGGGAAACGTCAGGCTTTGAGAGGCTCCAAAATGGAATCTGAGCCATTCCCTTGAGTGTTAACTGCCCTGGTAAAGTACCTCAGTCCAAAGGAGCCAGAGTCCAGACAGAGTGAATCCTTGCTTGCCCTTGTCACTTTTCCACACACTACACAGCCAGAATATATCCATACAGAAAAATAGTCACACCACTGCAGGGTACCACCCTCCCACCTACCCTATAAGATCCACCAAGGACCAGGAAACATATAATGTCCACTCTGTATGGTCACCAATCTGTCTAAAAACTAAAGGAGGAAGAGACACTGAAGCAAAAGGGGACAAATGCTTGGAGAGGTCGGTGCTGAAGCTGAGGTGGGAGCAGGCATGTAGGATGAAATAGGGACAGGATGTGGAAAGGCTCAGACCTTCTCCAATCCTCATGGGCAGCTGATGAACAAAAGGCAAAAAGGGAGGTTTCTTTACCCTCAAACCATATCCCTGAAAGGAAATTTCCAGTAATATACAAAGGGGACTGGCCCAGCCAGCAGCAGCACTTCATGTCTAAATTGGCAGAGAAAAATCTTGGAGAGGAACTGAACGCACAAACCAGTAAATGGAGACGAAATTAACTCACCTTGAAAGAGATAATTCGCAGTGTTCTTTCACAGTTAAATAAGTACTGAGAACAATTAAAACACCCTAGACACAATGATTTGTTGAATTTGGGTAATGACGGTAGTGCTCATGCAAGCTATTAATATCCAAACTTCAGATTTTATTTTTTGTTCCATTTGCAAATTGGATTTAGTGCTTTGATTCAGGTCAGTAATACTTACCTGTAGGGTACACCAACAGGCATTGTTAAAAGTCTGTAACACATATCTGTGTCACCTTCATTTGACTGGAGATGGGACACTACATGGGGAGGGCTCTGAGTGACTACAGAGAATTCTTTCCCAGGTGTCTGCCTGGTGGGTCTTTCCCATGTGCTCAGGATCTAACTGGTCACCATATTTGGGGTCAGGAAGGAATTTCCCCCCGGATCAGATTGGCAGAGACCCTGAGCGGGGTTCACCTTCCTCTGCAGCATGGGACATGGGTCCCTTGCAGGCTTAAACTAGTGAAAATGGTGGATTCTCTGTAACTTGAAAGCTTTAAACCATGATTTGAGGACTTCAGTAACTCAGTGAGGGGTCTATTACAGGAGTGGGCAAGTGAGGTTCTGTGGCCTACAATGTGCAGGAGGTCAGACTAGATGATCATGATGGCCCCTTCTGGCCTTAAAGTCTATGAGTTTATTACTTGTGTCTATAAATAGCGAGTTGGGAATGGTGAAAGGCAGACATGACCAATATCTAGATAGTAGAGCAGAGTGCACAACTTTCAACAAGCAGTTGACCCAATGCTTCACACCTTTGGTGCTCTCAGAATACACCCGAGCAGATAACGTCTGCTACAAATATTCAAATGTAGTGAAAAAATGTCTTTGCTCTGTGGATTGATTGTGATATTAAGTCAGAAAATCAAGCCCTTGTGAGGCTATCAATCAGACTCCGTATAGAAAGGCACAGTCCTAGGGCCAGATCTCATTCTAGCTTAACACACTTTCTGCTAATAATGAACGACCACCATTTTTAAAAGAACCTGGTTATGCCATTTTAATCAATCAGTAACAGAACTGACTGACCATCTGAAACCAATCGCTTCTTCTGCTAATCAGGAGAACTGGTTGGGATACAGATTTCTGACCTGGAATAAATTCAAAGCATTGAAATTTTTTTTCCATCCCAAATCAGGACAAAAAAGGCAAAATCTCAAAATTTTTCACAAACCAAAAATCTCCAAAAAAAATTTTGTTTTGACCTTTTTATTTATTTATAAACAAAAAGTCCTTTTGAACTGAAAAAGCAAAATGTTTCATTGAAAAAAAATATGAAAATGTCCTGTTTAGACATCTTCAATGTTTTTTATTTTGTTTTGTTTTTTCAATTTTTTTCTAAATGGAAAATTCATTTAAACTGTCATGTTCTTCCAGGGAAGTTCGGGTTTCATAAATCAGCATTTTCAATTTAAAAAATCTTTTGTCAAAATATTTCCAGCCAGCTCTACTCAGAAGTGACTTTATCAGAGACAATTTGTCTAGAATTCTTAGAGAAAATACTAATTGGAGACCCAGTCCCAGAGAGCAGTGAAAAAGGGTCGCTTTGAAAACCAGATCAGGCCACAGGGATAGAGTGTAATGCTGGGGTTGAAGTTTCCCTGACACCCCATACTCTGGAAAGGCAAAAGACCAAGAAGAGCGGCTGATAGCTGTTAACATTAGATTGTGTGTCTCAGTGTGAATATGGGGTAGGCAACCTATGGCACGGGTGCCGAAGGCGGCACGCAAGCTGATTTTCAGTGGCACTCACACTGCCCGGGTCCTGGCCACCGGTCCGGGGGGCTCTGCATTTTAATTTAATTTTAAATGAAGCTTCTTAGACATTTTAAAAACCTTTTTTACTTTATATACAACAATAGTTTAGTTATATATTATAGACTTATAGAAAGAGACCTTCTAAAAACGTTAAAATGTATGACTGGCACGTGAAACTTTAAATTAGAGTGAATAAATGAAGACTCGGCACGCCACTTCTGAAAGGCTGCTGACCCCGATACACACACACTGCCTTGCATTGTCTGCCAGGTTCATTGTGGAGCAGCTCTCTTATCTAAGTAGAGACAACACTACTGTGCATTCCCAGAATTATAGACTCAGGCTCTGAGATGTAACTGCGATGCTGAGCAAACCATAAGCTTCAGGAGCCTTGCCATGCCACCTTTAATCCAACTGAAATCATGTTCCAGTTCAGTAAGTGAGAGGACAAAATGGACTGGATCTGAATCCATCCCGATACATTGGAACAAATCGTTGGCCTCCTGGGACGTCGGGGTATCACTAGGCTGTATGCCATTCAGAAGTTTATGGCAGCAGAGATCCTTCTGTCCAAATCCACAACACCACTCTCTGATTGGCCTCCAGGAGCCTATTCATCAGAGGAGAGAGAGCCTTGTGGCTTTGATACATGACTGGGGCTCTGAAAATGTGAGTTCATTTCCCACCTCTGTTACAGACTCCCTATGTGACCTTGGACAAGTCACTGGGTGTATGTCTATGCTAAGTCTGAGCTCTGACTCAGATTTGAGCCCACGGCCCCACTTTGGGTCAGCAAGCACCTAGGTCCTAAGACCCAGCTAGGGGATTGGGACCTAGGACCCTTCTGTGACTTGGGTCCAAGCCCTGTCATTCTGCAGTATGCAGGTCAAGCCATGGACCCGAGTCAGAAGGTCTGTCTGCACAGTGTGAAAGACTGCGAGGTCCAGGTTTACAATGCAGTGTGGATGCTCAAACACGGGATTGGAAACACAGTGGGCAGTGTAGACATACCCTTGACTTCTCTGGACCACAGTTCCCCATCTGTGAAATGAGGGTAATAATCAGTTAGTTTGTTTTGTTGTTATGTTTTGCTTCTTACCTATTCCCCTGTTTAAAAAAAGGGGAACTTGGAAGCAATCTGCAGATGTTGTTCCAGGAGTTCTCTGTAAGGCAGAGATGTAAATAGCCAGCCAACAGATAAGGTGCTTGTAGATGGCACTGAGGAATGTGCAGCGTAGCTCTCGAGGTTTTGTGGGACCAATAACCCTTCTTGTTGTGTACCGCCAATAGCTTCTTGTGTGCAGCTCTTGACAAGTGTCACAGGAACCTCTCAGGGACAGTCTCCCCTCGAAATCATTCAGCTACGTGTTTCAAAATGTTATTAAGACTCTCATAAGCAGCTTCTTTTTAACCAAAATCATTTTTAATTCCATCTGACTCCCCATCTGCTCAGGCCAGAATAAAAGTCAACAGCAAATCCACCTGACTGCTCAAAGCCTAGAAGTAGTTGGGGAACAGAGTGAATCCATCCAGAACCAATAAGAAGCGACCTAAACCTTCCTTCATCCAAAACAGTACCTCAGCTTCCCACAGCATAGTTTTCAGGCTTGGAAAAGTATAGTTCACTTTCATTTTAAAAGATACATTGCACATCTTTACATGTGCTCGCCAGCAGCAGAAGTTCAAACAGGAAACGAAGTATGTGACGCCATCATTGCTTCATTATTTAGTGCCTTTAGGCTGTTGTTTTTAACAGTCTCATGGAATTCCCAGCCATATTGCTTGATCAAAAAAATTCAGATGAAGCATCTGATTATGTGGAGACTGAGTTTAATGGAGGTCTAGATCGTGCCCTGCCCTGTGTGCAAGGGTGGAAGAACATGGGAATGAAAAGATCTCCAACAACAACCACACTTCTGCAGTGTGCATATGCCAGAGGCCAGTCCTGCATGCTTTTAAAATTCAATGTATATAGATTTTGCAACCAGATTGAGATTGAACAAGTTTAGCTGCAACTTTGAAATGTACCCTGCTGCTAACTTGTGGCATCTCGAAAAAAATGGTCCTGTACCAGTAAGAACTGACATTTCCTCATTCATGTTCCTCTTCCCTTCCATCTCAAACCATAGCCATTCTCTGGGAGCCTCTGAGCACAACGTTTATATGCAAAGCGTGTCAGGGAACAGTGAGATTGCTAGAAGTGGAGCTTTCATCTTTGTTCTGATGTTCCTGTACTAGCCAGGGACGGACAATCCTTCACAGTTCAGAATTGGCTGAAAGTATGGGAGAGGCTCCGTGAATTGGCAGTAAAATACCCAGGGGGAAGTTTACAGCTGTTCCAAAGGTATAAGCCAAGCAAAGCACCCGAGTCACACCAAACAGCTGCAGGATCTGCAACTTAATGACCACGAATAATAAATGTTTGACTTTGACATGCAGGAAGGAGAGAAAAAGAGACACAGATTCCTCCAATGAACTTGACCTCAGCAGGCTCCATGTACGTATGCCTTTGTCCTCTTCACAGACTGAAAGGAGACACAACTATTATGATGTAAGGAGGAAGGAGTGAGGACATGTTGTCTCGTACAAGAGGCTTCCAATGCGGGCCCCCCCTCCAGCTGCCCGAATACTGCAAAGTGTACACAAATGGCCCTCAACATAGGAAATGCCATCACGGTCCCCTTTTACCTATCTGCAAACACTGGTCAAAGCGTTTTCCTGAGCTGATGTAGAATGAGGTAACTAACACTCTATTCCCAGAGCCCTAACGACATCGTTTGCTGTTGATGCACAACATTAAGAAGAAGCCACCTGCCTTCTGAAACCAGAGGGTGATGAGGGAATCATTGTGCCAAATGGAAAAGCTGCCCACTGGGAAGAGAAACAAGTGTTGTTTCCCAGCTTCTTAACTGAGTTCTAGAGAATGAAGCCTAAAGGAAAGGCTGATAAGTTCCTCTGGGAATGCCACATAAAAAGTGGCCCAGTGTTTCTAACAGCTCTGGTTTGGCAATTTAGCAGCATGCTTGCTTACCAAAGTCCTGCATAATCGCTGCGGCATTAAAATAGTACAGTGAGAGCACAGGAAATATGTGGCCGCTCCAGCAACTATCTCAAGGCCAAAACCCAAAAATTAATACACCACATAAGGTGGAGGAAGAGAGACATTTTGCAAGCACATTAACATAAGCTGGAGGATTGAACTCATTGGAAGTCTGCTTATTATATGCTTGAGCAGTTCCTGGATCAGCAGGAAGCTCCACGGGGGAGGCATGCTGGCAGCCTGACACACATAGCTATAAGCGAGGCAGATGTTTCACTTATCTCTGCTCATTGGACTTTAATAGCTAGTGTAGGTACCCGTTTCTGCCCAGCGGAGATGATCTCTTAGGAAGCCCGTGCCAAAGAGGGCCCCTAAGGCAGGTCCCGCTGAACATCAGCTGCATAGCACAGAGCTAGGTGAATCCTTCAAAAAAGTATTTCCATTCCTACTGATTTGAATCTTATGGGTATTGTTTTCAAAAGTAACCTAGGTGCCAGAGTCCCACTTTTGCAAAGGTTACTCGGTACGAATTCCCTTTTAATTTTCACGCTGCCTGAGTGTTTTCCGTCCATGAGCTCTGAGCAATCAGTTTTACACACAAAAATGTTCACAGAGAGTGAATGCCAACATTGCATGCACAAGGAGTTGCACCAACCAAAGCTTAAATTTGCATATGCAGCTAGTAGCAGTAGAAATTATTCAGTGCTTGTCAATCTGCCCACAGATCTTCTGCAAGCAGGAAATGAGGCTAAATTCATTGTTCATTCATTATTGTTTGTTGGGAATAATTTTCTCAGCTTTTTTACAGTGTTAAATTTGGACTGATCATGTCTGGAATCTGGACGCTATTAGAAGACAACAGCCAAAGGACAGTGCATGAATGTTATGTCCCTGTGTGTACCTCCTTTTAACACAATGGTCAGGCATTAGTTGTGTCTCATTCTTCAGGAAGGAAGTTTTAAAATATGAGTGCATGTGCCAGGAGGCCTTAACTATATACTGCCATGTAAATAACCCTTACGTAAAAGTCCTATTGAATTGAACAGGGATAAACCCACCAGTGATCTATAGAAATTACTCTAACAGCATATAGAATTGAATAGTGAATGTGGTCCATTAGATATTTGTTTTTAAGCTATCCTGTTGAATTCTCTGTTGACTTCTATAGAGTATTCCCATAGCTAGGGTCTGGAATTTCATTCCAGGCATTATAGAAGAAGCCTGTATAGTGACTAAACACAAGGAACTTAACAACTAAGAGATGCTTCCCTCACTGAGCGGAGCAGAGGAGATGGTTGGTTGTCCCCAGAGACGACATTTGATAGAAGACAGCTTTTCTGCTACTCTCTCCTGACTCAGAAATGGCCTTTGCTCGCTGCACATAAGCTCCTGCACAACCAACAGGGAGCCGAGGGAGTCTGAGTTCAGGAAAGAGTGTATTCAGACACCCACTGCTACCTCATGAGAAACAACGGAGTGTGCTAATCTTCACCTCGCACTGCGCGGAGACGCTCAAGCATCGGGGAGAAGGTGCAAAGGGTTAGGCCTAAGACCTAATGCCTGAGAAGTTTCAGCCTGCAGTCCTTCCACAGGCACTGTCCAAGGTGTAGCGGGGGGGGGGGGCTTTGCCCAGGTCCCCCCACTTCCCGCATGTGCCACTCCATACTGCGTCCATTCCAGGGCACCAGCACTCTTGAGCAGCCTCTATACACCTGCCCGGGGGAAGGCGGCGTCCCCCCATGCCCTCTCTTCTGCAGACATGCTATCTGAAGACAGCTGTGCCTCCTGCTCCGCATTTCCCCCCTTCCCCTTCCCCCCCGATTATCCTTTTTACAACAGAGCGGGGCCCTGGTTGTTCAGAGGCAATCTGCTCCATGATGTAACCAAATCATAAGGAAGTTTGTATGCTGATCCCAATTCATCCAAAACCCGTTTGGAGGAGAAAAACCCTCCTTTGCCCCAGTCCTGTGTTCCTGACCCTGCAGCTGGGTGCTGTCAACATTACTAGGGTGTTTTACTGAGTTTTCAGAAAGCTGTTTTCTCCTGTTTATTTTATCACATACATTATCAAATGCCCAAGCATTTCAGGGCTCTTAGGGGTACCAGCACCTGAGGGAGAGATTGGATCCTGATAAATCCATAATGTCACTGTCTCTGCATGTACTCGGTGTGTGCCTGTGCATGCGCATGTGTTGATTAATTGATAATGAACTCAGAGTTCAAGAAACAGTTGCATTTGATTGCTATGAGAAATCCAAGCTGAGCTGTACAGCAGGTTTAACAAGAAGGTAAAACATTGTCTTAAGGCCTTCTGCCGTAACACGTTCTTAATTATGAACCAGTTAAGTCCTGGGAACCAGAAAATTTGGAACTGACCATTATTCTCCGCACTTGCACACTTCGTGCCTTATAAGGAAGATTCCCATTTACACTACGGCCCTTTTTCACCTTATCTGGCAGTAAGAGCCCATACGTTCCATCTTCACTGCCAGAGCACTTGAAAGGGGCTAGCGTGTAGAGAAGGATCAGGCCCAAGGACTCTAGATCCAATGCGTATTGAAAGGGCAGGCACCGACGTGCTGGAACTAGGGGTGCTGTGGGGGCTGCTGCACCCCCAGGTTCCCTCATAGACAGGGTTTACAGTTTGGTTCAGTGGCTCTCAGCGCCCTCCTCCCCCTGCTATGCACATTGTTCCAGCAGTCCTGGGCAGGCATTATGCAGCATGCTGGGCAATTAAGACTAAATCCCCCAATTTAACATTAAAGAGCAGATGAAACAATTGAATGTTGAAACCGCACATTTCTAACCATGGAATCATAGAATATCAGGGTTGGAAGAGACCTCAGGAGGTCATCTAGTCCAACCCGCTGCTCAAAGCTGGACCAGTCCCCAGACAGATTTTTACCCCAGTTCCCTAAATGGCCCCCTCAAGGATTGAACTCACAACCCTGGGTTTAGCAGGCCAATGCTCAAACCACTGAGCTATCCCTGCCTCCCTCCCTAGTGAGTAAAATTTTGAAAAAAACTCAGCAGTTCATTTACTTTGTCTAGCGACCCATGCAAAGTCTGTGCAGTTTCTATGCATCTAAGTTGTAGTGTCTATATACCTCATACATGCCCACAAATTAGGGCTGCATGTGTGTGCAAAGGTAATCAGCCACCCAAAATTCCAAACTTCCAAGCATGCAAACTGTGTGCATAGGAGAGAGCTTGTGGGTATCATATATGTAGCTGTTCCTTCAAATTCCATCTTTATAGTATCATCTTCCATAAGTCACTATTTGGGCAGAATCAGATTTTCATTTAATTCAGTTCCTACAGATTAAGAAAGGTGCAAGCAGTGTTCAATCACAACGTAGAGAGGAACAATACCACACACAGTAAATCACTGGAGAACTAGATCAAAGCCATGTTCACTGCCAATTCGCCTACATTTATTCATTCAGCTAGTTGCTCGTGACTTTGACAATTGTCAAGCTGTCATACTGGAGGCATAAACGGAGGCTGGAATTTAGAGATCAGAGCTTGAGCAAAACGGTACCATAGTCCTGAACATTCATTCAGATGAAAACATTGCTGTACAGATGGTATTTGCAGGCCTTTTTATTTCACTTCTCTGAACACACTTTGAGTGATTATTTGTCCACAAGGATTTTAAGTGAGGGTCATATTCCCCCCGGTGTATCTGGCCAGTACAAGGCCTAGTCACACATACTCACTTAAAAACTGAAGCTAAATCAAGGGGATTTTGCTACCTAATGGATACAGATGCTCTACAGTTTGTAATGGGCAAATTCATTATTTCGTTTTCTCTGCATGTTGTCTATTCACTCTCACTTTCTTTGGCATATTGTAATGATGCCAATTGGTTTTTTCATAAACCAACAGCTGTCTTTCTGTAACCTAGGCATCAAGTTCCTTGCTTCCCCATACTAGATCTTGGAGTTGGTTGTCCACAGTCAGGCACTACAGCAGTTTAGTTCCTTAGTGAGGCTAGTTATCTTTCCACGCTCTTCCACCCCAACAGCATCATGGAATGTAATTTACTTTCAGACTCTGGGCTGTGGAACTTCACTGATTTGTATTTGTTTTTATTTATTATTTATATGACAGCAGCACCTGGGAACTCTAAGCATAGTCCGGGGTCTCATGCTGCTAGGCAATGATGCCAAATAACAAAGAAGATAGTCCCCACTCCGGCAGGGCCGGCTCCAGGCACCAGCCCACCAAGCTTGTGCTTGGGGCGGCACCTGGAGGGGGGTGGCGCGGTGCTCCGGCTCCGGCCGCCGGGGAGAGCGGGGCCACGGCCAGGCTCTCCGCCCTCCCCCCGAGGCCCCCCCCCCCCCCCCCCCCCGGCGCCCCCCCCCCGGCCGCCGGGGAGAGCGGAGCCCCGGCCGGGGCTCACCGCCCTCCCCCCGGGGCTCCGGGCGCCCTCCCCCCCCACTGGGGGGGGGCGGCTGGAGGCTTTTTTGCCTGGGGCGGCAAAAAAGCCAGAGCCGGCCCTG